>NW_012267255.1:5122568-5199176 GCF_000151885.1 Dipodomys ordii | reverse complement strand
TTGCAACTATGAGAAGTACAAGTTGTCATGTCGAAAACGAACTTTACAACTTTGGTGTATGGGGGGGATTGGGTGGGGGTACGGGGGGAGGCTGGGAAGAGATGTGAAGGGTAAACACAGGTGGGGGCTGCAAAGCTTGATAAGAAATATACTCATTATCTTGCCCAGGTAATTGTACTCTGTATGGTATTTTCACACACACACAAAAATCTTCCTTTCTTAAACTGAAACAGGAAAACCTCTTTTTTGATAGAGAGGAAGCAACCCTTGCAAATCTTTAATGGCTGGTTTGTTGTTGCTTTTTAAAGAAAAGCTCCAAATTTTTCACTGGACTAGTTACCCACAGTGGTGTAATAAATTATCATAAATTTATTCCTTTCAAACAGCATAAACTTACTATATCACATTTTCTGTGATTCAGGAGTGCAGACACGTCTTATTTGTTGGGGTGTGTGTGTGTGTGTGTGTGTGTGTGTTTCAAGGTCTCAAAATGAGAAAATGTAGGTGTGGGTTGTTATCTCAAACTCAACCAAGGAAAGACCCACATCCAAACTCATGTGGTTATTGCCAGCACTCAGCTCTTTAAAATCTGTTGACCAGAAAACTTTTCTGACATCCTTGATGTTTGCTGACCAGGGCTTCTGTAATTCCTTGCCCAAGGACTTTTCCAACCTGGAAAATTATTTCTTCAACTTGAAAAAGGAAGAAAGTCTCCTGTTGATCTAGATTTTATCTTATATAATAGAATCACAAACACCCCATTACTTTTGCAATATTATATTAAAGCAAGTACCAGTCACTGTCTACACTCAGCTCAAGGCAAGCACTCTACCACTTGAGCCACAGCACCATTTCTGGTTTTCTGGTAGTTTATTGATGCTAAAAGTCTCATGGTCTTTCCTGCCTGGTATGGCAACCTCCTGAGTAGCTAGGATTACAGGCATGAGCCACTGGCACTTGGCTTATCCTCTGTTTTTTCTGTCTCTTTCCATTTTTCTCTCTCTTTATCTCCTCTCTCTACCTCCTTCTCCTTTCCTATCTCCTCTCTTCTTCTCTCCTCTCTCTTCCGTTTCTTCTTTCCTCTCTCTCTTCTCCCTTCTCCTCTTTCCCCTCTATCCTCTGCCTTCCCTCTCTCCCTCTTCCTTTCCTCTTCTCTTTTTTCTTGTCTCTCTTTCTCTTTCCCTCCCTCCTTGACTCCATTCCTTATGTTTTTTGGTACCTGTCATTACATTTTTTAAAAATCAATTAATAGAATATAGTGTTCTATCAATTCTAAATCACAAGAACCTAGCTTAAGTGACAAGAGAAAAGTCTGCAAATGGTTTTGACTAAACATGGTCAAAAATAATAAATTTTTTGAAATCAAAAGATCATCCAAAAACAAAACTTTGCAATTCCTGCTTGTATTGTATTACACATCTAGGTAAATGTGGAAAAGCTCTCAATCAGTCCCAAGTTATAACCAGTTAATTAATTACTGTGTGATCTGTTGAGTGTTGCTTCTCCTTCACTCAGTAAAAATCTTCTCCTGATAAGAATATGGCACCTCCAAAAAAGGTAACTGTTCATGTCCTTCACTTAAGTAGTAAAGTAAAAATATTTGATTTGTTGCAGTCTAACATTTCTTCTGTAGCAGAATCTGCATGGTATTATGGGAAAAATGAATCAAGCATTCACAGTATTCAAGATAAAGAGAATGAAAAAAGACTATATTTTGGGGGGCAGTAGCAATATGTACAACACTGATATTGTGACAGTAATGCAGCTACTCCATGCAGTAAATGCTTTAACCTACCATAGAAATGATATAGGTAAATTTCAGTAATTTTACAGTACTGATTTCTATATATCCTACAAGTTTGCAATTTTTCTACAACAGTGCTCTCCTTGGAACTATGGATACTAAGGGTATGTTGCAATAAAGTTTTCTGTTTGGGAGAATATAGAAAGTGACATAAACAAAATTTCCTAAGTTATTGAAATTAATATTTGCTATTGCTGAAATGTGTTTTTTAATGTGTTTCTTTTGACACTATGAAGAAGATCTTGCTTTATGAGGTTAATCATACTCTGGCTTCCTGCATCAGTTTAAAGTAATATGAATTTCTAAAATAAGTATCTCATAGCTCTGTGGTGTGAAATAACCATGACCATAAAGCTGTTATAAGACCATACATAGGTGGCTCATGCCTATAATCCTAGATACTCAAGAAGCTGAGATATGAGGATCGCAGGTTGAAGACAACCCATATGAAAAAGTCCCTTTCAGGTTCTTATCTCCAATTAATCACTCAAAGACCAGAAATAGAGCTGTGCCTCAAAGTGGTATAGCATTAGTCTTGAGCAAAAAGGTTCAGTAACAGTAGCCAGGCCATGAGTTCAAGCCCCATAACTGTAAGAAAACAAAACAACAACAAAAAATCATTATACAGTCTATGCTACACACTTTAACAAGTATGATTTACTCATATAGACTTGCTTTGTACATTTGTTTAAGAAATTTATTTCTTTCCCAGTGTGTTTTCTCTGTCATTGTTTCCCCTCCATAGAGAACATTTGCTGGGCATTCCTGTGTGTGAAATTCTTTTCTAAGCCTATTATGCATATAAAACTATCCATAGAGACTCACAGATAATATGGGTTAAGGTAAATGAGGGGAATTATAATCTCCTAGAGTGATAAAAATAAGTAACTTGTGTGAAGGAAGCCCTGGAGTAGAAACTTAAGTGGAAATAGATAGGGAAACATGTATAAAGGGCAGGAATAGCTAAATGTTGGAATTAAAAAGTAGGCAGCAGCTGTACTTTTAACTACTCCTGTTCAACCTTAATGCTAGAAATATTCTGTTAAACACAAATAAAGCATCTTTTCGCTGTCTTACAAGCATTTCTTCCACTTAGTCTTATGTTTATTTTAGTAATTCTTGCTTAGGTTTAAGTGCTACTTTTATTTCTTCTTCTTTTTAAAAATACTCTTCAATATCAGTTTCAACGTTATGTGCTAAGTGTGCAGTGGATGATGCTAAATTAGTATCTGAAGTATTAAATGGTGCTTTTCCCCTCCTATTCTTCATCAGTGTGATTTTCTTACCTCTTTCCTGTGTATCAGTTTTTCCTGCACCAACCCTCTACACCTCCAATTTCCCACATGCTTATTCTACCAGTTTTCACTAGCAACTCTTATAATTTGCTTCGATTTAATAACAAAATCTGTGATGAAAATTATTCACTCCTAGAATTTAGTGACATTGAATTCTCCCCTAGTGTGTATCACACTGGTTTTCTTCTTGAGACATAAATATATATATTTTTTTTTCCTTTAAACATGAGAGCATGCTACAGTTCCCTTTGATTTGGTTATATATTTGCAAAATTAAATGAAAAGCAAATAAAGCTTTGTAAAAATCACTTCTCCCATAAAACAAGATAATGTGAGAGTGGAGGCAACAACGTAACAATTAGATGCAGACTGGTCTTAGCAAGGTGATAAATTCTTTGTACAGTAGAAATGTATAATCATCAAAGAGTTTTATCTCCCTCTGAGTGCAACATCACATAGGCATGTGGAAATGCCAACACACCTGCCTGAACACTGAGAAAAACACAAAGGCTCCATCATTCATTCTTATACCAGGCTCAATTTTTACCCTGAGGTGCTGTAGGCACTCATGTAGGACCGCATATTTTAAGACATTCAACATATTGGACGAATGTTCCTGGGCCAAAGCAAGATTATTCAAAATAATAGCCTGGAGTGGTGCCTGTATACTTCAGAGCACTGCCTAGCCCATTGTTTATTTCAAAGGGGAGGCAGGTCCCTCAGAACAGATATTGCCAATCACATTTCAGCATTGTACCAAATCCCCGAAGGAAACTGGGAAGTTGAGAGAAGTGCAAGTATTTTACTCCGAGAACTGCACTGAACATTTTATTTTGGAAAAAGGAAAAATGCCCATAAGTCTGCAATCTAGTAACTATAAAAATGACATAAAGATAATCCAAGAAATTGTAGGTAAGGAAAATTTGTGCAAATATGATTTTTGAAGGAAAGATGAAAGTAATACAGAGAAGACAGAATATACTTTTCATATATATATATATATATATATATATATCTACAAAAGAAGTCTTCCTTCAGATAGTTTTAGTTTGTTTCAAGTACAAGTCATTGTTTAACATTCCTTGTTTTTATTTGTTATCCAGTTTGTAGATGATAATTTCTGATAGCAAGGGGACAATTCTGATCATTATCCACACATCTTATCTTAGAGGTTTGGATGTGAACATACCCATCACTTTTACTCGCTAGTAATTATAATGATAAGGTAGCATTATTCTTTTTATCCTGGTAGAAATAATACAAAGATAACTATGAAAAAATATGTGGAATTCACTTTCAAGGAACAGAGGAAGTGCATGATTTGCTCACTTCAAAATTCATGTGGGAGTTTCCCAAAGCATTGGAACAGTTACTGGCATGTGGGAACACATGGAAAATGGCTGTTTTCAGAATGTACTCATATAGCTCTGCTTCCAGAGGTTGCAGGTTCACTCTGAAGGCAAGCTATGCATCTTATTTGCTAGAAGACTAATAAAACTAGCAAGAATAAAATTTGCAATAAAAGCACTCCTGGACAAGTAAAAATACTAAATGATTAAATGCACACACACACACACACACACACACACACACTAGGACATGAAAAGTATATAGTTTATATAGTTCTCTAGACACTCACAAACTGAGGCCAAAAGAAAATATTTATAGGAGTAGATGACAAATGTTCAATAGCCATGTACACATGATCACATAAAATAATATGTTATGAAATGAACTCCAAGAAAAAGACACAGTTTTTTTCTTTTTAGTGTTGTATTGTTGTTGGTTTTTTTTTCCTTTTGTGTTTTTGCTTGTATTTGGGAGAGTAAGGGGGAGGCACAAAAAAGGTGGAAAAAAGGGTGAACAATTACAACCGTGGTACTCACTAGACTTGGGAAATGAACTGGGCGTGGGCTTGGTCCCTGTGCTTTTCAGACCAAGGTGAGCGCTCTACAGCTTGAGCCACAGCGCCACTTCCGGTTTTCTGGTGGTTTATCGGAGATAAGAGTCTCAAGGACTTTCCTGCCCAGGCTGGCTTTGAACCATGATCCTCAGATCTCAGCCTCCTGAGTAGCTAGGAATACAGGCGTGAACCACCAGCACAGTACATCTTGTGGGTGGGAAGAGAAGGGAAAATCTGGGAGAGATCCAGGGAAGGGGAAACATGGTTCAAAAAATTACCTTTACATGAGTCAGGTAATTTTTTGAACCATGTTTCCCCTTCCCTGGAAGGGGAACTATAACCATCCCGTGTATCACTTCCACAATCGCAATAGAAAAGACTTAAAAATCATTCCTGGAATTGATTTGAACAGAAAAGAGTTGAGTGAAATAAATAGTGTTGTGTTTGTAAATACCTGTAGATCCCTGTAATGTAAGGGAAGGAATTGCAAACACTGGAAGACAATTTTGCCTCCTTTGTTTTTACAAGATAATCATGATGGAGATCCACTGGTACAAACATTTGTATTAATACACACACACAAAAAGATAGGCTCTGTTGAATGGATGGCTACTAGCAAAACAGGAAGGGGAAGGATTAATAGAAAGCATGAATAGGATAAATAATATATATATACAGATGTATATGGTCAAAGTGTCTTACATATATGAAAACAGAACAATGAAATCTGTTAAAATTTTTAAGAAGGAGGAGGGAGTAAAGGAGAATACTATTGAGGCGAGAGTACTATAGGAATCAGGATACATTCATATACACAAAGTCACATGAAACTTCTCCCTTGTAGATTAATATATGCTAATAAGGAAAAGATTATGCAGAGAGAAAAAAGGAATTAACTCATTATAACCAGTCTAGATAATTTCAAATCTAAGAATATTCACTAAAAGACAAATTTTACTGTAATAAATTGGTAAAAAGATCATTTTTTCTTTTATTTTGTCTTTTTTATGCTTTTTATGGCTTTTTAAAAATTTCTGTACACTTTGTCTTATATATAAGTTTATATGATTTGGGGAAGGGAAAGGGAATCACAGAAATGGTGAGAAAAAGGGTAAACCAATATAATAGTGACCCTCACTAGACACTATGTTGCAAATGAACTATAAAATTTGGGGGGAGTGGAATCACGAGGAGAATAATGGGAAAATGAGGGAGGAGTGACACTGTTCAAATATAAAAGTACTCATTACCTGACTTATGTTACTATAACCCCTCTGTACATCACCTTTGAGTTAAAATTTAAAATTAAAAGAAGGTACATAAGGAAAATTATAAAAACAAACAGAAACTTATGCCGATAGAAAGGTCATTACAAACTAGATAAGTTTTAACATAAAAGACATCAAGTGACTGTTTCTATACCTCAATTTGAAGACACTTCCTGGGAGTTCAGATGTTAGCCAACCAAAATATATTTGTAACTGGCAACTGCTTGGAAAATGGAAAGTGAGAACTAGATGTATTCTACTGAAAAAGAAACACTAAAACAAACGGAATTTGAAGCAGAAAAATGAATACAATGTATTTGATTGATAATAATTTAGTAATTAGCTTTTATACAAATTGAAGGAACAAGAAAAAAATTAGAGCATGTTTTTCTGATTGTGTCTTCTTTAATACCTGGAACATTATCTTTTATACAGAAAAAAATGCACTTTCATATGGTTTAATTGTGGAAATTTTAGGAGATACGTGCTGCTGTGCGAAGACTGTTATGTCAAAATATAGAACAGTTCTGTCACTGAACACACACACACACACACACACACACACACACACACCAAACACATGCTTCTTGTTGTCAACCAAATTTTTCAACTGCACTATACTGGTGAAAACCACTGATAGTTTGTTCCTATAGTTTAGCAAGTTTGAGATTATCATTAAGTAGATGTTTATATAATGTTATTTATTTAGCATAATGCATCTCAAAATCCATCCTTTTAATTCATATTCCAAGAACTCATTCTTTTAATGTTGTTACAATATTTAATTGACTGATTGTTTTCAGGTTGTTCAATCCCATGCCCTGGCTAAAAGAATGAATTATTCAATCTTTTGTGATTATAAATAACATTATTGTAGCATATTCATATGTTTATATGAGAAAATATATTTCATTTTACTTGAGAAAATTACTGATATAAAATTATTTGGTATTATAATAAGTACAATTATTTATAAGAAATACTTTTTTTCCAAAGGGTAAAGCATTGCATGTTAAACACCAGAAATGCATGAAGTTCCCAATAGTTGTGTACCCTCATCAGAAGTTGGTATTGTGAGAATTAGTTGCTTTGTGTTTCCAAGTGTTTTGTTTGATTTAGGTCACTCTAGGAGTTGTGGAGATAGGTCCCTGTTCTTGTTTTAATTTTATTTCTCTATTTCTAAATAATGCAGGATACATTTGGGGTGTTTATTTGGCATCTATATAACATCCATATTCCAACCAGCTTTGGCAAAGTTCTTTATGTTTCTTATCAATTTTAACTGGATTGTTTGTTTCCTTTCTGTGATGTTAACGTAGAATTTGAGTACAAGATTTATCAAGTACATATATGTGTGTGTGTGTATATATATATATATATATATATATATAAAATCTGTAAATATTTTTCCCAAATTATAGCTTTTATTTCCAGGCTTAAAAGTTTGTATTCAGGAAGAGAACTAACTAGATTTTAGGAATGACTCAATGTGGTACAGACAGTAGAGAATGAAAACCGGGTTCATGGCACACAAATGTGAGGGAGAATATATATATATATATATATATGTACATGTGTATATATGTAAATATACACATATAAATAAATATTTACACATATAAATAGATATGTGCATATATCTATATAAACATATATGCATATATACATACACACAAATATGCATATACACATGTACACACACACATATATACATATATATATAAAACATATATATATATATATATATATATATATATTCATTGGGATTGAGCTCAGGGCCTGGGTGCTGCCCCTGAGGTTTTTTGCTGAAGGCTAACACTCTACTTCTTTAAGCTATAGCTCTCACTTATGGTTTTCAGGTGGTTAATTGGTGGTAAGAATCTCACAGACTTTCTTTCCTGGACTGCCTTGGCACCATGGTCTTCAGATATCAGCCTCCTGAGTACCTACGATTACAAGTGTGAGCCACCAGTGTGCAAATATATACGATATATATATATATACTAAAATTTTGTGTATTTATTTCCTTTTCAAAAATAAATTTAAGAAGATTACATAAGTGAATCTTAAAACATTAGTTTTTATACATGTACATCAATTGGATTTATCTTAAAATATATATGATACTTTATATTATTTGGTTACATCCTATATGACAGTCAAGTTACATGCCAAAGTGTACATACTTTCAAACACCTAGGGAGTGTTTTTGACAATAGTTTTTTAATTAAACAAGGTGTTCTTTACTAGAGCCAAAATGAAGGCATTAGAAATCTCTTTTCACTCCTCTGTGGAAAGTGTGGGAAATGAATAATGGACAGAGGTAATTAAAACAAGAGCTTTTGAATTACCTAAAATGACATTCAGAAGTACCAAGAGGACATCCTTTGGAACATGTAAGAAAAAATAATCTTCTTGATAGGTATGGAAAACAGGATGGCAAGCAAGAATGACTCTTTTATTTATCATGATGATAATAGTATTCCTTCTAGATTTGGTTCTTTAGTAAGAAAAATCTGTTATGGAAGGAGGAAATTATTTTAATAAGATTAAACATGACAGATTGAAAAACTAAGAAAGGAATGTGGTACCATTGTTTTTCTAACTTTTTCTCCTAATCTATATCATAGAGAAAAGATAGAGGTGGACATAAATGTCTTTATAATGAATGTGTGCAGAAACCATATGGTAAAATTGTAGCTCCCAAATGGCATCAATTTGAAGACAGTGTTCTAATTTGGAATATTACTGATTACCTAATTTTGTATTTGTTGCAAGCCCATTATCTTTATATCAAAAAGAACCAACGGAATGCATCTTGAAAAAAGGAAGGAAAATCAAACTTTAGCTTGGTAATTATTGAATGTATTTTAGAAAACCAAACAAATAATAAAAAGTTACATCACATACAATGGGTGAGATGACATGCTAATACACACTTTACATGCTGTTCAAAATTGGGAATTCTTTTGAGAAAATGATTAAAGGATAATCCTAAGTAGTGATTCTTATGGTGTGCATGTATACTGCACATATGTGCACATACATATGCTCTCACACAATGTATTTTTTATTATAGCAAGAGATGGACGCAGGTAATAAAAAACAACTTATCTCTACTTACAATAAAGCCTTAAAATAAAGAACAAACCTTATTATAAGGACATGAAATTTTAAATGGAAGTATAATTGGCTTGCTACATTTTAAGACTACATTACTGAGCTACAACATTATTGTTGTAACTTTATTGCATACATTTAAAACTGAGCTTATTGTAAAGCAGTTTTGATTCTCGGTCTCTTTCGGTCTGCCTCATCATTCAGCTCCTTTTGTGCAAGCTAGGTTTCCATTGATCAAGGACATCTCTCTCTCCTGACCTCCCACAAGGGCAATATAGGTAAGAGTTCATTCTCAGTTTCCAACCAAAATTTTTACATGGTTGTGGCAGGATTTTTCCAGTCATTATCATATAATGATATATACATTATAATATAATATATAAAATATATACATATACATTATAATATATGGTTTCAAAATCTGAAAGTTTCCCACATTTGATCATCTTGCTTAAGAACCTAAGTAAGGATCCATGACCCTGTAGTGCCTGACCAGAGGGCTTCTGACCCTTGTCAAAATCAGCGAGTACACCTAGTTTTGTTGAATTGATTTCAGTATTTATAACAAAATTTGTCGTGACCATCAAACAGCTGAATCACGTTTATTTTAGTTCCATCTAAAATGGAACAAAACAAAACAGCAGTGTTCTGCTGGAGGGGGACAGAATAGGTTTTGGAACTAATCACAGACCTGATGCAAACACACTCAGGAATTCAAAATTCATAATTCTTTGCTGCAAATATAGGATCAGACAGGAGTTTTGGGATACAAACAGCCCAAGGTCTTGTTCTGATTCGTCACCAACTTTGTTGTATAATCATCAAACAATATCTGAACTGTAAAATGAAGATCAATCTATCAAAAGTTAATTAAATGTTTATAGGATTGTGGTGATGATAGAAAAAGAGACATTTCTTGCTAAGTATCTTATGCCATGCCTAGAAGATTAAATAACACTCATTTTTTGCTACTCGTATTATTTTATAAATGTAATATTTGGGACTGGAAGTGTGGCTTAGGAGGTAGTATGCCAGCTTTGAAGTGAAGGCATCAGATCCTGATTTCAAGCCCTAGTCCCAGAAAAAAAAATGTGATAGTTATATAAGGAGGAGATGAATCACCATGTCTAATAGGAAGAATTGTGTTAATTTTGACGTGAAATACTAAAGATGGGAGATGGGGCCAAAACAAAAATTACAGATTTGTCATAATAAGGCTTGGAATATAGAGCTATACATAAACTCAAAGCATCCTTTTCTCATGGAAAGATGTCCAATAAGCAAAAATTCTTAAACCAATCCATCATAGTATTTCTCTTGCTAATGCATTATTATCTCCTCTTTCTTATAGTCAGGTATTATTAAATAGTTGAATTCAGATGTCATCTTGAATTTTCACCATTTCAGGGCCCAAACAATGCATTCTCGGTATAGTCCAATAATTCCTTGTGCATTTTCAGTCCTTAATGTCGATGGCCTTTCTTGCTACTCATCTGCCCTTGGTTCCGTAAAAACTTTCAAATCAGCAACATATAGTAAATTTCTTCCTCTTGCTTGCTTCTCTGTCCTTTCCAGGATTTTCTGCCTGTCCACTAAGCTCTCTTGTTCCCAATCACTGCAGTCTCCTAAAAGGTTTATTTTCTTTACTATCATTTTGATGCACTTTGTTCTCATTTCTTCTCCTATCACAGGGAAGTCTCCATCACTTCCATCCCTTCTAGATCCAAATTTTCAACCTCAGTTTTTGTCCTGAGATCCTGGCAAGACCACCCAAAAAGTTTCTGAATTACCTGCTTCTATAGCTCAAAGTATTTCAGAGTCAAAGATTCCAAAATACAGTTATTCTTTCTCTACTATTTGGACTGTAATGGTTATTCCTGTCCTAAATTTCCTCAGAGCAAAAAATGCACCACTGTTTTGACTTGGCAAGATGTATCCTTGATTATTTTCTAACTTTTAGAACAGGGTATTATGGTCTCTGTTCCCTCACCTATGCATATCATTCTTCAACGGTTACAAAGTTCCATTTATAGGGCTGACACTAGAGGTGAGCCAAAACATCCAGCCAGGATTACAGGGCTGTCACTTGACACTGTTTACCCTCATTCAGGTTTTTCCCACCCACTCCTCACCTTTACTCAAATGGAAACCTTTCAAAATGGAGCATCTCATGAATGTTTTCCCCTGGTACAAACCTTGGATCCCTCCTTGAAATTGCAGTAAAGATCAAATGCTTTCAATTTCATCTTGGCTTACATTTCTACTACCATCTTTTGCCACATTACCCTTGTAAAATATGTCGACCAATATTCATACTTGGTTTTGTCTTCCTTAGTTTCTTAGGCTATCCATTGTTTTAAAGCTTTTTCCTAATCTGTTTTAAAAACTTCCTAATATTGTTGTATTTCTTAGGCTGAATGCACTGGTTTAGAGTAGATAGTGATTTTTCTCTCACTAAACTACATCTAGCCCACCAAATATTTCTCCCTACACACTTATTGGATAATCCCCCCTTACACTGCAGAGCATAAAGTATTTTCTATTAGCATCTGTTATTAGTAGATAAAATTTTATTAGAAGTTGTGATGAATTTTAGTCACAAACATGGCAACTGAAGTAGGGATTTCATACCTTTTCAACTCATGTGGCCGTATAATTAATTTCTGTCCTTGGATTGTAAACTGATTTATGCCTCTTTTCACTTGTGTGGTCAAAATGGAATTTGGATGTATCCCTGCCTCTTCTCCTTCCTTCTAAGGAACAGATCATGAGAATTAAACCAGCAGTCCAGGACATAGAGATGGAAGCCACATTATTACCTCCATACATTTGTATATGGTCTTCATCATGATTTTCAAATATCAACATGAAGTCTAAGCTTAATATACATCATTTTTCTTTTTTTATTATCTTTAAGTGATTGTACAAATGAGTCGCCATTTAACAAAGTGGTTTATACATACAACGCATCTTGATCAATGTCAGCACGTTCAACATACTCACCCATTGCTCCTCTACTCACCTCTTCCTTGACTCTTCTTAATTTTTAGGATATATATTGAATTCTTGACTGTATTCTCCCCTGTTGTTCTCTTCACTCATCTATATTTTTCCCTTTGTCTTCATCCCTTTGAGGTACCCACTTTCTGATGGTTATTTTATTCAACTTTGACTTTGCCTTTCTAAAGAAATATATTAAGTTCTACCATTTTTAGTTAATTAACTCAACACATTATATTTGTTTTATTGCAATCTTCTTTATTCTGTATTGAAATTGTTACGTGTTTATTTAACCTGCCATAGTCCATGTTTTGACCATCACTATGTTCCCAGTATCTAACCAATATTTTCAGTAAGACAAAATTAAATAAATATACATGAATGTCTATAGGGTAGTTAGGACAGGGTGCGAATAGCCCATCAGAGGTCTGATTCTTAATCCAGTACTGTGTTCATTCCCCAGCAATGTCCCCCACAGACCCATGCCTCATCTGCAGCTGAGATAACCACATCACAAATCTCACTATTACTGCTAATGTCTAAGCATCTCGGGCTGAGTGAAAGTTCGAAATGTTTCCTTTTGGAGATTGGATCATCTGAGGAGTGGAGTCCTTTAAATCAAGGTTTGGAATGGATCATTTCTTGCTGACATGCTACATTTCCTTTTTGCTTTGAATGAGATTATATAGCACACTGAAATGATACCTTCAGTACTGAATGATTTGGCATTCAAGAGAATTAAAATAAGGCTTTCTTTTATGGTTAAAAGTAAATTACAAAAAAGGGATACTGGCAGGCAATTATTTTGTAAGCTGTAAGAGTGAAAAGGATTTCACAATGTGAGTGGTTCAGTTTTCTATAATGTGAAGAGCTGTTGGCAAGTGGGAAATCACTCAGTAATCTAAAGGAGAGAACTGAAGCTACAAAGGTAACCCTCCCTTCTCTTAAACATATACGCACACATATATTCCCACTCCATAAATACACTAAATTCAGATGTTCCACAGTAACAATGGATTAACTTTAAAATGTATTACATTTTTATTTAAAACATGAGATTGCATATATTCTGTATGTTTTGCATAGATAAAATTAAAAATACAACCCTAGAGCTAAAATAAGAATATCTGCTCTCTATTAACCTTTTCAAAATCTAACTTTAAATCTAGAATTAATAAATATGCTGATTTTTGCATGAACTGAATTGTATCCCTGAATGAATTCTTATGTTGTTGTCTTAAACCCCAGTCAGTATATCTGAGAATGTCTCCTCCTTTGGAATCGCGGTCTTTGCAGATGATCAAGTCCAGATGAGGTCATGAGAGCAGGCCCTAAACCATATGACTGGCATCCTATAACAAGGGGAAATGTGGCTATAAGCACACATGCTTGGGGAGCTCTGTGTGGGAATGAAAGCAGAATGACACATCTACAGCCAAGGAAAATGGATGCTTACCAGAAAACCAGCAGAAGAGGAAAAAGGCACAGAATAGGTGAGCTCCATGGCTTCAGGATCCATTGTAATATCAAATGCCTGACACCAGAACTGTGAGGCAACTTTCTGTGATTTAAGTCACTCATTTCACACTACTTTTACACAGGAATTCTAGCAAACCAATGTACACTGTGTGATTACTCAAAATACCATCGTTATACTGGTGTCGGTTGCTCACGCCTGTAATCCTGCCACTCATGAGGCTGAAATCTGAGGATTGTGTTTCAAAGCCAGCCCCAGCTAGAAAGCTCATGAAACTCATCTCCAATTAGCCACCAGCAATCCAGAAGTGGAGTTGTAGATAAAAATGGTAGAGCATTAGCCTTGGGCAAAAAGGCTCAGAATCATCACCCAAGCCCTGAGTTCAAGCATCACCACTGAAAACATATATATACACACACACACATATATATACGTATACACATTATATATTATATTATATATAATATATGTAACATATATTTTGTATACAGTAGTTTTTTACCTTTCAGGTCTGGGATTAAAACTCAGAAATTTGCACTTGATAGACAGATGCTCAACTACGTAACCAGACTTCAAGCCCTTTTATTTCGGGTTATTTTTCAGAAAGCGGCTTATGCTTTTTGTTCAGGGCAGGCCTTGAACTGCATCTCTTCCAACAATGCTTTCTTGTGTAGCTGGAATTAAGCGTGAGCCAACAATTTTTTGTTGGGATGTAGTCTTGTTAACTTTTTCCTGGCCTAGCTTCTAACCATAACCCCCCACCCCCACCCCAGCGTCTGTCTCCTGAGTAGCTGGGATCACAGGCATCAGCTAGAGTACCTAGTCTATTCTTTTTTGTTTTGTTTTATATGCCAGTACTGTGGCTTGAACTCAGGGCATTGGTATTGTTCCTTAGCTTTTCCACTCAAGACTGGCATACTACCAGCCTTGAGTAGAACTACAGCTTCACTTTTTTGGTGTTTGATGATTAATTTGAAATAAGAATCTCATGGATTTCCTGCCGAAGCTGACTTTGAAACTCAATTGTCATTTCTTAGCTTCCTAAGTTGCTAGAATTATAGGTATGAGCCACAACTACTGACTCTCTTTAGATTTTTGGATGTGGGAATAATTCCTGGCTAGCTCTGCAGAGTCTTCCTATTCCACGCTCAGCACTAATACAAAGGAGAATATATAAAGAAATAAGTTTTAGAATTTTTGCTGCAGAATATGAATTGTATTCTGTAATATTTTGGGAACTGAAGGTTATTACATGACATTGTACAGAGTGAGCTTTGCATAGTCTAGAGGTAATGATAGGTTATGTAGGCAGTGTTGATTTGTATACATGCTAAAAATTATTTCCAGCACATGCTATTAACATCTTATATCCCAACACAATCAAAATAGTACTATTTTCTAACATCTGGAAGTAAAGTGCCTGGAGGAAGAAACACCCCTTTTTAATCTGCATGAAGGTTATGAGCCATCAGTCCTGTTATATTAACTCCAAACACTTACTTCCAATCCCTGTTAATGACATTTAACCTTGTTATCATTTCATTTCTTTAAGTTAAAGCAGAGGCTATAAACTGTAAGTACAAGAATCAAATTAGCTTGAAGATATTAACTTTTTATAATTCATATACTGAACAGCATCATCCAAGTCTAATACTGTATAATATACATTAGAACTTATTTATTAAGTACTTATTTAGAAAAATTACTACTTGATCTTACATTCCAATCTGGCAAGGATGAACATCAGGGTTGAGAATAAGGTGAAACATCACTTAACTATCCTCTTGTTTACCTTATACTTAAAAATCAATGAAATATATTTATATGGACATATATCTTATCCAAAATGCGAAAATTAAGTAAATTTTATTTCCTGAAATAACACACATAGCCATTGCTTCTCTTTTGTGTGTAGCTATCTACATCACCAAGCATTTTCATTTGAAACTCGTTCTTAAGATTGTATTTTGAGTAGAGTATAGTCACTCCTAGAAGGAGTGGTTTATTTAGTCCTTGCACCTTCCTATAAATGTACAACATTGTACCTTCCTATAAATATACAACAGCCATTCATCCTCTTGGTGCAGCAGGTCTGACAAAAAAGAATAAGGCAGAGGAAATTCCAGGATTAGGTGAATGTCTACTGAGGGCTAGCTTACTTGAACTTCTGATTGTGAGTTCTGTTCGTATTGGAATTTTATTTTTTTAAAAAAATCTTTATTCAACATGTGCATTACAGAAAAAAATATATATCAGAAGCAAAGAAAAAAGACATTGTGGCCATAAGCAGTTCCATTGGACATGACTGTCTAGATCTTCCATGTATACACACAAAGCCCTTTTAGGTAACTTTTTTCGAATTTTATTAATTCATCAGTTCAAAAATCCCAAACCTACACAAATACTTTATTGTTAAATTGGACTAGTCTTTTAGAATATCTGAAAGAAAAAAAACACAAAATATTTCTGGCTTCCTCGAGCCCCAAAGATTCCACAGGTTCGCTCGTACTTAAATATTAGGATTGATTCAGCAATATAATTATCTTCACATTTGAAATTTCACTTTTGTGTGTCCTATTTTTCTATAAATGAATCAGTGATCAGTGGAACTCTGGTATATGATACAAAGTCATACGCACTCTGGAGCAAGTATGTTTAAAGACAATAGAAAGATAACTTCTTATTAGAAGTGTAAGCATAGGCCAGGCATGATAATGTACATCTAAAAATCTCAGTACTTGAGAGGCTAAGACATGAAGTTCAAACTCATCCTGTACTACCTAGTTACACTTTATCTTAGAAAAGTTTAATCTATGTAACTATATCTATATATGTGCCTAAAAGTGGTTTGTATACTGACCCAAATATGAATTAATAAGAATACCAGATTCAGAATCAATGACGAGACATTTAACATAGTATTTACCTGGGCAATGTCAAATTATTTAACTTTTCCAAGCCTCGGTTTTATCCCTTTGTTAAAACACTGAGTATCTTTCAGTCTTTATGTAAATGATCACAAAAATAGTTGATGAAAAAATGGTTGGAATGATAAAAAATGGTTTTGCAAATGAAACACATCCATTTTCATATCAAATTTACAGTATTACGAAAATTTCCTTGTGGCTGGTGTGAGTGTGTGTGTGTGTGTGTGTGTGAGTGTGTGTGAGCATTCAGTGTTTCCAAGTAGGTTTTAATCTCGTATGTTTATGGATGGGGAAATTGAAGCTGACAGCAAAAATATTTGCACAAAGTCATCTGGGTAATAAGGGAAGTTTGGGGCCTCAAATCTAATTCTAAACAAATTACCAATAAACGGAAAAAAACCAAACCAAACCAAAGTTCCAATGATTCTTATTTTCTACAATAGCAGCTTAAAGACAAAATAATGAAGCCAGTCAAAATATGTCACCTTCAAATATGTGACTTATGTATGTAGACTATTTTGAGATAAATTCCATGGAGAATCAACAGGAGTAGAAAGCGGATTCTCCACAGCTTTCCTTATCTGTCTTTAAAAGCAACAACTCTAGTGGGGATGTTAGGAGTAAAACAAAGGAGACGACAATGCTCGATAGGAAATATACTCCCTACCTTACTCATGTAACTGTAACCCCCATTTGCAGTATTTTTACAGTAATATATATATATATATATCAATATTTTTTAAAAAGCAACAACTTCTGAGAAGTTGGGACTGCCATTAACCCCTTGTCTGGGTAGATTTATGGCCATGAAGACAAAATATCAGCACCAAAATGAGTCCACACAAACTAATCCTACTAAAATAACTATTATCTTCCATGGTGTTCCCATGGAATACCTGCAGCATCTTAGAAGCTCAAAACCCTCTTTCTTTTGTCAAAAACTTCACAACTCATCAGCCTTTATTTATATGCTATATAAATTGATATAACTGCTTTTTTGTGTTTTTCTTTCTTTGTGGCTTCTAAGCAGACAATATTTAAAATATCAGTTACACTTATATGCTGTTTACTTTTGTTGCTTTTTCATCACAAAAGAGTAGAGGGAAAAAGTTTCTGTATAAAGACGCTGAATTTTATTTGACATAATTACTTAAGAAATATCATACTTGTTCTGTTTCATCACAAATGATATTTAAAATTATTTCTAGTTGTATTGAGATAACATAGGCTAAATTATATGTACTTAAATTTACAATATGCTAATTTGAAGTTTAAATACTTTTAAATGATTACCACAATCAAATTAACATTGCTTATCATTGAGTTTGTTTAAGTGTAGGAGTATGTGTGGCGGGGCGGGGGGACTTTTATGTTCTACTATCTTACCACAGTTCAATTAAACAAAAATATTACAATGATATGGCTTGAATTTGATTTGTCCCTTCTCAAATTTAGGTTGAAACTTAATTTCTAATATTAAGATTTAACACATCTAAGAAATGATTAGGAATCTGGATTCCTGGATGGAATCATTTATTCATAAGCTTGATGGATTAATGGTTTATCTCCTGAAGTATCTTCTACATATCCTGGTTGGTTAGGTCTGTGACATGCTCCTTGATTCTTTGCCCTTGACACCTGGGCTTCTTCCAGATTCTTCCAGTAGGACAATCATCTTCAAGTTGTGGCCATTTATGCTTGGAAATGAACCTTAATTCAATATAAAAACTTTCACTTTTAACACATTCTATATGTAATACTGTGTTATTAGCACCAGAAGAGAAATTCATCATGGTATATGATATGTTAATTACCTGGTGCTGGTGGTTCATGCCTGTAATCCTAGCTACTCAAGAGGCTGAGATCTGAGGATCATGGTTCAAAGCCCACCTGGGCAGGAAACTCTATGAGACCCTTATCTCCAATCAACCATGAGAAAACCAGAAGTGGAGCTGGGGTGACAGTGGTAGAGTGCTAGCTAGCCTTGAGGGAAAAAGTTCAGAAACAGCACCCAGGCCCACTACACCCAATAAGTGACAAAAAGAAAAGAAAGAAGAAAGAAAGAAAGAAAGAAAGAAAGAAAGAAAGAAAGAAAGAAAGAAAGAAAGAAAGAAAGAAAGAAAGAAAGAAAGAAAGAAAGAGAGAAAGAGAGAAAGAAGAAAGGAAGGAAGGAAGGAAGGAAGGACTGAAAGCTTTTATTCTTTGACTAATATTCTCTATTTTTTCCCATTCCTATTTCCTGTCAGTCACTATTCCATTCTGTTTCTATATGTTCACTTCCTTCATTGTATTTCACATGTAAATAAAACATACAATATTGGTCTTTCTGATTCTGGTTTATTTCACTCAGTATTAAGTCCATGTTGCTATAACGGAAAGATTTCCTTCATGTTTTTGGTTGGCAATTATTTTAATGTGTGTGTATGAGTTTTTTTTAATCCAATTGTCCACCAACAGATACTTACATTTTTTTCATATGTTAGTTTTTCTAACAAGCAAAAGTGAGATTACTAGGTTTTTACAATAGCTCTATTTCTAATTTTCTCTATACTGTGCTCCAAAATGGCTGTACTAATGTCCATTCCAATTAGCAGTATTCAGGAACACCATTTTTTCCATACTCTGGCTGGTAATTCTCATGTTAAATAATAGTTATAAAACCAAGTCTGTGGTTATCTCTTAATGTCACTTTAGTTTTCATTTCCTTGATGATTGATAATATTGAACACTTTGCCTATACTTGTTAGCTGTTCAGGTTCTTTGTCCAATTTTTAATTGAACTGTTTTTGTTAGTACTAAGATAGTGTCACAACATAACCATTAGATGATCAGAGCACATCTTTTGTTACTACTGAGTTCTTTGAATTCCTTATCTATTTTTAAATATGATTTTATTATTATTAAGGTATTATACAGAGGGATTACCATTTCATAAATCAGGTAATGAGTACATTTCTTTTTGGACAATATCATCCCTTCTATTCTTTTACCCCAGTTTTCTCCATTCCATCCCTGCCTACAAGTTGCATAGCTTATTTTCCTCATAGTGTCTGATCACCCTTTCTCCCTCCATTTCTGTATCTCTCCTGCCCCACAAGAGAAAAAGAGCGAACAAAATAAAAACAAAAACAATAACAATAGCAACAACAACGAAAAAAAATATTGACTTTTGCCAGACATATGGTTTTAAATATTATGTCATTCTGTAGGTTATCTTTTTATTTATTCATTTTTTCTGTATGACTCCTTAGTTTGATGTAGTCACACTGTTTATTTTTTCATTTATTTCTTTTTATCTTTTAAAAATCATGATCAAGACTGATATCACTAAACATTTTCTCTATTGTCTCAGGTCTTAGAATTTTATTTAATTTGTTTTGATTTGATTTTTATTATTAAGATCTAATTTTATTCCTCTGAATGTGGATATCCAGTATCCATATCTCAGTAACAATTGAGATACTATCCCTAACCCATAGTATATTTGTGACACACTTATCATATATATATATATATATATATATGAATTTATTTCTGGGGTTTTATTTCGTTCTGTTATTCTTTTTCCATGTCTGTGTTAATGCTAGTACTATAGTGTTCTGATCATCTTAGCTTTTTAGTGTAGTTTGGAATTAGAAAGTGTGCTACTTCTATTTCTGTTCATAACTTGAATTGTTTTCACTACTAGGATAGATCCTTATTATTTTTGGGTTTTTTTATTTCTGTGAAAATGCTTTCAGAATATTGACAGGATTTATGATGAATCTCTAGGTCATTTTAGATAATATGGGAAATAAGCAATATTAATTTTTCCAACCCATGAACATGGGTATGATTTCATTTACTTCAGTCTTTTTGAATTTCTTCCATCAACGTCTGATAGTTTCTAGTGTACAGAATTTTCATCTTCTAGGTTAAAATTATTCTTTCATAATTTTTCAATACCATTATAATGGTATTATATTGTTATTTTTATGAAGATTTCATTGTTAGTGTATAGGAACATAACTAATTTTCTATGCTGATTTTATAACCTCAGTTATACCACATTGCTTATTTGTTCTTAAGTTTTGTAGTGGAATATTCTTGTATTTCTCTGGGTAAGTTCCTATCTGCAAACAGTCATTTTAACTTCCTTTGGTTTGGATGTTCCATGAGAAATGTTTTTGTTGTTTTTCCTCTGACTCCAAATTGACTTGCACAAATACTTTTAAGACGATATTTAGAAACTGACAATATGAAATAAAAACATTAAAATATAATTAACCTCATTTGATTCAAGTAAATGTAAAACTGTGTCTTTCACCCATCAGATTGACAAAAGTACAAGCACTTTAAAATATCACAAAGGCATAAGAAATCAAGATCACACAGTTTTCATTGGAAGTTAAATAAAATATAGAAAATTGTCAATGTTAATTACAAGGTAAAAAATCCCTTAACCTTTGATACATGTACTCCAATTTTGGAGATTAACACCTACAGAAATAATAACCAAATAAAACTAATCCCTAAACATATTTAGGAAAACACAAAGATGAAGACTACAGTGCTGTTTCTAAAGAAGAAATGAAACTGAAACACCTTGAACATTCACTCTCTAGAAAAGTACTTGAGATGACATAATCTATCACTTTGGAACATTATACAGTTTCTATGTAGTCTTGATTTATAGGATGTCTAAAGGTTAATTGACAAAGCAATATAAGTTTAATATACTTTGTAATTCTATTTATAGAAACAACATATAAGAAAATAAATCTTTCTTACCTTAATCCTAATCATGTAAAAATATTCATGTAAATATTTGTTTATAATGGAGTAGAGAAAAATAAAATAAACCACTAGATACTTGTAGTCTGAGGCAAGACAATGGAAAGAAATAGATGATTATTTCATAACCTGTTTTAAACATATAAACTCTAGGGCCAGACATGCTCTCTTAACTCGTAATCCTAACCACATGGGATGTAGAGATGGGAGGATTGTGGCTTACGGCTAAGTGAAATTAAAAAAAAATTGTCAATGAAACACTATTTCAAAAAACAAGCCAAGTATGGTACTTAAGACTGTAATGCCATCTGAGTGGGATACAGATGTAGGAGGATCATGGTTTGAGAGACCTACCTAAAAGATGAACTGAAAAAGAAAAGAGCACGTGGTATAGCACTTCTCTAAGAAGCCTAAGGCCCCAAGTTCAATCCCCTGTCCTTGAATAATTAATAATAATGATTCCATTTTGTGACATAGTAAATCTTAATAGTTCTTTTATTCACCAGTTCAAACATGTTCTCTTTTTGAACTAAGTTTTACAGAAAATGATAGCCAAGTAATAAGCTATTTAGATTCCTTTTTCAAAGATGGGAAGGTGGCTCAGTGGTAGAATGCTTGCCTTGCATGCATGAGGCCCTGGGTTCGATACCTCAGCACCACATAAGCAAAAAGAAAAAAGTCAGAAGTGGCGCTGTGGCTCAAGTGGTAGAGCGCTAGCCTTGAGCTGAAGAGCTCAGGGACAGCGCCCAGGCCCAGAGTTCAGGCCCCACGACCGGATCCAAAAAAAAACAAAACAAAACAAAGATGGAATACAACTGGAACCTTAATAACTTACCTGTAGGCAGTGGTAAAAAATTAAGTTACTGCATCCTCTTAGACCAGAAAATATTTGTAATTTGGTTGGAAGCTGATGTTCTTGTAGCCAGGACCTTTACATTAATACTATAAATAGCTGATGAGTTAAAGAGACTAAATACATATATTATCAGCATGCTTTTGGTCTCTCTGAGGGATAGTTAATTATGCTTTTATATGCAGTGATATACATGAGATTTTTCAAAGTGCTTATAAGTAAACAAAGACCAAAAAAGTGAGCCTCTATCAACAAATATCTCCTTTAGTCTACTTTTTTAAAAATCTAAAAGCTTTTCATAAAATAGTTGTAAAATAATAGTGAAGTAGTGATTACTTCCTATAATTAAATTAATTTTAGCTTTTAATACATTTCTAAGTAAAATTATTGTAATTCAGCTTTTCTTCAAGTACAAAAAAATCCTCTAATCGAAGATGGGTCTTAGATAAAAAAAATTTTAAATTCTTGCAATTTCATTGAAGAGTGCCACTTTTTCCCCAAGTACTCAAAAAAAAAAGCCTTAAGCACATAGAGAATTATAAATAGTGAATCAGGAAAGATTGTTTGACAGAAAGTTATCTCCTTTTTCATTTATCTTCCTGGACCCATCTGCTCATGTGAGTGCCCTTGGCCTTATTTCCATTGGTAATAATCTGTAATTTCTGTTATTTTCTCTTTTCTATACCACTAAAAAGTCAGATTTTCCTTAGGACATAGTACCTATTTATAGCTGTTTAGAACATTTTATACCAATCGGCACTTTGGAGCTGTATCTGGCTGTGTAAGTAGCATTTACAGGGTTTCTGTAGACTTTTATTACATGGTGTGACATTAGATTGATGGACTGTCTCAATCTTATTCTCTGTCAATTGTACACTGATCTGTGACGGCGTAATGGATATGTGACAGTGTTGAAAGGGTGAGAACGACTACAATAACGTTTGGGGGGAGGATGGATATCAGAGTTCTTTTGAATGCTGTTCTTAATTTCCCCTCATATTAAAAATTTGAAAAGCTGCTAGCACATGATATGCCTATATTCTTCATCACACATACACACGCACACACAACAACAACAACAACACACACACAAACACATACTTGTTTTAGACAAACGGTATTAAGTATGATGGCAAAATAGCTGTCGATCAAGCTGAACGGGGTTATTAGGCATTCCCTGTAGCAAGGAGACTTCCAAGGACCTTCTCAGAAGGGAATCCTGTTGTGCTCCAGTCGAGGCCAAAGGTCATTACATCTAGGAAGATCTCTGTGGAGGGAGGAGAGAAGAAGAGCTTACAGCTCTCACAGCAGGGATTTGCTCAGGACTTGCCTGAGGAGATGGCTGAACCTTCCTCTAAGCAGGTACTTGGAGGCTGTGCCAGAGAACATGCTTCTGTGACTAGCCCGAGAGCCTTTGAACACACCGAGATTTTAAGTTTATTTACGGTTTCAAAGGTTCCACTAGTGCCCTCCTTAAGGGGCTGGGAAAAGTGAACAGAAACATTTGCAGCTCTTTTCTTCCCTCTGAAGTGTCACACAGAAGGCCCCATGCCTGCTCACCTTGGTTTGGTTGGTAAGAAGGCTTCAGGGGTGCTTCAGGGAAGCTGTAAAGAGAGGAGGAGTCAGGGGGGAAAGTTAGTCAGTTGTAAAGTGAAAGGCCCTGAGGAAAACCATGACCCACCCCAGGCATTGCTTCAGCCTGAGCCAGAGGCAAGGTTCATAGAGCTGAAACAGTAGGGCTGCAGCCCACAGTGTCTGTCTTGATGATGGATACAAGACCCAGGGCAGTGGTGATAGATACAAGACCCAGGTCCTGGGAAAAGGGGTCCACTCAATGACAAAGGACAAGTCAGAGTTGCTGCACTCTGTTCTTTGTCCCAACAGAGGCATTTAATCAAAGGATTGGAAGCTATGTGTGTTAGTGGAGTTACTAAAACTATACCAAGCCATATGATGTTTGTACATTTTAAGAATATGGATGTGCAGGAATGTGTTTGCTGGGGGACTGTGTAATAAATCTGTTGATTGAGCTAAACAGACATACACACACAGGGGTTTTTCCAGGGCGCGGGACACAGAGAATAAAGAGAGAGAGAGAGAGACAGAGACAGAGACAGAGAGACAGAGAGAGACAGAGACAGAGAGACAGAGACAGAGAGACAAAGACAGAGAGAAAGAGAGAGAGAGAGAGCACACAAAGGTCCTGAATGTGCCAGTGGATTGAGTTTGAAATAATACAGGTCTGAATTCAAAGCCTTTGCAACACAGATAGGAGAAAGCATAAGCCATACAACTAGTACTGAGTGTCACAGATGGATGGTGAGACAGTTGCAATCCTGATCATAACATGCTATAGTTCTCACCAGGACTTATCTCTGAAGAGTCTAATACATCATAAAGCAGAGAGTCTCATCAACTTAACCCAATTGAGATATCCAGCATGATGCCCAATTAAGGAGTGTGCTTGGGCTACAGGTAATAGAATGCTGGCTTTATCACTGTGAACAATTATGAATATGTATATAGGGTTAAAAAGTGCATGGGACTCTAGGTTGTTCTTGTGCTTGCTGGGCTTCTTCCTTTTAGGATCTCTCCTCAAGATGGCTTTCAGGCTGGGTCTCAGGTGCTCTGTCTCACAGCTAGTTGCATTTGAGTTGATGTTTACAACAATGAAGAGGGCAAAAGAAAGGATATATACTTTTAAATATGATTTCTGACAGTAAGAAAAAATGGAGATGGATACCAAGGGGCAATATGTGTCCAACTACTGACTCTCTGTCCCTCTAGTTCTTCCTTCACATTTTTTCTTACATTTTCTCTTCCTTATTAATGATTAATTGGCTACTCATTCATTTAGCCAGTTAGTCCCTCAATCACTAATTATTGAGTACCTTCTTTTTAAACTTCATTCCCACAGTGAAGGAACTCTTACTGTAGTTGGAAAGAGACAGAAACTTTAATTAAAATGTCAGCATAAGTTCTGGCTATGGAGTTATGTAGAAGATATTATTTCAACATGACTAGCAGAAGGCTGTCAAAGAGTGTCACAAAGCTGGATTGGGGACTCAGGCTAAATAGGAGCTCTTCAAACTGGAAAGCAATGGCAGGAATAGTACACACAAAAGTAATAGTAGGTGCAATAAAGCCACCTACTTCCTAAGGAATAGGGAATGTGTACAATATTTAGAGGAAAATTGGTGTATTTAGAATCAGAACTTAGGCCTGGAAAATGAGCAGAAGCCTGAAGTGTTTGGGCCATACCAATCGTTAGCCCTCAATGTCTGAGTACACCAGTCATCTTTTGGCCTGAGCAGTCACAGGGAACTGTTCGATGGTGATCTAAAATGGTTCCCATATGAACTCAGATTTGTTCAACCAAATTTTGGCAAATATCTGCTCTATGTAATGCCCTGGAGTACTGAGGATGAGGATATATGTTGCTTAAGCTCCTGTGGAGCCTTCTACTTTCCAGAACTGCTCAAAAATCATCTCTAAAACATAGCATCTCTCCCGAAACTCTGTCTACTTGCTTTGCTCATTCTCTCTTAAATGACTTCACCTTTTAAGTGACAGAATATGTTCAGGCTCCATTTCCTAAACCTGGGTCTTTGTCTATGCTTGGGTTTTAAGATGTTTCTACCTTAACATTCCTTTTCAAACATTATCATCCATTTTGTGAGGATTAGGTTTCCTCCTCCTGTTCCCTTTCTTTAGTACTTCCTGATAAAAGATGTTCAGGCAATTTCTTCAGCGATTACTAAACACAATGTTAATAAGCTCTATTCTGCCTGAAGGAGTCCAACATGGTGAGACTCTTCCATCTTATGCCTCCTGGCTGCTTTGCTCTTTCATTTATTACTTCCTTATTATCTCTCTCTCTCTCCCCCTCTCCCCTCCCTACCTCCCTTCCTCCCTCTCTCCCTCTCTGTCTCTGTCTCTCTCTCTCTCTCCACTGATTCTTGCCCACCCACAATAACATTAAGATCAATTCACCCTCTCTAACAAAGAAATAGTAAAAATTATCCATTTACTCCAGTCTGCCTTCAAAATCCTTCTTTACATGAAAGCATCTTATTCTTGCCCTTCAACTATTGAAATGAGATTTTTTGTGCTGGGTTGGTCACATAATTTTGGGGATCAGCTACAAAAGGAAAACTGTAGGCTCTTTGTTCACAAAGTAGGGAAAAGATCTTTTTCTTCTCTAATCTAAGACATCTTTTGTAGCTTATCACAGGTTCTGTACTTGATATTTAATATTAACCCCTCCATGCACAGAGATACTCACAGGTGAGTGTATATCCTTAAAGAAGCCAAGGGATCCTTCCCAAGACTCAGTATACAGGATAGGTACCTGTCTCTTACCTTCATATATTTGTACTCAACACCTAGCAGGGTCACCTAGTAGCCAGGACAGTAGATGCTGGGAAAGCATTGGACAATGATATCTAACAACCTCTTAGAAGAAGGCAGAGAAGCTAGAGGAAGAAAAACTGTAGAAATTGAGACTCCTAACCCCATGTTCAATATTCCACTTACTTCACTGACAAAACACAAATTCAAGACTGGGTATGGTCGTACATATATATAATCCCAGCATTTAGGAGACTGAGGCAGGGGGAAACCAAAAATTTGAGGCTATGTAGTGAGCTCCTGTCTTAAAAGCATATGCACACTACATAGAACAAATTCATAAAGTTACTAACAATTTCAAGATGGTTCTGATTTGTATATCTCTGGTGATATATGATATCGAGTATGCCAGCCTTTCCAGAGACCAAATTTTATGAAATGCAAAAAATATAAATGAAATCTAAGGGTATTATACTATGTGAAATAAGCCAACTACAGAAAATTACTGCATGATTCCACTTATATGACACATTTAAAGTGTTCAAGTCCATAGAATCAGAGTGTTCAAGTTCATAGTATCAGAGAATATTATATGCATGTATGTAAATGTCACAACAAAACCCATTATTTTGTAGAATTAGTATATAATAATAAAGCTTTAAAGAAATGAAATAAGATGTAGGATTGGTTGCCTGGGGCTAGGAGAAAGAAAACAAGGAGATGATGTTCAATGAATATTTCAGTTAAATGAGATGTATAAGTGCTAGAGAACTTATCCTTCTACTTAACAATACCATGCACTATACTGGAAAATTAGTTAAGTGCATAGATTTGATATTCAGTGTTTCTACCACAATAAAGTGAAATTAAAGCAAAAAATAATGTGATAGCTACTGCAGTGCATTAAAAAAAAAAGCCCTGGTATGGGATGCTTTGGGGATGCTCTAGTTGATGATAGGCTCATGTAATTGGCTATATTTCTACAAATGACACTTTATTCTCTCTCGCTACCATTATTCAAATACCTATGGCACAGGATGGTTGACTATTTCTTCCATCTTGGTAAATTGTTTTCATTAATATTTAATCCAGTTTAGATTGCTACAAAAGAGATACATATTTGTATATATGTATACATATATATGTATATTTCTGAAGGCTCTGTATTGAATGAGCAGGAGAGTCAGTTTGGTGAAACTTTCTCCCTGGTTTTTCAGATGGCTGTTTTCTTGTGATTTCACCCAGGAAGAGAAGAGAGCAAGATTCTCCAGTCCTGCTCTTTTGCAGTGGCATTAATCCCATTGTAAGAGACCTGCCCTCAATGGCTCATCTAACTCTACCTCCCAAGCATTCTATCTCTAAATAGTATCACATATGAGTTACTAGTTTATCCTATGAATTGGAAAAGAGGAACAAACATTCATTTCATAATAACTTTTCTACCTCATTCTTTTTTTTTGTCAGTCGTGGGGCTTGAACTCTGGGTCTGAGCGCTGTCCCTCTGCTCTTCAACTCAAGGCAAGTGCTGTACCGCTTGAGCCACAGCACTACCTCCATCTGGTTTTCGAGTGGTTTATTGGAGATAAGAGTCTCACGGCCTTTCCTACCCTGGCTGTCTTTAAACCGTGATCCTCAGATCTCAGCCTCCTAATTAGCTAGGATTACAGGTGTGAGCCACCAGCACCCAGATTTCTATATCATTCTTTTTCATCCATTCCACTACTTTCTTAGTTTGCTTCCTCTTTTTCCCTGCTTTTCCTTTACTGACTTCTTACCTGGCTCCCTTTCATCTGCCTAATATCTAATTGCTAGAATCCTGAGGCAAGCCTCAGGTCTGGGGCCTCTTGTTTGCTTTCAAATGAGTCTCAGAGATTCAAATAGCATTTTTAACATGGCACTGCCTACCTATCTGCTTTGAAATCCAGGCTGTCCATCTATTTTGACATCTAACAGATAATCTCACCATCTACTCACTAGAAATCCTTTAGGGAGACTAACACTTAACAAGTGCCAAAACAGGTTTTCCTTCCTAGAAATCTGTTTTTCTGATACGTTTCCCCTAACATTTCAAGGTCTGAAATCTCCTTCCTTCTGGTTGCCAATGGCAAAGGCCTCAGAGTCCTCCTTGACTTCTTTCTTGTGTCTTTCACACCACATTTTAACTCTTAGCAAATCCTATTGATTTTCTTTTTAAATGATATCCGGGATCTGACTGCTTCTCTCTACAAGCAGGTCATCACCTTGCTAAAAGTTATCTTTCCTCTGATTTTTGAAGTAGTGTTTTATTCCTCTCTTTTGGCTGCCTTCTCCGGTTAACTCCAACAAAAGTCTTTAATTCTTTTTATTTAAATTTCATTACCGTACATGAATACTATAGAAGAATTTCACTGTGAAATTTCTAACTATGCATACAATGTACTTTGATTACATGGCTCTTTATTACTTTCTTTCTCCTCCATTATCCTCTCCTCTCTCCCTCCCCTCCCCACACTAACTTTCACCTTAACAAACAGTACCTCTTGTACATTCTTGTTATCTTTAAAAAAAAAATGATCTAGATTCTACATATGAGAGATATGAGAGAAAAGCAGTCATTCTTTTGCCCAGACACCTTCAATGCATAGTTTCTTGATTTTATTCTTCCTTTGTATAAAAGCCAATTCCTGAAAAACAAAACATCCTTTGTGTAGAATTTTGAGGAATCTCCATACTGCTTTCCCAGAGTGATTGAACAAGTTTACAGTCCCACCAACAATGCAGTAGGGTTCCCTTTGGCCACATCCCCTCCAGCATTTGTTGTTATTAGAGTTCTTGATTATAGCCATTCTAACTGGGGTGAGGTGGTATCTCAATGTTGTTTTTTCATTTCTTTTTTTTTTTTTTTTGGTCATGGGGCTTGAACTCTGGGCTTGGGCACTATCCCTGCACTCTTCAGCTCAAGGCAAGCACTCTACCGCTTGAGCCACAGCACTACTTCCAGTGGTTTTATTGGAGATAAGAGTCTCACAGACTTTTCCTGCATGGGCTAGCTTTGAACCACGATCCTCAGATCTCAGCCTCCTGAGTAGCTAGGATGACAGGCGTCAGCCACCGACGCCCAGCTCTCTTTAAGTCTTTAGCTCACTTATTAATGGGGTGGTTGTTTCTTTGAGGATTTGTTGTTGGGAGATTTAATATTTTGAGTTCCAGGTATATTTTAGATATGAGACCCTTGCCTGTTGTATAGCTAGTGAAGATCTTCTCCCAATCTTTGGGCCTTCTACTGATCTTGCTAGCTATGTCCTTTGTCATATAGAAGCTCTCCCCTATGACTCAGCAATCCTACTTCTGGGCATTTACCCAAATGATCACAAACAAGGCCATACTAAAGCTACCAGCACAACTATGTTAATCAAAGTATTATTCACCATAGCTAAGTTATGGAACCAACCAGATGTCTCTTCGTAGATGAATGTATCAAGAAAATGTAATACACACACACACACACACACACACACACACACACACACAATGGAATTGTATGCCTCCATCAGAAAGAATGACACTGTCCCATTTCTTGGGAAATGAAAAAAATTGGAAAAAATTATATTTAGTGAAGTAAGCTAGACCCAAAGAAACATAGGTTCCATGTTTCCCCTTATTTGCAACAACTAATATACCTCTAGGTATGAGGTATATAGGATCATATACGTCTAGGATAATCTTACCAGACAAGCAGAAAAGGTCAAAAGCTATGTACATATAACCATATATGATGATACTAAGCAAAATTAACCTCAAAACATGGACAGAAGAGGTTTTTTTCTTTGTTGCTGTTGTTTTTAATGTACTATATGAATTTTTTTGTTTCTTTTTTTATTATTTTTTTAAAATTTTTTTGTTTCTTTTGTATGTTCTTCCCTCTATGGTATAACCCTGTTGTCACTGTATTTGATTCTGGTGCTCTGCATCTTTTTTTCTTTTTTGTCGTACATCTTGAACTCTGGGCCTGGGCGCTGTCCCTCAGCTCTTCAGCTCAAGGCTAGTGCTTTACCTCTTGAGCCACTGAACCACTTCTGGTTTTCTGGAGATAAGAGTCTCGTGGACTTTCTCGCCTGGGCTGGCTTTGAACCATGATCCTCAGATCTCAGCCTCCTGAGTAGCTAGGATTACAGGCTTGAGCCACTGGCTCCCAGCTGGTGCTCTACATCTTGTATATACATTTTTTTTTAATTTGGGAAGGGGAAGGGAAATAACAAAATGCTGAAATAAGGATACAGGTTGACGCATTGTAACAATGAGACATATAAGACAGTTTACAACTTGCGGGGAGGGGGGACAGAGGGGAGGGTGTTTTGTAAGTGAGGAGGGAAGGGAAGTGAGAATAGGGGAAATCAAGGGAGGGGGTAATAATGCTCAATAGGAAATGTACTCAATACCTTACTCATGTAACTGTAATCTGTCTGTACAGTATCTTTACAATAATTTTTTTTTAAGATCCTTTGCAACTATTCATTTCCTGCCCGGAGAACATCCTGACCTTCCCTTGTTCCTCCACCATGATCCTACTTCAATGGCTTTCTTTACACAAGAAAGGTATTTTATTGACTACCAAAAGTGGAAGTCCAGAAGTCTAATTGCTACCAGGCAAAGTTCAATGTAGGTGTCAAGCAACAAATTCAGAGCTCAGTTATCTCAGGGATGGTTGTTCTTCAAGAACAACCAACAGAACTTCTCTAGATGTTCTAGGTTTGCCATCTTAGGAATATTATCCAAAAAGGTGTCTATGTCTTTTGTAGTCTTTTTTTTTCTTTAGTTCATATTGAAACATATCACCTTTGTCATAAACAAAACATAAATATCTTTTCAGTGGCTTTAACCACATTTTACTAACCAAGCATGAGTTTTGTATTCATATTTAAAGCCAATAGGATAAGGAATATTTGCTTCTCAAAAGGAAACAAAAATACTGTTAAATATAAAATATTCATCAAATATGGCTAGTGGACTTTTTTTGGTCAAACTGATATACAGAGGGGTTACAGTTACATAAGTAAGGTGATAAGCACATTTCTTGTCAACCTTGTTACCCCTTCCCTTATTTTCTCCTACTTTCCCTCCCCGCAAGTTGTACAGATCATTTCCAACCTTTTGTTTTGTATACATCGCTGTTGTTTGGCTTCCTCCCTTGTCCTCTGCCTCACCATTCTGTTGTTAGTGGACTTTTGTGTTGCTATTAAAATAGGTTTCTTGAAGAATATTATATTAATGACATAAAATGCTCATGTTACAATATTGTGTTAAAGTTACGATATCAACCTAAAAAGAGGATAACAAAAGGAAATTGTAAATGCTTAAAGAGAGTAAGCAAGCTATTAAGAGAATAATCTTTTAAGGAAATAATAAGGCAAATAATTTATTTTATTCTTCTTTACATTATTTATAGATACTAAGAAATCAATGAGGTAAAGTGCTTTGAATACAGTTTTGGAGAATTTTAAAATACTCTCTGATGTTCAGCCCCCACCCCAACTATTATGCATATAAACATGTGCCAGCAATCTAACTTTTCATACCTGCACTGTTTTACCTCTAAGGCAGCAATGTCTGTACTGACCTTCTTTAGTGATGATAGGAAGCAATAGTCCCTAGAAAGTACAGAAATTAACCCATATTCAGTGCTTAAAAATATGATCACCACCAAACTATAAACCTAGGTACAGGTGGGGGAAAAACAGAGGCATATAACAACATTTTACATAATATTATCCATCTGATACAATGATCTTATCACTATTTTGAAAATTTTTTTATTAATTCTTAGTAGTTGTACAATGGGGATTTCATTGTGATATTGCTATCTATACATAAAAGCTACCCTAATCAGATTTACCTCCTTCATCATTCTCCCATATTTACTCTCCATACTTCTTTTAAAAAGTCCAACAGGTTCTATTGTCCTATTTTCTTTTTCTTTTTTCTTTTTTTTTGGCTGGTCCTGGGGCTTGAACTCAGGCATGGGCACTGTCCTTGAACCTCTTTGTGCTCCAGGCTAACACTTTACCATTTGAGCTACAGCTCTACTTCTGGCTTTTTTCCTGAATAGTTTGTTGGAGATAAGAGTCCCACGGACTTTCCTACCCAGGTTGGTTTTGAACTATGATCAGCACATCTCAGCTTCCTGAGTAGCTAGGATTACAGGCATGGGCTTCCTGGCACCTGGCTTATTCTATTTTCAAACATGCGCAAAAAAAATATTTTATGTTCAACCTCATTTGCCTTCTCTATTGGCCCCCTTCTACCCCTCCATCTTACAACTTTTTAAGGCAATATTTAAACAGGCTTTAATAATCATTATGTATTTCAGGTTGCCTGAGAAATGCAAACCTTGTGGTTTACTTGCACTTCTCTTCCAAGAAGGCATCTGGGGTCTTTGTTCAAATACTATGAATACCAGGCTGCTATCTCTTTATCAGTCACCAAGGGATTGAGAGAGATAAGTTAGGTGATTTATACCATGGCTATAGGCACCATTCAGGTAATTCTGCAGCACTCTCCTTTTCAGAAAGCCCTTTAGTTCTGTGTCTTTCTTAGTGAAATCTTTGTGGCCCTCATGTAAATTGTCCTAATCATTAAGCTGGTGGCTAATTTTTAATGAAAATAAATTTTAATTTGTGCCTATCAGACAAGAAAAGAAGAGAGGAAAGTGTCACTGGCTGCTGTCTATCTATCAAATAATTGGAGTCCTTGTGAACAGACTGTAGGTGACACAGCAGCATTAAATAAAAGATAAAATGGAAACAAGACTCTTTGAATAATACTAGCTGAAAGCAATTTCCTTCTTGAACTAGGGCACTACTGATCTGAAAGCCACAAATTTGGGGAAATCGTGCAGAGCCAGAGACTTTGATTGCATAGTTAATAAAGGATAAGAAAAAAAAATCTTCATTTCATACAGTTGATGACATGCAAAACAAACTCAAGATGTTCACTGACAGAGTTGCAAGAATTTCAAATAAAAGATGAACAGAGCTAAGGCTGTTCATTCAACTGTTCACAAACTTACACCTATAGAGTCAGGTGATTTTTTTGTTGTTATTGTTGTTTTTCTTTTAACCTCTGCACTGAGGTTTGGGGCCAGAAATTTCTTTTAGATATTAATTCTCAAGATGCCCATGTCATCTATATATTGCTAGAGATTTATTTGACAGCAAAAAAATTAAATGCCCAGGGACTTTTTATGCATTGAAAAAAAAAACCCTTTCTCTCCCACTGAAAGTGTACCTTAAGAAGCCTTCTCTTTCCCCACCTTTTCTCTCTTCTCATTGCTTTTGGGAGCAGTGACAGATTTGACTCCATGTAAGCCATTTAACTCAAGGCTCCCCGACAGCTCAAATTCTTTCCCAGAATCATGAAACTTGAACTTAAGAGAAAATAAATATATTAAAGTTTTAAATGTAGTCATTCCGTTATAAGCACATTCTTCTGCCAATATCGATAATGGTAAAAGGTTAATGAAAAAAATATAAAGAATGAGCCAGCCACTGAGACTCCAAGCCGAAACAGAATTGTCTGGGCAGATGATATAATTCCAAAAAGATAAAAGGGGTTAAGACTCCATTTAGTCAAGCACAGCAACAGGATACAAAAGTTCTGAAAATTAGCTTTGATAGATAAAAGCAAGAGAGGGACTTGCCTTCGTTTGTAAGAAATGAAAGAGGAATTTTTACAGATAAAGCAAAAAGATAATCATTGGGGTGAATCATGTTTAAATGGCAAGGTCTACAGTCCTTCCTGCCAAGCCTTGTAATTGTCACAATAATCATTTCTTAAAGAATGTGAAAAATATTCTTTTAATATATCTATATCTATAAATATAGATATACGCATTTGCTTCTTTTTGCTAAATTCTGGAAATGACCTTGGATGTGGTAAAGGTCACTGAACCTTTTCATTTCTATTTAATAATGTTCTTTTATTTATGCTAAAATCCCATCGATGTGAATATTATTCTATGCTTTTAGCAATCACAAAGTATTTATGCTCTGCATATTAGGACTACTTAATGAGAAGAACTGTGCTATAGTTTTGACCTCATTTTTCCCCCCAGATAATTTTCAGCCAGGATAGGCCACTTGGACTAGAATTTACGTCTGCTTTGTGCTTGATCAAACTGGTAATGGAAGTAGAGGTTGCATATGAAAAAAAGGAGAAGAAAGACCTGTATTGTGCAAAACAGTGGATCCATTTAAAGGTGCCTTGACTCTACAACTCTTGCTCTTATGAAGCTATTTCAGTGTCATGATTTTCCCCCATAGGAAAAAATTATGATGAGAATGAGATTTTGTTCTAATAGCATAGGCAACTCAGGGATACAAATGCAAACTCCTTTGAATAATTGTCTCTTTGGCCAATATTTTCACCTGATGGACCCTCTAGAGGTTAGTGAAGAAATCTAAAATCAGTTTACTCAATTTGTCTTCTGAAGAAAATATGATAAATTGTAAAACAGCTGATAACTTATTGCTGCCACGAGGAACACTAATGACTGATGACTTTGTTTTATCTTAGAATTTGTTTATAAAATCATTTAGATTGTCAATTTTAAACAGGGACTCAGGTGCGTATGTATTTTGATGTGGAAGGAGATGAACATTTGAGTTAATTTTTGCATTTGCTGATGTTACTATAGTTTTAATCACTTTGCAATGAAATCCTTTTGTGTGGAGAATATGGCAACTTACCTTCTCTGTAGCTTTTACAGGTGAAGACTAGACTTTCAGAAAGAACACTTTAAATCTAATTTATTAAATTAGATTCTTGTTACTGATACTAATTTACTATCTAAAACTGACTTAATATCTAGAATCTACTGAGACATGAACACAGATCTTGATTCATTATATGCACAGTTGTTAGGATACTGAGCTTTCTGAGTGAGACGTCCAAAGCAGAAGACACTGTATTCCTGAAGTCTGAGTCATTGTCTTGACAAAGGTCTTGTTAAGTTCTCTGAAAAAAAGATTGAAATGACTCTGAGATGAACCAACACCTATAGAAAGGGTAGGAAGGAAATATGTTCTGGCAAAGGATATTGGTTGAGTTGTGATGCTGGCCTGATAACAACCTCAAAAAAGAACAAGTTCCATGAAGAAACATACCTTGGAGTTAATGAACCTTTAAGTTCTCCTGTTTTAGGTTGACATGACCTTCCATTTATATAAATGCTTCATAAATCATTTGATATGGACTGAGCACATAAAGGTGCTATCATTTTCAAGGAAGTTCTCTGCAGCTGAAGCCATCGCAGAAGGGACTTGCAGATGACCGTTTTCTGCCAACAGCACCCCTAGAAGATGGAGAAACGAGTCTTCCTTGAGGGAGAATTTCGGCAGCAGGTACAACCTGGAAGGGGAATCCAAGGAAAGCATCATGATAGCCATCACAATTTTACTTTCTCTCTTATTAATGTATTGTTGGATAAGAAGAATATGCATACAAAGGTAGTTCTGTTGAAGTTGGAGTGAGTCATTAATTGCATTAATTTCCATGCAATTATTGTTTTATATTTGTATCTACATTCATTTTAATTTATTTTTTGTGTTAGTCCTGGAGCTTGAACTCAGGACCTGGGCACTGTTCTTGAGCTCTTTGGCTCAAGGCTAGCACTCTAGCACTTTGAGCCACAGAGTCACCTCTGGTTTGCTGGTGGTTAATTATAGATAAGAGTCTTATAGACATTCCCGCCCTGGCTGGTTTTGAATGGAGGTCTTCAGATCTCAGACTCCTGAATAGTTAAGATTACAGGCATGAGCCTGTATATATATTATATATATTTTATATTACATATATAATATACTCATATGTATATATTTTATATACAATTATTCATACACATATAACTATATAGGTATATATAGTTATATATACATATATAAATTTATAATTCGCTTGGCATGTCTAGCAGTTTCATTCATTTTGTGGAAGATGACAAAAACTTACTGGAAGAAAGGACTGAAGAAGATTTCTTTCTTCCTTATGGGATGGATAGTAGCCCACTGAGTGCATACTATAAGCATTGTTGAAATATCATACTGAGTTCTTCCTCACACACACTTATAGTACGTTCAAGCAAATATAAAATTAAGAAGGTATGATTAGTAACTTTGACAACCCATCAACTGATAAAAGAATGAAGAAAATATGTTTTACTATATACACAACATAATATATTAACTTTATATACAATACATAATACACCACCATTAACTATATACACAACAGTTTACTATTACGTATATAACCTTAAAAGATAGAATGATATGCTACCATTTTCAGCAACATAGATGAACATTAACTTGGAGGATATTATACTAAATGAAATATGTTGGACACAAAAAAACAAGTGCTGTGTCATGTTATACTGATCAAAAAGGAAGAAAGAGAAAGAGAAAGATTAGCCAAAAGATATATAATTACAGTTAGGTAGTAAGAATTTATTTCGATAGATTTAGTGTGCAGTAGGTTCCTAGAGTTAATGACTATGCTGTATTATTGTGTATGTACAGGTTGGATGTTAAATGATCTGACCACAAAAATGAGGTACTGCAGTTGTTAATTAGCTAGGCGCAACCTAGTACAACTATACTGCAAAGTTTCTGCTATCTGATGTCTACTCTTCATTATTGTAAATAATATTTCTCCACATCATAAAAACAACCAATATTATCTTCAAACTAAAATAAATAACTCTGAGGCAGATTGTTTAAAATATCAAATTATCTTAAGATTTTGATAGTTTCAAGGAAAGTAGTTTCAAGGCCTACCATTTGGATAAAATGGTCTTCAATAGTCTAATTACAATGTGTCAGGCAAAAGTTCTATTCCTAAAATAGTCATTCACTTTAAATGAGTTTGTCTGAGTATTCTGTGACTACAACTAAAGGTCACAATTGGAGAACAGAAGACAAATTAATGTCTCCCCAGCCATTTGCATGCAGTATTTATCAAAGTACAGAAACAGGGCGAAAGATCACTCTTTAAAGCATTGTCTCGGGCTCAGCTTCTTTACACTCTTCTGTACTCCTTGGAAACCACAGGTGATCCTCAGCCACCTAATCCTAGGAAAAGCATCTGGGAATACATGCTGCATTGCTCTCATCCAGGACAAACCACTTTTCTTTTTATTAACTCCTTATTTAGCTGAACTATAAATATTATTAAACATTTGCTTATGAACTGCCAGAGCACCATGCTGCTCAACAGATGAGGCTGGCATGTTTTAATTTTATGCATACTGAATGTGTGCTTAGTATAGCTCCCTCTCTGTACTCCACATTTTCCTAAATTCCAATTATTGGAAAGATTTTTGTCTCACAACTCCAGGCATAGATTTTCTTAGTGTTTTTCTTTTCTCCCTGGTGGTAGGAGAGCTGGTATGGGACATGTGTGAGAGGAGGAGGATTATGAGGGTGGATTGGGTTATGACACATTTTCATTTGCAGCTGCTACAACACCCCAGTCTTAATCCAGCCCAGATCGCAGCAGAAACCTAACACCATCCTGCGTGACCCTGGAATTTCACCAGAGCTCCAAATCACCAAATAAGGTAAGTCGTTTGTCATTTGAGCCATAAATATTTACATCCACCCGTGACAAATGTATAAAAAGTGTGGAGTGATTGTGTAATTTCAACTGTTCTATTCAAGCCTGTCAGAACTTTCTCTTATCTCCTGAAAAACCCAGTGACTGATTTCTGCTAGTTGAATAAGAATGGACTCTCTTGCTTGTTACCTTGTTAATTATTCTTTATACCCAAATTAGTCATCTAGGAATTTTCTATTTTACTTGTGAATTTAGAGTCACTTACCTACACATTTGTTGGGCCAGGCAAATGCTTAACATCTTTCCTTCTTCTCTGTCACCACCATCATTACTTGTTTCTTTAATTGACTGAACTAATATCTACAAAACAATTCAACCTCAAGACACTGGGTAATGGGTACTGCATAAAAAGAGTTAAAGTCTTAATATTGTGTTAAAGTATAGCTTAGACGTAGGCTCAGCATTTCTCACCCTAACAGGGTGACTGTGTCACAAAATATAAGGTAGAAATTGTTCTAGGCATGTGCACTGAAAAATATTTTCAATATTTATGAGCCTGAAATTGAGAACATAAAGGAGACCCAGACCCTTATAATTTTATAAAATCTCACTCATAAGAAAATTAGAAAATCATATCATTCCATTGGTCTTTTATATATTAAGTCATTGTGGAGAGCTTGTATTTTTATAAATTTACTAGATATAAAACTGTTAGAGTTAACGCTAACAGTTATATAGCTATGAAAGTATATTAAATTGAATTTGACAGATAAGAGCTAACAATATCTAAAAATCTGAGTAACTTAACTTTAAAAGGATCTGATTTATTTTGTTTTTATTTAATTTTATTAGTACTAGTAGGGATTCATTTGTTTGTTTGGTTTTGTTTTTGTTGTGAGTGTGTTGAAAGCGAATGCCAGTGACACATACCTGTAATGCTAGCTTTGTAGGAAGATGAGATCTGAGGATTTGGATATGAACCCAAGCAGGAAAGTCCATAAAATTCATATCTCTCGTTAATCACTATTAAGCTGGAAGTAGAATGGTGTCTCAAGTGGTAGAGTGCTAGCTGTGAGAAAAATGTTCAGGAACAATGTCTAAGCCCCAAGTTCAAGCCCCAGGATAAACACCAAAAAGAAAAAAGGAAAGGAAAGAAAAAGAAAAAAAACAACAAAAGAATGTGTTGAGTGGTAGTCATCCATTTAACTTAGGAAGATTATGAGTTCAAAGAAAACCAGGGTTGAGTGAGGCCCTGTTCTCACTCTATGTGAGTGGAGAAAGTAGTAGTTGAATAGATTGAGGAGAAAGGCAGGTGATAAAGAGAAAAAAAATCTCAAGGCAGAGTTGCTAAATCTTTCAAAATTAGACTAGGCAACTATCAGGAACTTAGTCCTTTCCAGTTTCTCGTGTGTATGTGTGTGTGTGTGTGTGTGTGTGTGTATGCGTGCGTGTGTGTGTGTGTATGTGTGCGTGTACATGCGTGCATTGTGTGTGAATGAACATGTACATAAGAGTTACTGATTAGGATAACTAATCAGTTTTAACTATTCAGCAATTGATGAAATACTATCTTATAAATGTTTGAGATGAAACACAATGCAGAGACTGAACTGACTTAGAAAGACTTTGTTATTTGGGATTTAAATACTCAAAGAACAGCCATTTTTCTGATAATTTTCAATAATACAGGACCTAGAAACAGAAATCTTTAATGTACAAATGTTCGATCACTTCTCACTCTGCCTGTACTTTCCCAATTTTGTGTCTTTCTACTTGTATAAAACTTTTTTCTTTCCCATAGGTACTTAATGCTCTCAAACTTTCACAACTGTCTCTTATTCTTCTCTGATCAGCAAAACTTCCATTTCATGAACTACTTGCTTTCAGTTCAATGTTCATGTGACTATTACAGTAAATGTTATTATGCCTTGAACTTCCTAGTATATTTGGCTTCAAAAAAAGAAGAGTGGGCTAATCCAAATTAAGTTATAATTAATATACTTAATAATTAATATTATATGCTCCAATATATTTTTTAAATTTTTGTATTATCTTTAATTAGTTTACAAAGGGATAGTATTCAATGTAAGATGTGAAAATAGAGCCAATTAATTTGGGATGAGAGGGAGAGATGAGTGTAAATGACAGGAGGGTTGACACTGACAAGATCATTGGATTCATAGCCGATATGAATAAATGAAACCCCTTTGAATGTTTTTGTAGAAGAAATGGTTTAATAAGGGTTTGAATTGCTCCTGTCTACTCATCCCTCTTCTGGCTATGTACTTGCTTCCATAATTATTCAAAAACTTTCTCATATAGCTCAATATAGAAATAATTACTGGTCAGTTTGACATGGTATCTGTTTTCTCATTGGATTCTTTGGCATGCATTTTTTTCATGATAGTGATGGAAGAACTGTAGTTGAACAGACTAAATAGGTATAAAGTATCATTATTCAGTACAAAGAACCACAAAAAATAGATAACCATCTAATGTCAGAAACATTTCTGGAAAGATGCTAATTTGAGACTCTTTGCATGTAATCTTGGGGTAATAATTTGACTTCTCACCGTTTCCTTTTCTGTACATGGAAATAAATGCTATTGCTATATGGATTTAAGTAATGTGAATAAAAGTACTTAGTAAACAAATATTTCAAAACATGAAAACATTGTTATTATTAATCAATATATAGTTTGAACAGGGCATTTATGTATAATTATTATTCTTGGGCCAACAATTTTCTTCTTTGAAAATAGAACCTTCTGAAAAAACATGACTGGTAGTATAATACATTTTTGTTCTTTAAAATACAATTGAATGTTGTAATTTTAAAGAAAATAGACAAATTGTTCTTTCTATCTCTTTTGTTTCATGGGCCTTTTTCTTTATTTTTAGGTTTCTGATTAAATATTTGGAAGTATTCAATTTACATAAGAAAAGCTGATAAATTAATTGTTGACAAGAACTCAGGAATAATAATGAGAAATCCTCACAATTAGCTTGAGTAGTAGTTTTTCAACAAATAGATTGTGAGAATATCCAGTGATTTAAAGAGGATAATCCATTTATTCAAGAAATATCATTCAGAGTGCTGTTTAGCATTTGTGTTCAACATCAGTGATATAAAATAGAAACACTGACTGCCCTTAGAGGGTTTCCCTTCCCTGTCTATGTACAACAATTTTATGAGGAGCAAACTAATTTTATTAGATTGTGACTTGGAAGAAGGAAAACTAGATGAAACTTTCTTCATCACACTGGAAGCTACTTTTTTGTTGTTGTTGTTCATGGGGTTTGAACTCTGGGCTTGGACACTGTTCTGTGCTCTTCAGCTCAAGATAAGTACTCTACCAGTTGAGCCACAGCCGACTTCTAGTTTTCTAGTTGTTTATGGGAGATAAGAGTCTTACAGACTTTCCTGCTCAGGCTGGCTTTGAACCATGATCCTCAGAACTCAGCCTCCTGAGTAGCTAGGATTACAGGTGTGAGCCACCAGCACCCAGCCTAGGAAGCTACTTTTGAAGATGGAGAAAGGTAATGTTCAAACTCTATTAAGCATATGACCAAAAGAACAAATTTTCAAATATTTAGAAAGGTCTTGCCAAGAAGACCTATGGAAATTCTGTCTTCTTTTAAATAAATACATACATAAATAAACATAATCAAAGAGCTGGGCACCAGTGGCTCATATCTGTAATACTAGCTATTCAAGTGGCTGAGATCTGAGTAACATGGTTTGAAGCCAGCCTGGGAAGGAAAGCCTGTGAGACTCTTATCTCTAATTAACCAACAAAAAGCCAGAAGTGGAGCAATGGTTCAAGTGATAGAGCATTAGCCTTGGAAAACTCTAAGCAATGGTGCCTAGGCCCTGAGTTCAAGCACCAACACACACACACACACACACACACACACACACACACACACACACACGATTGAAATGTAAAAACATCAAAAAACTGAATACTTTAACATCATTTGACTTTTCTTTTTTATGATTCCAGGAAAAGCAAATGTCAGCATCAATAGCTTACAATCATAGTTGAATTCTAACAGTTCTCTACTTATTTTATTTGAATGTGTTCTAAACAGTCATCTAAAGTCATTTGCTCCTTAAAAATGTCACATTACAGTTATCTTTTCTGGAAGTAGAAATCTTTAGACAAGTACAATGAGAATGTTCTATTCATGAAAAGATTTAAATCAAGATTCATTAGTAAACTAGGTTGGCTTTTATGATAATATATTTTATAAAGCCTTACATTTAAATTCAAGAACTTGCAATTGAATATTAAAATTTAGAGAAACATAAAAGTTGAGTCAGATAAGTAAGTGATGACTAAGCGTCTTTTGCTGGGAGACATACCTTTAATGCTGAGATTAAGTTCCATGTGGGGTTAGTTGGCAATAATGGTAAGTAGGCTGCCATATATTTTTTTTCTCATCTATTTTCCTTATTTCACAATTGCATTTTAAAGGCCCAGTTAGTCTTGAGTCTCTATGTACATCAAGTGTTTCTACATTGAGTTAATTCATTGTTCTGCCTCAAGTTCATTTGAAAGAAGACTTCTACCTGCATGAGTACACTGATACCAATTCCATGCAATTAAAAATATACAAAGAATCAGATTGTCATCTTAAAAAAGACCAAACAAAACAGTGCATGCCTTGGAAGCACCTAATTAGATTGCAGCTAGAAGGATCCTCAAAAATACTAGTGACATGAGAAATGTCTTTGGGAATATCTTCATCATTTATTTTTTCCCCTAAAGTGGTTCATTATTCTTATATTATGAGCTGTTCATAGGACTTGGCTTAGATCCTCTCCTTCAGGCACTTCAGTCTCCAGTGACCTGTTAAAATGGTCTTAACACATTCACAAAGCTTTTCATTGCAGTCCAGCCTGTTTATAAAAACAATCCATCAATATCATGTTCAGATGACAATCTGCGTAGGACCTGCCTTTGCTTAACCAGCCTGTCTAAGGCTGCAAGCAGAGAATTCTATCCAGGAATGACATCTTGAATAAGTTTGGGTTGGGGCATATTGCATTCTTCTTCAATAGTTTTCTTTTTCTTTTTTTCTTTTCAGACATTCCCTTGCTTTTACAAGGCTATAAAAATAAGAACACATTTTTCTTTCCTTTGAAATGATGTTGGCCTCAGTTTTACTCTTCTCTTGGGTATAGGATAATTAAATCTGCATGCAATGAAGGAAATATTTACAAAGTCATGATTTTGATATCATATGCTATCATCAATCTCGAGGTTTATGACAATCTATCTAACCTCAACTTGTTGACATTGGGTAAATTATCTGAGTTGATATTTGTAAGGACTATCATTATAGGACTCTGGTTGTCGTCCAACATAATCAGCAAAGAACTTCTCTAAAAGGTACTTTTCACAATTGTTACTTATGTTGTGAATGTTCCATCTTCTTGCAGGAGAAGACATGACTAATTAGACTGAATTAAAAATAGCCCAGATAGCTGTCAGTGACAGATATGCATTGCATGTACCAGTTCTGGCCCAGATGCTGGGGAAGAAGGATATTCTCATCCCTTTGGAAACTCTTAATTGAGCTTCAAGTTGAGTTAGTATTTTTGATGGTTGGTATTTTGGGGTTTTATTGGCACCAGAAAAAGACTTACTTTTTATTCTTTTTTTTACATTACTGCTATATTTGTAATCTTTTCCTCTCACAGGGTGGGCTGAGCTGACACACAGCATGTGCCGGTTCCCTGGATGGCATGTTGTTGAAAGGGGACCCACCAATTCAGCACTTCTCGTGGTATGCCCTTTGTCAGCTTATGTTCTTAATAGCTAAAATTCAAAGAAACCTCAAAGATGATGACTTCATGTGCCAAGGAAACCCCTAAAGGATATAAGTTATTCTCATCCAAACATCTTTATAGTAATTCTGACTTAATATTCTAGGATCAGAGGGTAGAAGGCTGCAAACCACCTATTCATTCAATGTAGGAATGACAGTTTTCCTTACATTTTAGTCATAATTACATATTCTTTTCTGGATTACCTGTGAGGACATGGTGTACTGTAATTATATTTAACTTAGTGAACTTATAAGTGAAGCCTGCATAATAGTCATATAGAATTGTCCTTGATTGTTAATCCTTTCAACAATAATGTGGGGCATGAACTATTTATTAAGCCCATTCTACAGTCACTGAAATAAAGGCTTGGATTATTCTTTTTCCTACAAGGGCAGAAATAAAACACTAGGTTCATTTGGTTTGCTTTCAAAGACTCATGTTCTTACAAGTTTTGTTACATTACATCTTTATATTAACAATGCACAAAAGAGGTTTTATATATCACTGTTAAAAAATACGAAAGTATGACAGTGCCTAATAATGTTTGTTCCTTATTATGTAGTGGCAGAACTAGATCCCTAATGTATTGATTGCCTTTCAGACCACATCCCAGTTAAAACAGTTCTCTAGTGATAACAGCAGATGATTGAATAAATAATCCTATTACTTACATCAACCAGGCTATGTTTAAATTTAATTTTTGACCACCATTTTATACCTACCCTGAAAATAAATCAAATAAGTGTTGATCATTTCCCACAAATGAAGATACGAAATTCTGAAGCTCCTGTGTATAACTAGCTTGCTGCACTGAACACTGAACTTTGTGTGTTGCATCGTCTCTGCGTAAGCATTCCTCTCCAACGTGTGCCTTTTCTCTTTTCTTTCTGAAGATCTCGCATTCCTTTGTCATTGCATTATTGATAGCTCCTCAGTTTCTTTTTTTCTTAGTTTTTTAAATTTTATTATTACTATGTTCAATCAGAGGGAACAGGTTCAAAGAGATTAGATAAACTGAATTATTTAACTTGTAATTTCTTGGGAAAAAATCCATCATGGAGCTGCAGAGAAACCAGAAGATTGGTAATAAGATGGAACGCACATCCAAATTAAATTTGGGAAAGAATTTATTGCATGAGTTTAGTAAATTTCTTCAACTTTTGAAACACCAGTTTCTTCATTTGAAAAAATGGTGTCATAATGCCAAACTTGTTGAATTAGAAGGCTTAAATAGAATCATGTTAGAAATTTTTTTAATTAGCTTCCTTCTCCTTATATTTCATAAAATGTTTGTGTGAATAACACAAGGAGTTTTTCAGACAATCGGCCTTGCACTTGCTAGGCAAGCATTCTGCCATTTGAGCCACACCTGTACCTAGTGCATTTACTTTTATTTGTTTTATGGTTAGTGTCTGCTCAGGCTGCCAGACAGTGATCCTCTTCCTGCCACCTTCCAAGTCGCTGGGATTACAGGTCTACACTCTTTCATCCTCTGATCATATTTTTTTATTCAAATATTTATTAAAAGAGAGAAATAAATTTAGGTTAGCCTTTTCTTTCTCCTGAAATTTAAAAATGTTAACAGTCAATCAGGTGCACTTGTAATCCTAGCTACTCAGGAAGCAAGATCTGAGAGTCACAGTTCAAAACCAGCCAGTGAAGCAAAGTCCGTAAAACTCTGATTTCCAATTAATTACCAAAAAGCCAGACATGGAGCTGTGGTTTATGTGGTAAAGTGTCAGCCTTGAGCAAAGAAAAGCATTGTCCCTGAGTCAAGCACCAATACTAGCACACAGGTATACACACACACACACACACACACAGATAAGGGTCCAACTAGATATGTAGATTTGAAATGGAATGTAGTAGTTGAGTAGAGAAAGCATCACATTTCATGGATGCTGTCACACTTACTGAATGAGCGGGCACACTACACCATTACTCTTTCTTCATGGAGTAATTTAACTCTGGAATGTACAATAGTCAGGGAAGAAGGGAGAGGAAGATAAAGATGCAAACTAATAAAAATGATAAAATAATAAAATGACCATGGGAAATCTGGGTTGTCTTATTAGAGTTCAAGCCCAAATGTCTTTTTAGGCACCATTTAGAGATGCATTACCCTCAAACACATTGTTTTATCAGATGATAATAGGAACTGGATTTGAATTGTAATAAGCATTTATTTCTTAGACTTTAATATAGAAAAGTCCATGTAAAGTTAAAAAGCAAATTTTACTGAATAGTATCTGACAGAAAGATAGGGAGAAAGATGTCTAAATTATTAAGCATGGAACTCCTATATGTTAAGGATTTGATGGATATGTATCCTTATACATGTCCCTCCGCCAAAAACAGTAATAATGGCAACAAGTCATAGCCCTCTTACAGTAAGTACCATCACCTTTTACATGGAAGAGAAAGGGAGATTGATGAGAAGAATGTGTTGCATGGGCTCAGTGAAGGGACTTAGTTGTGCAAAACATATTTGCTTTCATTTCTAAATCATCACTTTGATTATGTGATGATATTTCCAAGTAATCATTTTTTCCAATTCTTGATGATTTCATAGGAAATATAAAGTTATAACTGATATTATCTTTCTTTGTATGTAAAAATCAATTTAAATTTTTTGAGGGGGGGTCCGGTCATGGAGTCTGAACTCTGGGCCTGGGATCTGTCCCTCAGCTCTTCAGCTCAAGGCTAGCACTCGACCACTTGAGCCACAGAGCCACTTCTGTTTTTTTTTTCTTTTTGCTTATGTGGTGCTGGGGAATCAAACCCAGGGCTTCATGCATGCAAGGCAAGCGTTCTACCACTGAGCCACCTTCCCAGTCCCTCAATTTAAATTTTTAAATATTGAAATTTGAATAATTAAAATATTCATACCTTTTAAGTGAGCTTACTCTGTGTAGAAGACATTGGAAAACTTAGCATTTTATAAAGTATTATTTCATCAGTAATTTGTTGAGGTTTTGAGATTATTAAACTATAATTAGGGCATTACTAAAAGCTGTATTATTTTGAAATAGTAAAATTGAAACTTTCTCCCTATTGAACTCTAAATTGGCCATGTTATCAAATACAAATATATAATTTCTTCGCGACTTAATTTTTTTTTTATTACACGATGGCCAATGTTGAGCTTCAATGGTGACTGGAAAATAAATTGAGACCTAATTTTACTCTTCCCGAAGCAAAGGCAGTGTAAGCATCTGTCAGGATAGGCTAACAACTGTAAAATGCCTAGTGTTCTGACATTATAAATTGATTTTTCTCTCAGGCCACACAAAAACGCAGGTCAATAGGAGATCTCTGTTCAGTTCATAGAAATTCAAGGGACACTACCTTCTTGGTGTTTTATTTCAAAACACACAGCCAGAATTGTTGTTAAGTTAAAGGGAATGTTCAGTTTTCTGCACAATGCCAGGTTTAATTTGTCATGTTGAAGATAAGAAATTGTTTTACCTCTGGCAAGGCTCCCCATGGATGAAGACAATTAAACTTTATATATTAGGTGAGAAATTCTAAAGTCATACTTTTCAAAAGAAACTGTATTTAAAAGTAAATGTCCTGAGTTCTCCTTTACTCTATTCCATCAAAAAAACTTTATTTATTTTTGTGGGTTTACAAGAAATTCAATAATGAACCATTATGTTGTTATCTTTTTGGTGTGTATTCTCCTTTCTCATTGGAAAGATGATGGTAAGACCAGTAATAATTAAACATTTAGGAGCAGTTGCTATAAGGATTTTTTAAGCCCAAATATAAGGATTTTCTAAGTTGCATTGTTTTAATGTAAAAGTTACATCGATGTTAGAAGACAGAAAAATTTGTTTACAAGGTAAGATTCAGTATAGATAGCAGAGGAGTATATTGGTCGTATTGGGTAGTAACAACAGATATAGGTAATTGAATACTGTGTAAAGAAAATGATACAGTGTTCAATTGCACCTGAAGAAATATCAGCTTAAACTTAGTGTTTACAGTTTTCAAATTTGTACTGATTTTTACTTAAATTATTATTCTTATTTGAAAGCGAAATAAATATTTATAACCTATATCTCAGGAAAATTGTACCTTTTAGTCATCCTTAATTTATATGTTTAAGTTGTATTGCTTTCTGATTCTAGGGAATCAATCATATCAGGAGCATGAACTGAGAATTCACATTGTTAAATATGAAAGCCAAGTAATGAAGAGAGATCTAATGGCAATATGTCTAACATCCCTGTGAGAAGCTTCTATTTCTGTTTTTACCACCAGAATAATATAGAATGTCATGTAATAGTTTTTCCTTTACTCTCTAACATATGTGATTATGTGACAATGACATATCCCTATATTCAAGGTAGCTGGCTTATTTCTGGATGTAATCCAAGACAACTTCAGGATATTCTAAATTTTGTATATACCTTTTAGCAAGGCATTAAAAAATTGATATCAAGACAGCATTTGTTCACAAGAAATTGAATCCATTTATACTTAGTCATCACCTTTCTCCATGGAGGGAAGTAAATTTACCAAAGGGAAATGTATGTACCAAAGGTAATGCTTCAAAATTAATATTACTGAGAGACAGAAAGTTTGAAACCTCAATGTAGAATTCTTTCTGATAGATCCATGTGAATAGACATAATATTATCCCTAGAGAAAAATCATTCTAGAGCAGGGTCCAAAGCAGATTCAACTGTCAAATCTTTATTGAGAAAATATTTTTTAAATAAAACTGAAAGCTAATCACACACACACACACACACACACACACACACACACACACACACACACACACCCCTCTGATTTGAGTATACCTTTGAAAGGGATTGTGAGGTGAAGTGGCAGAATCTAAGGTTTACCTTTCTTCAGTTTTCTGTAATCTGAAGAGAATACAGATTAGAAAATAAACTATGATACATGCTCACTGAATGTCTTTCTGGTTGCTATTGACAATAGAATAAGCTTGATTGAGCGGGAAAATAGTGTAGGTAAATTTTGGATATAGAATGTCCTGGTAGTTACGGATCTCTTAAAGTAATTATTTGATACATTTATATTTATTTATACAAGTTACAGAAAAGAAATGAATGTAATTTCAAGGGGATAACTAAGAGGGCCTCCTAGGTAGCACACATCTTAAAACTTTTCAGTGATAATTTTTATCTTTTGGGGGGATAAAATGAGATTAGATATATCAATTCTTTAGGATGTAGTCATAGTAGGACATAATTCATTAGTGGCTACTCTCCTTTAGTCTTATATTAAACACAGCTAATAAACTTGCTTAAGTATTTCATAGAGTTTAAAGTCATATTAAGACATTTGTATATTACCCACTTCTCTTAATTCTTTAGTGTGGTTTGAGATATGAGACTGATTTTTAAAAACAAACTTTCTCAAAATCATGCCAGCCTTTTCATATGATTTTCCATACGCCAATCAGTGCATGGCTGAATAACGTGCTGAGGAGTAACAGGATTAATGGAAGGTGCATATTCTAAGTGTTCATGGGATGTCTCATGTTTCCCATGTTCTTCAAAATTAATCTTCTCACTTAATTCCTTGCTGCCATCCACCCTGTCAGTCTGAGCTACAAATGATGCTCAATGGCTAAAATCTTTCTAGTCCTTTCATATGTATATTGTGATTTCAATACTTGGTGACTATGCATTGGCTGAAATTCGTACATTATCTTTCCTTATCTGAGCCAGCTGGTCCAACACAGACTTTTCTGGAACACCTTAAAAATACTAGGGTTAATAAATTCTATAACTACTTTTTCTCATTTCATTAAATTACACTTAAGTGCTTGCTGATTAGCCTCTTCACAGAGAAAGTAAAGCTAAAGTTGTTAAAGTATCTTCAGTGCCTTGGAGGGAGTATGTGATTTAGAGAAATAACAAAAACAGAATTGCTTGTAATTCTAGTCACTGGATGTTGTCCCTATTCTCACTCATGTCTCTGAAATAATATTATACCTATAAGGGATGTATGTTCTTGGAGGATTTTGTTTTTTTATTATTCTGTATATTTTAGAAATATTGAGCCTATATGCAAATATAATTTTACATGCTCTGAGAATATTTACTTAAATTAATGTAAAATATTATATAAGGCATTTTCCTATTATTTGACATGTTTAGCCCATTTTCAATGTAAATATACATAAAAATTGAAAATACACTATAATGATATGTAGTTTAAATTTTCAAAAAAGTAAAACAGAAAAGAGTTCTATACTCCAGATAATGCAACATTTTTATAATGATTCAGAAATTATTTACAAACCAAAATGCTTTTTGGTCACATGGTGACCAAATATATTGACCCATGGGCAATAATATAAATGTATTTTATTTCTAACATTCCTTACAAAGTTGTTAAATATGTTAATTAATTGATACTCAGTTAATCGGTTATGATTCCATTCTTTTTTGGCATGCGTTGCTCTTTTTAGATTTTAGAAAAGTAATTCTCAAAAATGTGATTCCTCAGGACAAGTAGCATCCATGTTATGAAAGAACTTTGAGTTTTCTCACCAGAACTGAATTAGAAACTCAGGTGGTGAGGGCCACTGGTCTATGTAAAAGTCTATGTAGGTCTTAAATAGTAGTATACTTAAAAAGAATGATTTTGTCTCCATTAGGGTGAGTAGATTGTTCCATGATTGGAAGCCTTGTTAAGGAATATAACTCAAGATTAAAATTTGTATGAATGAGGCTAGGCACTGGTGGCTCATCTCGAACCCTAGCTGCTCACATGGCTTAGTAAAATCTGAGGATGAGAGATAAAAAGCCAGCCAAGGCAGGAATGTCTGGCGATACTCTATTACCAATTAATCAGTAAAATAGCAGACTGGAGATGTGGGTCAAGTGTTAGAGTGCAAGTGTAATGGAAAATAAAATAAAAACCTAAGCAATAGTGTGAAGCCCTATGTTCAAGCCCTGGTGATGACACAGAAAAATAATTCAATTTAATTTTAAAAAGGAAGAAAGAAATAATTTCTATGAACATGTAATCACCAAACAATTTCTCAACCAAAATCATGCCTTAGTTTCAGCTTTCCTCCAGTTTTCCAGGCATGATTTCAGGGTGTTGGTAGTTCCAAGTTCCTAAATTACCTAGGAGATTCTCTTGTGTTTCTGCTATTCCTTTGATATGAATTTTTTTTAAATGAGTTGTTTTCTTAGAATTTTTTAAGCTCAGAACTAGTTCAAAAGATCATGAAGGACACAATACAAGTTAGCAGATAAGATTCAAGATGCTGGGTTAAATTAGAATTTTTTAGAAAACATAAATGATGAAGCATGCTCATATTAAAAGCAATATTTGTTGTCTATCTGCAATTCCAACTTAATAGAACCACTTGTATTCTCATTTGCTGAAACGAACCATCTTAACAAAGTTTCAACTATAACTAGTTAAACTTCCAACAATTTTATTTTTAGTAGTGGCATACATATTCTATTTAGAACCAACTAGGTCAACTCTCCTGAACTTAAATACATTTTATTTTTACTTATCAAGTATCACTAATATATGAAAATTTTAAAAATTAATTTTTCAATAGGAGCAGAAAAAGCGTACATGTTAAATGGTTTTGTACAATTTTGAGATAATTATCTTCACGTGGAAAATTATGTTTAATTGTATTTGATGTCACTTGATGCCCCATTTTATATGATTTCACCTGTTTTCCTAATTGATAAAACAGATATATTAATCACAGTAGTTAATATAATCATTTAAAAATCTAATAAAGGAGTTGGGAAAGTGGCTTAGTGGTAGAGTGCTTGCCTAGTATGCATGAGGCCCTGGGTTCAATTCCTTAGTAGCACATAAACAAACAAACAAACAAACAAAAACAATAATAATCAAATATCAGAGTAACTGGTGAACAGTGTTTGGGAGTAAGGAAGAAGCTACATGTGAATCATTCTTAGCGACACTTCCCATTTGTACATAATTAAAACAGGCAACGCGCTTCTTGTTGGTATTATGCTTTTTATTCTCTCCATTATGATTTATATAGCTCACCTTAAGACAATTTGTTATATAAACCATTTTAACAATATAAAAAATTGAGGAGAAATGCAAAGAGATTTGCCTAAAATCACATTGTGGGAGAACTATTCTTAGTATATTTCTACTAAGAAAAAAATGCATTGAGACGTTACTTTGAGCAAGTGCTTCTGCTTGTTTATCATTCTATCTTCTTGATTATACTGGGTGATAAAAGACAGGTTATACTTTTCCCACTTTACAAATAATTAAATTTATAATAACTAAATTTATTTTTCTTAGAAATCACTTACCTTATATGACATTTATAGCAAATAGTGAAGCAATAACTTAGATATCTTCTTTGATAGAATCTCCCATCAGCTAGGTCATAAGTGGAACTTTTATGAAATTAAGATAATCAACCCTTTATCAATTTTTGCATGCTTGCAAACTGTGTTATATTTCAGAAACTATAAGTGTGCTTTGCCAACTTAGGTTTTCTTAAAAGTGTCTTTTTCCCTGTAGCAAATGAACAGAACTTGAGAAGAAATAAAACATGGCATAAGGCCTTGATTAATAATAAATTATGTCTGTAGCAACATTGAATAAGGTACAAAAAAGTCTAAAATTACCTTTCAAATAAAGACTCATAGACTCATAGAGCCAAGCAAATTAAGATTATACCCCAAGTCACTTAAACTCTTGTTTTTGCTTCGGTTGTGTAAAGCTGGGGAAATTGTTACTATCCTAAGAAGAAAACACTAAACACTAGAAAACCACTAATTTTATAAACTCTTCAGAGATCTGAATATGTAGGACAACCAATTAATCTAAACTAAAAATTAAAAAATGAGCTCCTCTAAGTGACAGGGCAGGAACATGGATTTACTTGAGAATTTAAGCTGCCTGGGAGGAGAGCCAGGTAGATTCCACTTAAAATTCCTAATGAGTTAGTAATGGTAGGGGATGGGCTGCTGTGGAAATACAGAATATTTGAAGTTCTAAGACAAAAGCTCCCTGATTGGTCCAGATCCTTCTCCATAGACACAGCCATGTATTCCCAGGCAACTCTGGTACCTGGCAGGAGAATTGCAGCAGCTTCCTCTAATGGGGAAAGACAGGAGGAGCAGGGGGCAACATCTGTATAGCAAGGCAAGAAAATCTGCCTTGATGGTTTTCTCTGAAGCAAAAGTTTCACACTTTTGTAGCAAAATCAACAAATACTCTTTAGACGTGCATGCAAAGTATACACATTTGGTTAAGAGAAAAAGACTCAAGCAGAACCAGAGTACAATTCCCTGAAGACCAGCTCTAGGCTAGCAAGCATGAAGAAATAAACAAATGTAGTTTTCTATAGTGCGGAAAACCAAAGGAAAAATAGGGAACAACAAGAAGACTCCAGCTCAACTGTTAACTAGATTGACCGAATCTACTCACAATCAAAATCTAGCAGAAGAAGAACACTTCTTTTCAAGTACAACTGCTTAAGAAATGTACTCATTATCTTGTCCATGTAATGGTAACTCCTCTGTATGGCATTTTCATAATAAAAAAATCTTTTTAAAAAGTACAACTGCTATTTATCTCACTCTATTGTTCTACATATTATGTCAATTTTCAACACAAAATGACAGAAAACAAATACACCAATTGTCTCAAAATTATAGAATTGTCTCCTTGTTAGTCTTGTGGTTGGCCAACTCATAAACTTTAAGTTTCCTACCTCTGATATTGTTTTTATCTTTAGAAAGCCTGTGAGGGCAATTTTCCAAGCTCTTGCATTTGTCTACCTCATCAGTCAGCTGGCATTTGTTTATCCTATACAATAACAATGTTGGCAACAATAGTGAAAGTGAAAAAGATATGAGGGCACTGATATTGCAAGTATAGCAACTGGAGTTCAACTCTTATTATTTCTAATAGATCACTAGGATTTAGCAGGTAGAAGTCAGACTGAGCCATCAACAACATGGTCACTTGAAGAAACTGATGATAGCAGTGAGGCACTACTGATAACATATCAGGTTGGTGGAAGGTCAAACACAGTTTACCAGGAACGGCTGGATGATATGTTCCATGTGTTAGGGCCCTGCTGAACATAAGAAAAAAAAACATCACCTTTAGCAGAACTGCCAGTTTCTAGGGTGTATTAATAACTTCTGTATCTGAGACATAGTCCTTTACTTTACCTCCAGTCAATAATGACAGCTATCATGACATGTCTTGTGGCATGATAGATACAAGCAAGAATAGTGCAATTTGTAGTGTTCAGGCTTGATCAGCAGTTTTATTCTACTCCATTTCCTCAGAGAATGATATCATATGACAGACTTCCACATGAGTTCCCCATACAATGTTCTGTTGCACACAGTTATAATTCATAGCTCCAAAAATAGATATCTTTGATTTGTCAATATTTTGGTTTCTATAATGACTGAGCCACTGGCAACAAGTCAGTAAAAACATAGCTGTTCATCAAAGGAACAGTAGCTAGAAGAGTAGTAATGGCTTTGAATGAAGCAAACACATGCATTTTTTTATTCTGCATAGCCCTCACTGAGGTTAAATGGCTACAGCAACCTGATAGGCATTGACTTTCAGATTAATTGAGCCATCAGTGAAACTGGCTCTGGCTTTTATAAGCCTCTATGTACCAAGAGCCCTTTGGAACCAACGTTTCTACACTTGATATAGTAACAATAAAATTATCCATAAAAAGATAACATTAACATATTTGTATAAAACCAAATGTTCTGAGACCAGGAGTTTTCATTCTCTTTCTTTCTTTCCTCTTTTCTCTTTCTTTCTTTCTTTCTTCTTTGTTTTTTCTTTCTTTCTTTCCTTTCTCCTTCCTTCCTTCCTTGCTTCCTTCCTTCCTCCCTTCCTCCCTCCCTTCCTTCCCTTCCCTTCCCTTCCTTCCTTGCTTCCTTCCTTCCTTCCTTGCTTCCTTGCTTCCTTCCTTCCTTGCTTCCTTCCTTCCTTTCTCTGTCTCTCCCCTCTCTCTCCTCTCTCTTTCCCCTCTCCTTCCCTCCCTCCCTTCTTCCCTCCCTCTCTCTCTCTCTCTCTCCTCTCCCTCTCTCTCTCTCTCCTTTCTCTCTCTCTCTGGTGCTTGAACTAATTGCCTGGGTGCTGTTCCTGAGGTGTTTTTTTTTGTTAAAGGCTAATTCTCTACCTCTTGAGCAACAGATCCATTTTCAGCATTTTTACTAGTTAATTGGAGATGACTCATGGACTTACCTATGTTGGATCAGCTTCTAACAGAAATTCTCAGATCTGAGTTAAGTGTGAGCCATCTGCAACAGGCAAGAGTTTTCTTATAAATATCGTTGACATTGAGCAAATGAATCTGGTTAGAGAATTTCCATCCTGTTTATTATTGAATCTAAGTTGATGGGCACTCATAGAGAAGCATTAGGCAGTGTTTCAAAACATCAGTAGGTTAGCAGTTCACTTTTGACAGGAGATTAGTAATAAATAAAATCTTGTTTCTCAGAAAGCCTGGTGATTGTATACAAAGACAGTTCAATCCATAAGGAGTTTCTCTGAATGCAGATTGTTTTCCTTTGATGATAATCATTGAAGTAAAGGCCCAGAAACTTTCAGTACAAAGAAGTCATTAGGGTGTCAAAATCCAAAGGCAGAAAGCATCCCGTAGCTTTCTGAACAGTTTTTAACTTGGTCTGTTAGATTGGATTATTTTCAAGTACATGAATCTGTTGCATAGACAATATAAAGGGCTACATGGATTCCACAGATAGAGGCACATATTGAGCTTAATATCCAAGCAGTTCAATAAGTTGTTGGTTGTTCTGGAAGCCAGAAATGTCATGCTTTCCTTGACTTCTGGTTAACATGAACATGAGAAAGAACTCAAAAGTGTTTATTTGGTGAGTCATATAATTCCTTTTATTTCTTTTTAAAATGCTTTGTTATCTTTAAGTAGTTGTTTCTATTTTTTAATGGTTACTGTAAAGGTGATGTACAGATAGGTTGAACTGACATGAGTCACATAACAGTGCATTCCTTTTTGAATAATATCACCATTTCCCTTATTCTCTCCCAGTTTTTCCCTCCTGTCTCCACTCATAAGTTGTATCATTTTCAACACAGTGTCTCCTGATTACCACTGCTCCATTTGTTCATCCTTTGTCCCACTATTTGTGTGTCTGTATTTAACCCTCCTAAAGACAGAGAAATGAATAAACAAGACAAAAAGGAAAAGAAAACAAAAACAGCAACAAAGAAAAAAAAACTCTTGTTTCCATTTCTTGGAGTTCTTTTGATAAATATTATTTTATATGATCTGCTGCACATAGCTATTGCACCTTTGTGGTCCTCTCTAAGAATATCCTCCTTTGGTCTCATTCTGTGTCAATGACTAGTTATGTATCAGACAAAGGCCTCATACCTGAAATATACTTAAGACTCAAAAAATTAACCTCTTCCAAAATGAACACTCAAAGAAACAACGACCCAATTAATAAATACACTAAAGCCTTAAAAAGAGACTTCTCAGCCGGGCACCGGTGGCTCACGCCTGTAATCCTACCTAGTCAGGAGGGTGAGATCTGAGGATTGTGGTTCAGAGCCAGCGCTGGCAAGAAACTACCTGAGACTCTTATCTCCAATAGACCTCTAGAAAACTGGAAGTGGCGCTATGATTCAAATGGTAGAGCACTCGCCTTGAGCTGAAGAGCCCAGAGACAGTGCCCAGGCCCAGAGTTCAAGCCCCACGACCCACAAAAACAAAAAAGAGAGAGACTTCTTAGAAGAAGAAGCAAGAATGGACAATAGACATATGAAAACATGTTCAACATCTCTGGCCATAAAATAAATGAGAAACATTGAGATTCCACCCAGTTTGAATGCCCATTATCAACAAAACTAATATTGAATGCTTCCAGAGATGTGGCCAAAAGGGAACTCTGCTACTCTGTTGGTAGGAATGTAAACTTGTTCAACACTCTAGAATGAAGGAGGCTCCTCAAGAAACTAAACATAGGGCTTCTCTGTGTCCCAGTAATTCCATTCCTGGGCATTTATTGAATAGACCATAAACAAGGCCTCAATAAAGCTACCAGCACAACTATGTTCATTGCAGCATTGTTTACCTTACCCAAGATATAGAATCATCCCAGATGCCCCTTAGTGTATGGAACAAGAAAATATGGTATAGATATACAATGGAATTCTACTCATCCATCAGAAAGAATGATATTGTACTATTCATAAGGAAATGGAATACTGGAAAAAAATATATTAATTGAAGTAAGCCAGACTCAAACAGAGGTTACATAATTTCCCACATATCTGGTAACTAGAATGTGCCTATAAATCTACAAGTAAAAAACAAAAACAACAAATAAAAACAAAACACTGGGACATGATAAATTACACATGATGTCTTTTATTCTAAGTGGAAAGCAATATTCTATAGCTATTTATTATACAAATTGATAGCACAGACAGAGGGACAATTGGTGTCTCTGCATACAAAAGGTATAGAAATGGAGAGAGACCCATGGAGAGCTGGCTCTCAGTGCCCACACTAATGAGGACATATTTCATTTCATGTATATTGCAAAAAAAATCCATCCTCACATTTGCTTACAATATGAGGATGGGAAAATGAGGTGAGCTAGAGGATTCTTATTTGCCATTAATAAAAGTGAAAATAGAATCTGGAAAATATTTACTATGAAACCATAAAATTAGATTAGAAGCAAAGGATCAAACATCATTTAGATTCCTACATGAAAGGGCAAATAATATATGATCTACTCCAATGTCATTAGCATTATATTCAGTAAACTGAGCTGTCAGCAGTATATACCTTAAGAGGTATATTGAGATATGTGAATGTATGTTTCTTAGTATTATAATTATTTATTGTTCTAAGAAGATGGGAAATATATACTCATCTATGTGTTAATAGGTTAAGGAATATACATATTCACAAAGAAGTAAGTCTTAAAGAATTACATGAAAGACTAGAGGCTCCTGTATTTACTACATACTTTGAAATTCACTACATTTTAAACTAATAAATAATAAATGGTTCTATCTACAAAGGTTTTCTGGGTTTGGGGCACCTATCATTGGTGCTCAACTCACCGCTTATAAAGAATTAGCTGAGGAACTTTAAAATAATGTCAGAATTCATGGTTACAAGTTCTGACTAAGGTCAAGGGTGGGCCTTATGCCTTGGAGTTTTAAAAATTCTCCACATTATTTCGTATTTACATCTAGAGATGAGAACCACTGAACTATGCAAAGGAATACACTGATGTGTGGTTCTGTTTTAGTTCCTTGTTCTATGAGAACTTTTAAAACAGAACCCTGGTGTTACTTAACTATGAAAAATAAAAATATATAAAGCAATTTAAGAATTTTATAGTTTGAACATTAAAATTCAAAAATGAAAGGTGAGACTCAAAGTATGTCATTAATTTATTTCAGCAATTCTTATTTGGGAGGGAATAGAGGTGGCAAATCAGAAACATCTGGGTCATTTTTTTCCTTTATTTAAAATAGCTATGTTCCCTGTAGGAGATTGTATTTGGAAAGGCATGTGAGTAGGAGAGAAGAACTACAAAATTTTTAACAGTTCCCCAGATAATCCTGACCCCCACCATGGTTACGGCTATTCCATATTTTTGAAAAACCATTTAGTTACTTATTTGCTTCTAACTTACTAAAAGAATTGGATAGATAATACAGTGATCAGTGGTGAGCCACAAGATTTTACCCATTTGTTAATGTGATCAGATTAATCATTCAAAAAGCCTTAAAAAAAGAACCTCATTCCTTTAGAAAAAACTTTACAAGTTAAAGTGATTTCAACAAAGAAATAGTCAAAAGTTTTCTTGTAATATATATGTGTGTGTGTGTGTGTGTGTGTGTTTATGTGTGTGTGTATCATATATGTGATATATATATATAATATATAGTAGAAACAGCAATTTCATATATATGTCCTTGGAGATATGAAATTGATAAAATGTAGAAGAATGTGCATATTAGTAGATTTACAGTATTATGTATTAGAATACAGATTTCTAGTAAATACTGATTTCTAGTAAAGCTGAGAAACCCAGATAAAGAACAAAACAAGTTGCACCACTTTTTAAATGTTTTCTATTGTAAAAATACTGTACAAAGGGGTTACAGTTACAGTAAGATAATGAGTACATTTCTTATTGTTTTTCCCCTACCATCCCTTCACTCCCCACCTTGATGACTCCTCCCTTCCACACCCATGAAGTTGTAAAGTTTGTTTTCAACATATTGTCTTGTACATCTCATTGTTACAATGGTTCAACCTGTATCTTTATTTCAGCATTTTGTTATTTCCCTTCCCCTCTCCAAATTAGAAAAAATGTATATACAAGATTCAGGGCACAGGATTATAGTGACAACAAGGGTTATACCCTGAGGGAAGAACATACAAAAGAAACAAAAAAAATTATATAGTACATTATAAATACATTAAAAACAATAGCAAGAAAGAAAAAAAACACTTGTGCCCTATTCTTGGAGTTCATTTCATTTAACATCATCTTATATGGTCATATGTACACAGCTTTTAAACTTTTCTGCTTGTCGTAGACATACACTAATTATTGCAAATAAGGGAAACCATGGGACCTATGTTTTTTGGGCCTGGCTTACTTCATTCAATATAATTTTCTCCAAGTCTTTCCATTTCCTAACAAATGGGGTGATGTCATTCTTTCTGATGGAGGTATAGAATTCCATTGTGTGTGTGTGTGTGTGAGTGTGTGTGTGTGTGTGTATCACATTTTCTTGATCCATTCATCTTCTGAGGGGCATCTGGGTGAGTTCCATAGCTTAGCTATGGTGAATAATGATGCAATTAACATAGTTGTGCTGGTAGCCTTAGTCTAGCTTTGTTTGTGATCATTTGGGTAAATGCCCAAAAGAGGGATTGCTGGGTCATAAGGGAGCTCTATGTGGAGTCTTTTGAGGAACATCCATATTACTTTCCAAAGTGGTTGAACAAGTTTACACCCCCACCAACAATGCAGTAAGTTTCCCTTTTGGTCACCTTCCCTCCAGCATCTGTTGTTATTAAAGTTCTTGGTTAGAGTCATTCTAATTAGGGTGATATGGAATCTCAATGTTGTTTTGATTTGCATTTCTTTTATAGCCAGAGAAGTTGAGCATTTCTTCAAGAAAGGTCTATTGGCCTTTCTTATTTCCTCCTCAGAGAAGTTTCTCTTTAAGTCTAAGTTGAACCATTTTTAAACTTAAAAATAAAACCACTCAAAACTTTCTTCCTATGGATCCACTACGTGTATGCCTTTCATGAAGGGAGAAGTAGGTGAATCTACTATAGTGAAAAACCAAGAATCTTAGGCTTCATCCCACACCAACATAATCTGAATCTAAAGTTTAACATGCCTAAGGGATTTGTATACACATTAAAACTTAAAATGTACTGTTTTAGTCCACTGTTTTTAAGACAGGCCACTATGCAATTGCTCAGAAACAGGCTATCGTAGTTCTGAATATCAGTAAAAGCCAGCAGTACAAACAAATGAAAAAAAACAACAACTTATAACTGGATATTTCAAAAAAGACAAATATAAGAACCTTAAAATTCTTACTTCTCACCCCAAATCACTGAAAAATGCCCTTTCAATACAATATGGTCGGATTTTCATCTTTCTCCCTGAATAAAGCCAATAGATGAGCGTACAGAAGTGGAGCTTGCTGGTAGTGTTGACAGTAGTGATATTATGTGTTTTGTTGCTGTTCTTTTTATCTCAGTTTTCCATTTCTATTTCAAAAAGTAAACACAACAGGCAGTAATTTGCTAATAAGCAGAAATCAAACTGTGTTTGGAGACAAAAAGTAAAAATTTTTAAAAGAATAAGACACATAGTTTCCACCTGTATTTTTACTTTAAATCAAGGCTACATATTGCTATTTGTCCAAGTAAGGAGCATTAAGAAAGGCAGGTAAATATCCAAAATGAAGTTGTGCCACCCTAACTAACTAAATAAATAGCCTTTTATTTTCTAAGGTGATGATGAAAATTATGTTAATGATTTTCAAAAGCAGCCTTAATTTAATTAGTAGTGAGAAAACAAGAAAAATATTAAAGTATCTTTAAAAAAAACATTATTTCCCACAGGCCCAGCTGAATTTGCGATTACAGAAACTTTCCAACTTTTGATACAATGTCTGTATCCCATTCAGTCACTGCCCTCTGACCTAAATTTGAAAATGTGTTCATGCTATTTTTCTCACCCAGTTAGGTGATGAGTATCATGAGGCTATAATTGTAGACGTTATGTTGATCGGCACAGTAGCTATGTTGAACTGAAGATCATTATCAAGAGCCACGATGTTTCCACAAGAAAGCAGCGGAAGGATTTTTTCACCTTAATGTGTACAACACAGGACTTTAATTTTTCCAATTTAAATTATTTGGGTCTGGACATATAAGTGTATCACTAATAAACACAAAACCTTAGGGTAACAGGTTGACTATGCTTTTAGTAGAAACCTTGAAAATCTGTGCCAAGGGCTGGGAAGGTGGCTCAGTGGTAGAGCGCTTGTTTTGCATGCATGAGGCCCTGGGTTCGATTCCTCAGCACCACATAAGCAAAAAGAATAAAAGCTGGAAGTGGCGTTGTGGCTCACGTGGTAGAGCACTAGCCTTGAGCTGAAGAGCTGAGGGACAGCGCCCAGGCCCAGAGTTCAGGCCCCACGACCGGACCCCCCAAAAAAAAATCTGTGCCAATATGTGAACCATATATGATGTCAAGGGCCAAGGTCTAATAACTATCATACCTTATATAGAGGTACAGGGTAGATTTGCCTGACATGCACAGCAACAGTTCTGTACTCTCAAAATAGCACCTTGTGCCAAACCCCTAAGAGGAGATATTTGGCAACATGCCATGATAGTAGACTCTACTGTGGTAGTTCTGCAATGGCTTTAGTCCAATCCCTTAACATACATAAAGAAAGAACTAGAAAAATGGGAACTGGGAGAAATTACAATATCAATATTAGACAAATCACATTTTTTTCTGTTGTTTTATTTCATTTTGTTTTGTTTATGATCACCTCCCTTTCTTTTCAGAGGAGCCTTTTGATATGAGTCTATACGTAAAAAAGTAGCCAGACTTTCACTGGGCCTTAATTAACGAGTCTATGTTTCTAAGCACAGTGCAGCCTTATTGTGCTTTATCAATGGTTGGGAGAAATAGAAGCCTATGAAATGTGACACCCTTGGGAAAAAGCCTGGATCTGAGATAATTGCTACCATTACAAAAGGAAATGTAAATGGAATTCAGATCTAAAAGAAAATAAATTATGTTAAAAATCAAATTCTTCCTCCTCAAATATATTGGTATTAAAATTTTCAAATTTAGACTGCAATTAAAAATATAACCACATCAGTAGTGGGCAAGGTGTTTCTAAGAATGCCTACATAGTTCAATTATCTTAATGATGATGTCTCAGGTAATAAATACCATTGAAGGATTGACCTCCACCCTATTATCCCAGGTGCATATGGACCTCGGGCAAAACACCCGGTATGCCAAGACATGGCTTGACCACAGGGGAATCATTCTGACCTTTGGCCTAGCCAAAGTTCCCTTCACCCCAGGTAGAACATTCCATTATAAGCCTAACCAAAAGTACTTGCCCCTAACCCCTAGTGACTATGGCCTGTTTCTTATTTCTTTGTTTCCTTGTTAAGACCCATATATGCCTGATCCCACTTCCTCCCACCATCTGCATTCCCTTGGGAGGGAATTCCTCACACTGTTCTATCTATTCCTTTCTCCTCCATTTTCCTAACAAACATCATTTTTTTTTTTAGGAAAATGGTAAGAACTAACATTGAACTGGTCTCTCAGAAAGTAATGCCATATTATACCCGTCCCAATTAAAAGCCTAAGGAATAGGTTTGGTTTCTGTTTTTAATCTTTCCCATCTCACTCTCTTGTATAAGCTGCCAACTATTACAATTATTCACAAGTCTATGACATATCCTAAATCTTTATCTAAGTCTCTCAGTTCCTATATCTGGTCCTAAACATTCATCAACTTGCTTCTCAATTACTGCAAAGGTTTGACACTGCCCATCTGTCCACTGTTCTAGTGCAGTTCCGTGGCTTCTCACTGAGCGAACTCTTGAGCCTCTCTGCCCTCTGTCTCTGGAATACTTATCTAGGGATGTTTGAAGTGACTCTTCCCCCTTCACCCCAGTTGATAGCCGCACTGGCATTTTGTCATGTCACACATGTCAAACAACTTCCTTTCACAGGTTCTCCCTTTATCTTTCTCTATCTGCCTTGTTTATCTTCCCCCTCCTCTTGCTCTTGCCTTGGCTTTTCACACCTCAGTTTTCAAATAACAGCTTTGACTTCTCAGGCCCCTCTGTAGTAGAACTTGGCTAACAACCATCACAAGTTGTCTCCATTGTATTCCTCACAATGTACTTCCCTCCACCGATAAGTATATATTTCCATTCTTCTTTCCCTTCCTTTCTCTTCTCCTTCCTTCCTTTTCTTTTCCTTCCCTACCTTTTCCTTCTCTTTGCTTCCTTTTTCTTATTACCTCCTTTCCTTTCTGGTTAAATGAAATGAGAAACTTGTCTTGTCTGGTACTTATTCCTTGCATACTGCTGATGTCCAATAAATAACTGTCAGAAATAAATGAGGCTGTACAAGAGTGTTCCTCAATAGCAATTTATTTAAAGTTCACAATAAAATGAAATATCCTTTTTAATCAACATCTCAAAGGATAGCTGAGCTGATAGTTTCCTTTGTCATATTGTGTCATGTCTAAACTTTCATATTTTGTGAAATTGTAGGGGACATGTTGTAATCTGAATGTGTGTCTTTTCCCAAATTCATGTTGAAACTTAAAGCTTGTTGTGGCAGTATTAAGATATGGTGTCTTTGGGGAAATGATGAAGTTATTTAATGACTGGATTAATTAATTAATAAGGGCTTGCCTTAAGAAATATCAGCTCTTCTCTCTGCCCCTGCTATATTCTGCTACATGAGGTTAAATCATTAATTTCTGGTTGATACAGCAACAAAAACTTTCTCTTGGAAGAATGACCCAACCTTCTCATCAGATTCCAATGTTATCACCTTGATCTTAAATTACTCAGCTTTGAACTCCATGATTTAGTTAATTTAAAAATTAACCAGTCTTTGCTATTACAATACAACTGCAGAAATGGACTACTTCTCTTTGGGATAAACATTGATGAGAATGGTCAAAAGTGACTCTTTACAATTTTATGTTTCATAATAAATCTTATGGTGCATAATTAAATCTTAAATATCATAGTTCATAAGAGTTTAGTTCAGGATGACTACGCCTCAAAAAACAAATCGTATAACAGCAAGTATTATCATTTTCTTTTTGTTGAACTCAAATAATGAGGTTATCTCTGTAGAGGACAATTCAAAAAATGTGAAATTTCCTCTAAAAGCTATAAGCGATTCCGGCTTGCATTTCTCCTCTCTCATCTCTGTTTTACTTTATTTCCTTCAGATCCTTGCAAGTGTCTGATATTCTGAGCATTCTCAGTGCTCTCTCCAGCAGATGTTAGCATGCATATGCTAATTCAACACACTTCCTTCCTACTCTTTCCTAAATTCATAACATCTTCAGTGTTTTCTAAACAAAAAACACACCAGCTATCTAGATCACAAATACTGATTGGCACTTGGCAAAAACTTAGCTGCAGGGGAATTATATTTTTTTTCTTTGAAAAGTTTTAAATTTCTTTTGAAATTATTGAAGTTCTGGTCTTCAGCTTTATCGGAGTTTTCATCCTAAGTGTGTGGATGTCAGAAAAGGAAAGATTTGTATCTGATAAAACAAATCAAAACAGTCTGTGTTTTTACATAATTATTTAAAACTATTCATAAATGTGGAGAATGGTTTGTGTGATAAGGAATATACTCAAGCAAGTAAATAAAACAATAGGAAACTGTGGCCTAAAAAAACCTAGTTTTGAAAATTTCTCCTCATAATTATCCATGTATTTCCCCTCCAGAAGGCATGCATTTCATTTCCTTTTCCCTGTCCTAGATTTCTATGTTTTTCACTCATTTATCAATTCAAAACTTATTGAGTATCAATTTTGTACGTGTTGGAAAATACAAAAATTAAGGAGATGTTATTCTTAAGGAACTTACATTAATTAGCTATAAAGACTGTGTTTTCTCAAACTGCTGTGACATCAAGCCATTCGGGAGGTTAAGAGGTCTAAAATCAAAGTTGTGGCAGGGTTTGATCTGGTTTTACATGGGGGGGGGTGGGGTATAGAGACAGAGAGACAGAGAGACAGAGACAGAGAGGGCCTTTACAATGGTATCTGACCTTAATTTAACTCTTAAGAATCTCGTCCCCAATTACATTCACATTTACAATATAAGTCAATGGGACAGGAAGTACAATTCAGTTAATAACAATAGTTCAAGTAAAAACAAGGCCATTAGAAGATGTGAAAATAAAATTATTTCAATTAGATTTTTACAAATGAGAAAGAATTGATGCATGTTTGATATTGGGAGACACAATAAATAGAGCCCAAGGTACAAAATCATAAGAAACCATTCTTAGATTAAATAAAGTAGTTAGACAGTAATGGTGGGAAGATAGGCTTAGGAAAATAATTGTTACTCCATTCTTACTATATTTTGAAGAAGTATTTTCAAAGACTGAATTTTTACAGAGCTCTTTTGTATTTAAAGCATTAGTAGAGTTTATTTGGATCAATTACCCATTTACTAGTAAAGTGTTGTTTGACCCACTAGGAAGCACTTTCTAAATTGTAATCATTTTTTTAAGCCTTATGAGGTACATGTTATTAAAATTGAGGAAATTTTGTCATAGAGTAGTTAAGGAGCTAACTCAGAAAAAGTAAAATGATTATTTCTGTTTAAAATCTTATCTACAGTCGCAGCATAGCTGCCTTTAAAAATGTTGTCAAGAGTCATTCTTGGCCAGAAATCAATCTCATGACTATAAACTGTAAGGTCCACTCCTGGAAGGGGAGCAGAGTCCACCCTCCTTGCAGCAAAGTCTCCACCCAGTACCTGTGTTACTTAGGCAACTGGCACACCTGGAAGAGGTCACATTTGCATTTGCTGAGGTCACATCACCCTAGATAAGGCCTAACCCAGGGCTCTTTTTCCCAGGCCTTTCCCATCCGTGAGGATTGCTAACATCGTCTGGTGCCAACAGGAACAATGAATAACCTACCCCTTACTTGAATACCATATGCGTGGTATGGCTCTTACTCGGCTTCTCTTCTTTAAAAACTTAACATAAATGGTGCCGAAACACGAGAAGGGCTTAAAGTCAGGATAGATGGGATTCCTCTCCTTTTTTTTTTCTTTTTTTGTTTCCCTCTTTTTGCTCTGAGGAATACCCACAGTTCTGACGACCTTTTTGTGAACCAGTCTGTTACGAACACAGTGCATCAATACCATTGCTGGCCACTGCATCCACCTCCACCTTTCTACATTTTGGTGACTGAACTACTCTCTAAGGGTTCTGTGTCACTCAGTCTCTTTCCAGACGTGATACCCTGCCGGAGAACCTACTAGGCCTTTAACTGAAAGGCTGGTCACCTCTGGATTAGAGGATGCTTGACTCTGGTTGTTTGGCCACTCCTCTCTAGAGGGCTTGGTGGCAAGTCTGGATGCCACTTCCATCCAATAAGCCCTCCTTCACTCACTAATTTTTTTCTCTCCTACGCCTTTAATGGGGTGTGCCGTGAAGCCCCTCTGAAATGCCTCCTGTACTCCCTGGAAAGTCAGAGCACCTAATTTTTTATGCTGTTCTCATAGTTAGACAACTTTTGCCTCTGCAATGGTAAATGGTCAGAAGCCTGTTTACTTTCAGGCTCTCTTTGGTCTCTGCTAATCATGTTCAACTTTCTATATCTCTCCCTTTCTTTCCTACAGTGTTTTGGCTTGTGTCCTGAAGAGTGCCATGCAGGATGGGTCCCAGGGATCCCCCTCTAGGTTCCATCTCAAAGGCTAGCCAATCTAGGCTTGATCTATTTGTCATCTTGCATTTGCCATCTTAGCCACATGGTGGGTGAAGGGTTTGACCTCTTCTGACCCTTACCCTTCCACCAAGCTTACTACTCCATCCATCTATTCTGATGTGCCTTGCTAACAAGTTGCTCCTTTCACAGGCCATGGTAACTGAAGCCCAACCATCTGATGTGCTTTGTTAGCAAAGATCTAATCATTGTTGTCAAAATTTTAGGTTTTGAGTTTTGCCTTTTTTGTTTGGTGTTGTGTATTCTAGTACTGACTACATTGTTCTAAAATATTAAGCATATCTGTGCTATGATTCTCATCACATCTAACGAGTTTTGTATTGCAGAATATTTGTTGGTCAATTCTTGATAAGGAGCAGGTAAGCTCTACTTATTCTATTTGATCTCCTAGTTGCTTTAATTGGAAACAGTAAAGGGTTTTATGGCAAAGATTGCAGTTTAAAGCCATCCTGGGCCGAAAAATCCCTAAGACTCCATCTTCCAACTAACCTGAAAAGAGCCAGGTTTCTATTATCTCTAATTAACCAGCAAATACTGAAAGTGGTACCATAATTCAAAGTGATAGAGCACTAGCCTTGAACAGAACTGCACAGGGACAGTGCCCAGGCCTTGAGTTCAAACCTCCATGAATACTAACTGGGACAAGCCATCTCCAGACTCAGCCAGTCTGGGGAACAAAGAGGAGTAGAGAGGAGTAAGAGGAGATGATGTCACATCAGCACTTTGTGCCTGCCCTTTCAAAATTAACCAAAGCCAGGAGGTCAATAGAAGTAAGAAGCCTGCCCATCTAATGTCCATACCTATCTACCTTTTGGTCTGGTCCTGGGGCCTGAACTCTGGGCTTGGGCGCTGTCCCTCAGCTCTTCAGCTCAAGGCTAGCGCTCTACTTGAGCCACAGCGCCACTTCTGGCTTTTTTCTTTTTGCTTATGTGGTGCTGAGGAATTGAACCCAGGGTCTCAGGCATGCAAGGCAAGCGCTCTACCACTGAGCCACCTTCCCAGCCCCCCTATCTACCTTTTAACTGGACAGGAATTTACATTCTTGCCTTTGTTACCTGACTTCTCCTCTACCTAGTCGCCAGATGTCAGAAGTAGCTAGGCACATTTCTACCAACATTTTCAGCCCCAAGTCCTTCCTCTTGCCATTTCTTTGTTCTCTAGTATTTTTTTCCAGCCCCTCAATGCTTCATGAGACTTCCTCCAGACTTCAAGAGACTTGCCTCTTCTGGACTTCATCTAATGACTCACGCCTACCAAAGGACAGCTGCTGCTCACTGCCTTCTCTGGGAGGGGACCAAATTCCAGCCTTCTACCCCTAATGTCGGTGCCCCTTGTCAGTAGGAAGTAGCCAGAAAGAATCCCCGCCTATTTCATGATTATGAAAAGGCTGGAATGTAAGGTCCACTCCTGGATGGCGAGCAGACTCTACCCTCCTCCCAGCAAAGTCTCCAACCAGTACCTGCGTTAACTAGGCAACTGACACATCTGGAAGAGGTTGCATCTACATTCGCTGAGGTCACATCTGGATTAGATGTGGCCACACCTTTACCCACCCATACCCTAAATAAGGCCTAGCCCAGGGCCAGATGCTCTTTTGCCAAGGTCTTTCCCAGCTGTGCTCGCATGCTAGCATGGCCTGGTGCCAGCCTGAACGATGAAGAAACCTACCCCTTACCTGAATACCACATGTGTGGTGTGGTTCTTACTCAACTACCTCTCTTTAAAAACCTAACATAAACTAGTTAGTAGGTAGATAGACTGTGGGTGCATATGTCTACTGAAGCTGATCCTCCACCAATACCTACATGATTTTCTTACAGAGTGAGGTTTGATTTACCTTGCTGGTCCTGAGGCCCTGCTCTAATTTTTTTTATTGGAATCTCATCTATTTTGATATATCATCTAGCTCCTTCATCAATAGATTTGTCACAGACCTACATAACTCCAAAAAACGTTTGGGATTTCCTTTTACTCATTTTAATGGTGAGGGAAATAGTCATATAATTCATCTCACTTTACCAAGAAATTCTCTACCACAAGCACCAAAGAAAATCCTAGTAAAAATTGACAGCTGACAAAACTAGGCAAGGACTTAATCCTGGATATTTACTTTGTATCATTCATTACTTCCCCAGGACTGCTAATAAGCAGTCCATTGTACATTATATTTTGTATGACATAAGGTTAGTCATCAGGAGGTTGTGCAGTGTGATAGTGCGATCTTTTCCAAGAAATGAAATGATAGGCATGTTTCTGTAAAATAGAGGTAATATTTTACAGCATAGACCCCAACCATTCATCACATTTCTCTCTCTCTCTCTCAAAAAAGAACATTCTCATCAGAATCTTCTCTTGTTATACTAGAGGGCAGACTGCAAAGACGGATGACTGACAGATCTGGAAAACAGTGTGGGAGGATAATATAGCTCAGGGAAGGAGCAAAGGATTTTTACTTTCTCTAGGACATTATGTAAGCAAATTTTCTTATCAGTTTACTTAAATATAAAGTGAAAATAACAACCATTTTATGTGTTTCTGTGAGTGTTATATGAGGTAATTCTTATGAAATACCATGTATAATTTCTGGAACATGAAGTCTAAGTAAATCTCAACTATTATGCCATCATCATCATCACCATCATCATTATTACTACCCTTATTATTAATCAAAGCTTCATTTCATGAAAAGAGGAGCTATTTCTCAATGCTAAGAACTAAGCGTCTGGCAATTTCAAGACCATTTCGAAAGGAAACAACCTTCAATATAGATGATAATCATTAAATTTAAAGTTCACTTTGAGCAATTCTAAGTGGAAATCTGAAGAATTTTCTGAAAACAGGAAAAAATAAAAGAAAAAAGGACAGTCTGGCTGAGAAACTTATAGAAAAAAATAGTATATAACAGTGTTTTTCAGAAGCAGCAACCAACATTTGGGAGACTAGATTGTAATTACATTCAAATTTATTTTATCTGGTATTTTTTAACCTGAAGAGTTGTCAAGAATATACTTAATAGTTTTTATAAATTAACAGAACCAGGTAAGGATCTAATTTTGTCTGAGAGATGAGCACAGAGGGACCAGATCTAAGGAAATCTGGAACCTGAAATCTGTAGTATGGTCCTGGATCTCAGAAAAGTTTAGATGGGATTTGATGAGATCATGGAATCCAGAACTCTGATCTCTACATTTCCAATATCAGGTAAATGAAAGGGTTTTCAAATTAAATCAATAACTTTTTTATTGGTAGAAACAATAATCAAATATTAGTTTCACACACACTCACACATACACACACAGACACACAGACACACACAAACTATGATTCTGTTAGGAATCAAAGTTTATTTTTCTCTCAGAGAAAATGGAAATAAAAAGGCATGTCAGTAAAAGCATGATATATTAATTAATAGAAGTTCAACAGCCCTACAAACAAATTAAATTAAAATATTTCTCAGCTCCTGATTTGCCATATATTGGAAAAATATAAGCCTAGTGTTAGTGCTCATGCCTATAATCCTACATGTTCAAGAGGCTGAGATTTGAGGATAGCAACTCAAAGCCAGACCAGGCAAGAAAATCCAGAAGACTCTTACCTCCAAAAGATGACTCAGAAAAGGCTGGAAGTGGTGCAGTGGCCCAAGTGGTTGGGCACTAGCCTTGAGCCAAAGTAGCTCTGGAACAGCACCCAAGGTCCCGAGTAAAGCCCAAGGACTGGCACAAGAAAAAAGAATAGTTGTCAGCTCTCTTATCATAAATGTAACTATACCATAGATCATTGGAGCATTTTTTGACTTCTAAGTTTAAACTGCTTCTTAAAAATGAATTCAATTTTTATTTGCTATCTGTGTTTTAGGTACTTTATTTTAGAATCAATATATCATTCATTTGTGTTCATTATACTTTGTTTAATTATTAATATAAGCTACACCAGTCCAATTACCTGAATTAGCAATAACCTCTAATACAGATAGGATAATACAAATAAAGCTTTTCCAACATTCTTTTAAAATAAAAAAACTGATATTACAGCCTGAGACTTACTACTTCAAAAACTTACATAGAAAAAAAAAAAACTTACATAGACAATTAGAGTAAAATTATTAAAATGCTGTAGTTGTTTTTTTCAAATTCTTTATTGTGGTTAAGTGATGACATATTTTCCCAACTTTCACAGTATTGTGGGATAGTGATGCTTAAAGTCACAAACACATTCTAACTTTCATGGGGCAAATTGTCTCTCATGGTCTATAACATTCATGAGTTCTAGGAGCTTTGCAATACAGGTATTTCTTCCACATTGGGTGATATGTACATTTCTTTTGTTTTGCATAACATCAGCTGTTCCCTCTTTCCCACTTGTTCCCTCCCTCCCATGGCTGCCATTGAGTTGCTTAGTTCATTTTGACCAATTTCCAGTGCAGCTGATGGGTCCCGTTGTTCTATGTTTGTCCCTGATGTCTTCTTTAGAACAAATTTTGGTTGTTAGTATGGCACAGTAGTTAGAAGCATGGATTTGAAGGTCCAAATCAGTGTCAAATTAGGGACACTGTGACTTCCTAACTGGTTTTGCATAATCCTTAATATCTCCAACCCTCAGTTTCTTCTCTCAAGTTGAAATGTTTGAAAGTCTGAGAAAGATAATGCTAAATATATATTCTTATTGAGACTCCAAGATAGTATTCATATTGAAAAGTTAGTATTATTTTAACAATATTGTTTTGGCCATAAATTGGTTAAAAGCCTATAGAAAACTAAAGTTAAATCCTTATATATATCACCCTGCACCAGAATCAACTCAAATGGATCAAAGTCCTCAAAGCAAAAGCAGACACCCTGAAAACATTACAGGAAGGAATAAGAGACACTCTGGGGCTTCTTGGCACAGGCTGAAATTTTCTTTAAAAAGATCCAGAAACACAACAAATCAAAGAAAGGTTGGACAAATGAGATTGCATGAAATTGCCAGTTTCTGCATGGCAAAGGACACAGCTAGAAAGATCAAAAGAAACTCCATGGATTGGAAGAAGATCTTCACTAGCCATACAACAGACAAGGGTTTCATATCTAAAAATATACTTAGAGCTCAAAAAGTTAAATCTCCAAAAACTAATCCTCAAAGAAACAGCAACCCCATTAATAAGTGGTCTAAAGACTTAAAGAGAGAATAAGAATGGCCAATAGATGTACAAAAGTTTTTGAATGGTCTCCAAATGTCTCTAAGGAAGATAATCAACATTTTCCTCCAGTAATTATGATGGACCAAGTAGGATATCTGTGGTCATTTGGATTGCAAAGCAAAAGTAAATACATAAATAAACTGGATGGCTTAAACAGCCAATATATTTTTCCTTCCAACTTTGAAAGAGAAGTTCACGATTAAAGATCTGGAAGATCTAGTTGCTGGTGTGGATATACTTCCTGGATTGTACATATGGCTTTCTCTTTTTGTTATTATATAGTGCAGTACAGATAAGTAAAACAAGCTCTCCATTTTCTTGTGAGGGTACTGATTACATGAATGCAAGTCCTATCCTTAGGTCTTAATTCTTTCTATAGGACCTAACTCCAAATACCATCACATTGATAATATTAACCTCCACACAGATTTTGGGGAAGACACTGTCATTTAGAATATAGCATAGAATCTGAAAATTGTCAATCAAATCTTTCCAATAAATATCATTATACTTGAGGATCTAGTCACTCAATTCTTTTTGACCACGGTCCTGTCTTTGGCATCAAACTGTTCAGGTGTAATGTGAAAATATTTTCTGGATATTTTGGTGTTATACCCCACATATGATCACAATAAAAAAATCTGATTTTTTATCACAGACATGTATTTCAACCACAGCAGAGAATAGTAAACATTACTATGGTTATGAATCTTTATATCATTCATTTGTTTTCAGCTGGTTATCCATTACCTTACATTATTGTTTTATTTTCATAAGTTGTTATCTCTTTTAATCTACAAGATAATAAACTCAATGGTGGCAAGATTTGTACATTATGAAACATTTGTATTGGCTCCAGAGCCTACCATTGTTGAATTCATATTAACTTGATAAGGACTGTTTGAAAAAGCATTATTAAAGGTAGGAATAGCAATAACATAAATATAGGCATTTTAATCTTACAGAGAGAATTAGAAGCTTACAGGGTAAGATAGTAGATTAGAGGCTTCTTCCATGTGCTGCTGTGAATGAAGAGTCCAGGGTAGGAAAAGGCAAATGACATTTTGAAGAGAGAAAGGGCATTGGGAGTCATGAAAGAAGTGGCAGGATAGCTGAAAGCATGGAGAAAACAGAAAGGCTATGCAAAGAAAAGTAGGAAGCAGTCTGTAGCTCCAACACTATTTCTTGGGTACGGTAGGAGAAGAGAGCTGAACCCACAACCATGGCATTTTTCCATCTCTGACTATTGCTGGTGACTAAGCCATTAGGAATAAGTTTCTCATTAAGAAAACTCCCAAACAAAACTGAGATATCCATCCCAACAGATGCACAAACTAGAAACGCAAGAATTATGACAATCAGTGGAACATGAGAACTCCAAAAAGTTTCTCTTCAATAATTAAATATATTGACATATTTTAAATGACAAATAATTCAAAAATCAGTGTCTTCAAAGAGGATTCAAACAAAGATAAATGAAGCAAAAGAAATCAAAGAGGCAAATGAGATGGTGGATTAGATGCATGAAATCAATTCAAAAATGGATAAGAAATTCAAAACTTAAGCAAAAACTTCAATACTTTAGGTAAAAAAAACACACACACAAGGTTATTTTTTTTTAGCAGATCATGAGGTTTGAACTCTGGGCCTGGATGCTGTCCCTCAGATCTTCAGCTCAAGGTTAGCACTCTGCCACTTGAATCATAGCTCTACTTCTGGCTTTCTGGTAGTTTATTGGTGATAAGAGTCTTACAGACTTTCCTTCCTGGGCTGCTTTGAATCGTTATCCTCAGATGGCAGCCTCCTTAGTAGCTAGGATTACAGGTGTGAGCCACCAGCCCCTGACACAAGAGATTTTTTTTTAAGTAGAAATTTTAGGGAATAAAAATTCAATAAATTAAATTAAAATTGAAACTATCACCAGTAGGAATTGATGATTTGATTGAGGAATTATTATATTCAGATAGCAATTATAAAGAAAAAAGAAATTGAGATAATGACATCTGAGGTCTTTGGAATGTCATTAAGAGGTAACTATACAAATCTGTAATGTAGCAGATGGATCCTAAAGATACAGAAAATGTATTCAATGAAATTTCCTTTCTTGCTATTGCTTCTAACGTATTTATAAAGTACCACGTGAATTTTTTGTTGTTGCTTTGTATGTCCCTCCCCCACGGTATAACACCTGTTTTCATTGTATTTGATGTTGGTATAAATTGGGGAGAGGAAGGGAAAAAATTGTTTAAACAGGGATACAAGTGGACTCATTGCAACAATGAGATGTACCAGTCGTTATGTCCAAAAACGAACTTTACAACTTTGGGGGGGGCAGGAGGGGAGTGGGGGAGAGATGGGAAGGGATAGGAAAGGGAAACAAAGGAAGAGGCAACAATACTTGATAAGAACTGTACTCATTACCTTGTTCATGTAACTGTAACCTCTCTGTATGGTATTTTCACAATAAAAAAAAACTTACTTAAAAAAATTATCTCAGAAAACTTCTAAAGGGTAGAGAAAACGATTGACATCCAAATATATGAAGACATGAGGCATGTAGAACCCCAAATAGATGTGACACAGAAAGAATATTTCCACATCATATTGAAGTTAAAATGCCAAGAATAAAGAACAAAGAAAAAAGGGTGAAAATTGTATGACAGAAGTGTGGCATTACTTGAAAAGGCAAACTTATCAAAATACTAGCAGACTCTCAGTGGAAGCTCTAAATGCCAAAATAATTGGGATTGATGTACTTTAAGACCTGAAACAGCATAACTGTTAACCAAGGCTACTGTATCCAGCAAAGTCATTCTAAAGGAATAATAAATGCTTTCCATAATAAGCATAAACTAACACAATTCATCATCACAAAGCCAACATTTCTGAAGATATTACTGCAATACCACACAGAGAAGAGAAAGAAATTTATAAACAAGATGAGAGCTTGGGAGAGAATAAATCTTACTAGGAGAATACATAAACAAAATATATTTAGGGCAATAATCAATGCTATTAAATCTGTAAATCAATCAACCTCTAAGATGCAGAAGAACAAATTAACACATGACTCCCAATCACCCTAAATGAGGCATACAAACTAAATGGATTAAATAATGGGACCTATTTTCCATCTACAAGAAACTACCCCACTTGCAAAGGTACATTCAAACTAAAAGTGTAGAGATTTGAAGCAAATTGAATCTAAAAAGAAGAAGAAGCAGTTACACTCATATTTGAAAAAAAAAAAAGACTCAAAGTCAAAATTAGTCAGAAAAAAATTATGCAGCAATAATGGGAATTAATCCATCTAGAAGATAAAATAATAAATATATGTGTGTATCTACATGCATAAATCATCCAGATAAAACTAGAGTTAAACTACACCATAAAGCAAAAGGGATTTAGCTACTATTTTACAGATATTTCATCTCAAACAGTAGAATAAACATTCTTCTCAGCAACTCCTGGAACTTGTGCCAAATAGGTCACATTTTATGCCATAATAAGGGTATTAACAAATAGAAAAAATGATATATTTTATGTTATAATATTACAAAAGAATATAATTAGAAGTCAATATCAAGAAAAAGTACAGAAACGATGCAAACACATGGTGATGTGACAACGAGCTTTTGAATGACCAGTGACTCATAGAAGGAATCAAGCAGGAAATGTTAAGATGTTCTAAAATCAAAAATCAAATCACAACTTACCAGAACTTTTGCAACAGCAAAAGGAAGTTTATAGCTCTAATTGTTCACCTTTAAAGAAACAGATCTCAAACAAATAATGTAATGATACACCTTCAACTTCTTAAAAAGTAACAAGAAAAAGCTCAAACCCTAAAGATACTACCTAAGAAGAAATGATATAGGTTGGGACATGGTATTAATAAAAAAGAGACTAAAAGAAAGTCATAAAAATAATCAATTAGATAGAGCTTGTTCTTTGAAAAGATAAGTAAAATTGCCATCTCTCAACCAAACTTACACAAAGAGGTTAAGACATAAATTTGTATTATCATTTTTTTGCGGGGGGGATCTGGTCATCGGGCCTAAACTCTGGGCCTGGGCGCTGTCCCTCAGCTCTTCAGCTCAAGGCTAGCGCTCTACCACTTGAGCCACAGCGCCACTTCTGGCTTTTTTCTT
>NW_012267255.1:5075082-5116158 GCF_000151885.1 Dipodomys ordii | reverse complement strand
CTTCTTCTTCTTCTTCTTCTTCTTCTTCTTCTTCTTCTTCTTCTTCTTCTTCTTCTTCTTCTTCTCCTTCTCCTTCTCCTTCTCCTTCTCCTCCCTCTCCTTCTCCTTCTCCTTCTCCTTCTTCCTCTTTCTCTTCCTCCTCCTCCTCCTCCTTCTCCTTCCTCTTCTTCTCTTTCTCCTTCTCCTTCTTCTCCTTTTTTCTTCATCTTCCTCTTCTTTCGTCTTCCACTTCCTCCTATTCCTCTTTTTCCTTCCCTTTTCCCCTACTCCTCCCCACTCCTTCTCTTCCTCCTCCTCTATCTTCTCTCCTTTTTTCTGGATCTTGGGCTTGAACTATAATCTGGCACTATCCCTGAGCTATTTTGCTCAAGGCTAGTGCTCTACCACTTGAGCTCCAGCTCCAATTTTTTTTCTGGTCAATTGTACATAAGAGTCTCAAGCATTTTCCTTCCTCACTAGCTGTAAACTGCTTTCCTACCTGAGTGGCTTTGAACTGCTCAGATCTCAGTCTCCTGAGTAACTAAGATTACAAGCATTGGCCATCTGGACCCAGCTCCATCCTTTAAAAAAAGGATGACTAGTGTTATAGACACTAGTCATGTGGAGTCTACAATTATGTAAATCTTGATGGAGGGTGAATCTCTAGAGGACAGGCCAGGGCAAAAGAAAACAACAACAACAACAAAAACACAAGAAATTTTTTTTCTTTTAAACATTATTTCTATTTTTAAAATTTCAGATTAAAAATTTCTATTACAATTATTCAAAATTTTGTCTTTTAAAGGGAAGTCATAAATATCCTAAGTTTGTCTCAGTTGAATTTTCCCGCCAGGACCCTTTGAACAAATGTCCAAAGATACAGAAAAAATTCAAAATTCATGTGTGCAGCAGTAACACACCATTCTTCATGGAGTGAGGGCAGCACAGTGATCTAGGATTTTGCTCATTTTCTAAACATTATATCCAAGACTTAATCTACTGTATAATTGAGAGAAATCAAGAAGCAAACTAGAACCATCTTCATTTTCTTCAATGAATGACTATCCTACAACCTGGCTAGCAAGCTCCGACTTCTTCATGCCTTAGTGAGTAAAATTTTAGAGTGTCATCAGATCTAGTAATCTCTCTACTTGCCAAAACAAGCAATTACTAAAACCCTATTACTAAACGATTTTATTCATGTTTAATGCAATTGGGGGTGGGGATGATTTGATCCAGATACTTCACACATGGCAATCACTCATGTTTTTTTGTTTTTATTTTATAGGACAGGATCTTGATGCAAAACCCAAGCTGGCCTCCACTTTGTGATCCTTCTCCTCCAACCTCTGGGAATCAAGTTCTGGAAATCACAGAAACATACCAACCATAACCAGTGATTCATTGTTTTCTAGAAATACCTGCAACTAGATCAGTTCATTAGGGACCGGTCCTGCTAAAAAGACTATTATGGTCAGAGTCAGTCAATCTAATCTGGGTCTGGGGGACAGATTGTATTTCTATTGCAGCACAGATAATTCCTTCTCTTTAGAGACCAGACTTCATATAACATATGTGTTGGGGAAGAGCTGATGGGTTTTCAGGAATGTTCTCAGTGAAGTGTTTCTTCTACTTGTATAGATTGACTTCCAACATCCTTGCAGAATACTCAGACTTCATGATGACCTCCTTGGAAGGGTGATATAAAAAAATTATGAAAGATTGATGGAAGACTTCCTAAAATTCCCATTGGGTCACTTTCTCATTGTATGTGCTACTATTCAATTTTTCTTCTAAGCACTCCACACTTCTGGACATTGGCATACTCTTGCTACCGAGGGGAACTGTCCAAGGAACCCCTCCAACCTTCTTCAGACTTCCTTTCCCATGACCGACAGTCACTGCCTGTGATAGGCCTTTCCCATCTTAATCTATTAATTTATATATTTAAGTATTTATTTCTTTACTTTCTGTTAGGAATAGCCCTTTAGGAATTCAGGTTCACTTCATGTGAAAAGTAAATACTTATTTATCATTTTTCTAGGGCATTCAGCATATATCCATTATAGATAGAAGTCATAGAAAAGAAATACTTTATATATGATCTTTTTCTCATTTGGGTATTCCACTATTTTTTAAACTTTTTTAGTTTCTATTTGTTTGGGGCAAATTATACAGGACTCATTGCATCCCATGTTTCTTTCTCATTGTATTAAAGATTTTGTTATGCAACAATTGGACAAAATCTAAAATTAGAAAAAAAAACTTAGTTTTGAATTTTTGAAGTTGGCTTAAAATCTTCTTCCCACATAGTTCAACTGGAAATTTTTATAGGTCATATGATCAAAACAAAAATAATAAGAAATCAAGAATGATAAATAAGCAGCATTCTGTAGCATGCTTATGAATTGTGAAATAATTTTAAATATTTTAGAAATTTGAGTAATCTCTGGCCCCAGAAAAATATCTATAATCTACTGAGCAAAAAGTGACTTTGACATGGATCCCTGGTGGTTTAGCAGAAAGAAAAAAACAACAAAATAATCGTAGACATTCATAATTTATTTGTGCATGTGTAAAGTACATGGGAAGATACATCATTTTACAGCTTTAGCTCTGGATCTATGAGCACCCCCAGAGAACTGTAAATAGGCAGGAATAGTGAACAGTCTACGAAGAGAAAAGCTCATTAATCTAGGTGAAATCAATTCTTTGGTAGCCCATGAACACTTAGCAGAAGTAGAAACAGGGGTTACCAAAAATGTTTAAGAAAAATCTCACTTGGAGGCTTCGGTTGATCCGTCCCTAAAGTACTCACTGAAAAAGACCACCTTCCAGTTGTTGGGACTACATATTTCCACTAGATTCTCCTTATTAGCCTAAGAAAAGACAAGTATTTTGCTCTAGGAAGGCAAGGTGGTGCAAATGTTTAGAGGAATAGGTGGTAGGATCGATGGATGTAGAAGAAATGAATTAACAAGAACTGGAATAAAAACTCAAGTATTCCATGATAGACACCAAAAATACCACTAACAATATAGTTACCAGCCAAATAATGTTTTGAAAAGACAGGATAAGAGGAAACATTCAGAAAAGTAAAATGGTTTCTAGAGACTATTCATGAAGAGGAGGGATAATATGATGGTGTGCAATTATTTTACAATCTGGATGTAACTTCTAAGTCAAAATCACCCATAACAAAGCATTGGAGTCTAGAAACACAGTTTGTGTCTAGAGGATTAGATTGTAAAAATTTGTATGTGCCTCATACCTAGCTGTGAACCCAGTAAGATGTTAGCTACTGCTATGAAATGTATCAATTCTTATCCTCATAATTACTTACTTCACTGAAAAGACAAAAATATAACCATGTAAACACGTGTACCTTGTTTTATTTCATTATGAGACCTCATAAATGTGAAATTTGGGAGAGAAAACATGGTGCTTTGACACCATTGCCTTTTCTAGGAAAGGAGATAGGTAGTGAGAGTTGACAATTAGTGATTAATGATCACATTACCAAAAAAAATGATACTCAATTAGTTCAAGCCAAAGAACTTGGCAAAGGAAAATTAAAGGGAGAAAGGGAAGTATTGAAAGAAAAAACAATAGATGGAAGGGAGCTTAGAAGGAAGAGATGGATAAAGATACTGGAAAAATTTGAGCAAGAACAAGTGATTTTCCGTATGTTGGAACCTGAAGATTAGATTTATCTAATATAATAGAATTGTCATTTCTTAGAGTACTATAGAGCTGACAATATTATTATTCATTTTGACCTGAAAGTTTTGCTCTCTTGCAAACAGAAACAGACACTTCTGCTTTGTGAGCTGCTTTCCAGATTCCAATGGGCTAGAGGCTGGTGGGGAAAAACAAGTGGCTGGAGACCAGGACACTTCAAAGTGGTCATTTCAGGAGATAATTACAGGGCCTCAGAGTATGAAGTAATTTGCCACTGTTACAGGTGGGCAGTTTAAATGTACAGAGTACATATGGCCCAAAATTTTCAATAAATAATTTAAATTGATTGTGGGATGGTATGAGGTTGCTAATGCCCTCAAGTGAGTAGCAGGAACTAATACAAAAGTCATTTGGAAGGGACAAAGGAGAGTTCAATCCAGGACAGAAGATGTGGAGAGATGCATCCTGATGTAGGAAATACGCAGATGTGATTCATTTGCCTGAGGAAAATCATATGGTTTGTATGAGAGTCTGCTTGGTCAAGCAGAGTGGTCTTCATATTTGTGTACTTCTGAAAAGACCATGTGGATCTTCTCAGACTTTGTTGGATTTGATCTGGGGGATTTCTTTGTTTCTAGCTGTATTACAATTGAGGTCATCTTGTATCTGGGTCCTAAGAAAAGCATTGCCATTTTTTTCCCTCTTATATCTTATGCTGGCTTTATTTCTCTTAAAAATACCATTAGCATACATTAGTTGTAGAAAGGAGTTTCATTGTCACATTTCCTTACATGCTTAAAATGTGCCCTTGATCAAATTCACCTCCTCTATCATTCCTACTCTTCCTAGCTCCTAAAATATTTAGTCTCTATTCATGCATGTACATAAAAAGTACTTTGGCCATATTGACCCTCATTTGCCCTCTCCTTTTACCCCAAACTCTCCCCTTGTGCTCCTTTGCAATGGAGCCTGTTTTATATTCACATCATTCATCTTATTAGTGCATATTAGCTGTAAAAAGGGGTTGTACTATGGTTTTCCAAACATGTATGCATTGTATTTTAATCATATGTACTCTTTCTATTGCTCCCTTACCTAGTCCCTACCACCTGCCAAGAGCTTTCAGTGAATTTGCCTATGTCATTATAATAAACAGATCCAATGTATTTTGAAGTTATTTGCTAGACAGGTGCTCTACCACTTGAACCACACCACCAGCTCTTGAAATTATTTTTTCCATAGTATGTGCAGTTGTACAATTATTTCTTGATGCTCTTCTTTTTCATTAATTAAGAACATATATCAAGTGCTAATTATATCTTGGCATTGATGATTCAGAACTTCATGAGAGGGATAGATTTTGTCTTCCTGGAGTTCAGAGTCCTATCCAGGGAATTTCAGACTTGAGAAAATATCAAATTTACTTACGAAGCTAATAAAGAATAAAGGTGCTCACACATTTTTTTTTCCCTTGGAGCTTCTGATTCAAGAAGTGAAAGGCTGGACTTTAGTACTCCTTAGTTAATGAGTTACATGTGCACAATGAAGGTTGAGCATTTCGTGCTTAACCACTCTTCTATATCCTCTTATTTTTACATATCTTAGCACTGGCTATTCTTATACTTTTTCATAAACAAGTATTCTTAATTCTGAGTCAGAAAAACCAATGGCAATTAAAATTCACTAAAGTAGTTTTAACTCAACTAAATGACTTGAACAAGCTAATGAGCTCAACTCTATTATCTTATATATTGTATTTAGCATTTGGTAATACTGTTGTTTTTTAAACTCGGATTCTGTGTTTACTAGACAGCCATTCTACTTGAGCCCCAGCCCTAGCTTTTATACGCTTTTAGGTTTTTTTTCTTTTCCTCAGAGGGTCTACCATCTTTTCCTGCACCAGCTAGACAGCAACATCTTATTCACAGCCCTTGCATAGCTGGCATGACAGATGTATATTGTCATTTCTTGTTTAGATTAGTTGAGATAGAGTCCCAGAAAGATTTTGCCCAGCCTTTCTCAAAACATGCTGAATAGTAGGGATTATACGTATGGGCTACCACTCCCAACAGTCATATTATTCTTCACTGTAGTACCCTGTTAGTGACAGCAGTATCTGCACCATCTGGATAAACAACCCCAATCTTTCATTGCAAATGTCCCAATACAAAGCCATTCAGTCTGGGACTGCAGCAGGTAGAGAGTTCTCTTGTCAGTTTTTGTTAAAGTGGGTAATTAAAAGATTCTTACATCCCTTTGAATGATGAAAGAAAAAAATAATAAAAGAAGATGAGGTATAGTACTCCATTAATAGTTGAGATTTTCAGTTCTAAGTGATACACTGTACTCTAATTCTCTGGGGACAGAGACCTAATTACTAAAATGTACTCCAAAATCAAACGATCTCATTTTATAATCATGTTATTAATCACCTTTCTATTTTGTGTGTGACAGGCATATGTGCCAAGTATGCCTTGCTAAATATCCCGTTCATTGTTGAGTTTGATTATTGAAGTCAAAAGTGAAGGAAAGTGAGGATAGGTTCAGAGTTCTACTTCCAACTCTGCCACATGATTTTTGTACCTGGGTTTCAGGAAGTACACTTGCTAAATGAGGAGACTGATTTACATGCAACCTAGCCTGGCACCTTGGATATAACCTACTTGGCTCCAATCTACTCAGGAGGCTGGGATATGAGACTCACTGCTTTAAGCCAGCCTAAGCTAGAAAGTCTGTGAGACTCATCTCTGATTAACTACAAAAAATAAAAAGGCAGAAGTGGAGCTCTGGCTCAAGTGGTAGAGAGGTAGTCTTGAGCAAAATAAATGAATAAATAAATAAAGGGACAGCACCCAGGCTCTCAGTTCAAGCTCTAGGATGGCGTGCATGCACGTGAGCGCGCGCGCACACACACACACACACGCATGCACGCTCGTGTGCACACACATAACTTGCAGTGTAAACTCATAAAATTCCAAGAAGTTAACAAATGAAAACAGAATCATCATTAATAATAATCCAACAAAAATGAAAGAAGCAGCTGCTGAAACTGATTGGTTTCAACAGCAGAGATGATTCAAAGCACAAAACTATGTTCCAAAGAGATACCAACTTGATGTTAAAGTGAGTAACTATTTCTCTCCCTCACTAGGCACTATATGTTTTTAGTTTTGGAAATAACTAATGTCAAGATTGTCATATATTGGGCTATAAAAAGGAGACAAGGGTATAGATGCACACTCTTAGTATTTTCTTGTGTGTGTGTGTGTGTGTGTGTGTCTGTGTGTCTGTGTGTTCCATAGTGAGATTTGACTTCAGCCCTGTGCTCTCAATTCTTTGTGCTGTACTACTGAACCGTGACTCCAGGTTCTAGCTGGCTAATTGGAGATAATATTTGTTTTGCCCAAACTGGTATCAACCATTGATGTTCAGTTCTCAGCATTCTGAGTAGTTAAAATTAAAAGCATGAAGCTGGGTGCTAGTAGCTCATGACTTTACTCCTAGTTAGACAGGAGTCTGAGATTGGAGGATCACAGGTCAAAGCCAGCCCAGGCAAAAATACAGATGAGATTCTGATCTCCAATTATCTATCAAAATAATCTGGAAGTGGAGCTGTGGCTCAAGTGACAGAGTGCTTACTTTGAGCAAAACACGCAAGGGACAACACTCAGGCCCAGAGTTCAAGTGCCAGGACTGGAAAAGAAAAAAGAATCAAGGCCTATGTCACCAACACCTGTCTTCTGGGTACTATCTTCTTGAAGCCTTCCGTGTTTACTGGGAAATGATCCATATGCCATGCCTGTGGCCATGCTTTGAGAAATAAAGGGAAAAACATTGAGCGGCGATCTGGTGGCTCTGCTCTGAGGAATTTGCTTGTGGATTCACCAATTTTGTCCAGCAGTCTGATACCAGGTATGGAGAAAGGAGTGGGTGGGATGAATCAGTGTTTTCCAATTACTTCAAGTTTGAAATTCTATTTAATTAAAAAAAGATCATCTCAAAACTAGGGCTTAAGTTCGAACTAAGTATTACTAATCTCTTATTACTATTACTGTTGTTATTGTTAGTATAGTGTTTTGGGTACTAGGCATTGAACCCAAGACCCGTGCCACTTAAATCACCAGTCTCTCTCTGTCTCTCTGTCTCTCTTTCTGTCTCTCTGTCTCTCTCTCTCATTTTGATATAGATTTTTGCCCTTCCCAGTATCATATATGTACCATCTAGCTTCATTACTTATTATCATTATTACAAATTGTTATTCTCTTCTAGTCAGGAAGAAAACATTAAACCTGTGTGTTATACAGAATTTACCCAGAGTGGCACTGTTGGCTGAGAGAAGGAGAAAAGGAAAAAGTATATTTCACTGCAGTGTTTATAGGAGGGTTTTCCCAATAATATTAATTTGCTAAAAGGGGGCATCCCATCTTGTGCTGAGGAAATTGGAAGCCTGGCACCACAATCCCATAGGGATTGAAACAGCCATCCATAAATCTGCACAGTGTGTCTGATTCTTCCCCCATTGAGTAACTGTAATAGGAGTTCTATAGACGCTGCAGGAACTGAATAAAGACTGGGGAGAGAGACAAGGCTGCTGTCAGGGCTGCATATCCAGTAGATGATGGGGACCAGGCAGCACAACTGTACAATTTCCCAGTAAACCAAGTCCTAGCTTTTAAAATCATTTGTATCTATTTACCAATACCATGCTATTTTATTTATTAGGTTTGTCACTAAGCCCTGTTTTGCATACACTAGTACTTGCTCATGCATGCCTTATGAATATAGAAATTAGCATCTCATTTACTTGATAATTAGGCCAATGATAAACAGCTGCTTGGTTGCCATGTAGGGCAAGATTTCTACCCAAGTTACTTATCAGCTATCCACAATAGCTGTGCAATTATTTGCCACACTATCAATTACACACAAACAACAAAAGGAAATAAACTTTTACACATTTGGTTTCATTGTAATTAAGATCCAAATTCATGCTCTGATTTTGGGGAAAAACAATAATTCAGTGTTGTCTAAACATCTTGATACTGTGTGTATTTTCAGCTTAGCTTTTATAGTTCTCACACAGTTCAAGAATTTCACATGGTGCATTCTGCTATAAATGACCTGTTCCAAGATGTCTTTTGTTTAATTAGCACACACATACACACACACACACACACACACACACACACACACACACACAGTTGCTTCCATTTCATTATGTTTAGAACATGGCATGGATTGATCATTGCAAATTTCTCAAGTTTTTCTGTTTTTCTCCTTAGCTTCTGTTTTACTCAATGCCCTTTGAGACTAACCTGTGTTTTTTTTACCTTCTCTTCATTTGTGTGATATAAGGGTTGTAATTTTTTATTATTATGGGGTGACAAAATTATTTTAAGTATTTGGGGATGGCTCAATCCCCACTTATTTCCAAAAGGAGGAATAATGTGCATCACATTGATTTAAAACTGGAAATATAATTAAAAAGGAAAAAACACCCAGAAACTTGACTTTCTAACTAATAAAAAAGGAACTTGGTGCTGTGCTCACAGAAAAGTCATGGAAGATAATTTGAAACTTCAGTTAGCTTCCTGTAGAGAAAAATAACAACCACCAAACTAATGGGTAATCAATGGCCAATTGCTTCAGAAGAGGCACCCCACAGAATTCCCTGGAAATTAATGGGCTACATGGAAGAAACTGGGAAAGTCTTAAGGCTACCCCAGTGAACCCACCTTATTTAACGAGGAAGGAAGGTCTGGGGGTGCTATTTTTGCTAATCAAGGCGTGGAGATGAAATGCTGTCTTCATTTAAGTTTCCTTGTGCTTTTCTCTAAAGCACTATATTAAAAACAATCTTCCCCCATGATTTCTGGTGCTGTAGTGAAGTATAGTTTATGTGAAAGTAAATCTGGAAAGATTACCTTTCAAAACTGCCAGATGCTTCGCATTTTCTGGTAGAAATCTGGATTCCAGGTCTGTAATGATATTTCCTGCTGTGCTCAACACTCAATCAGAACGTTTGCTTCTTGGTGGGCAATATTAGGATTTCAAGGCTAACCTGGCAGTTTGGCTTATATATTTTTTTCCAGTCCAGCTAGGGGGTATAAATTTAAATCCTGGACCCCCCAAGCTAAACTTCAGAAGGGGTCTTGGTTAATTTTAGATCTTCTACAGTTGGAAGTCCCCTCCTTTCATAGTGTCCACATGCAAAGCAGTTTATGATTAAATTTATGCCAATGAATAAAACATACTCCTTTGTAAAGGAAAACTAAATTATTGTATTAATGATAGAGGAATGTACGGGTTCCTGTTGCCCTTGGCTTTCCCATGTTTGCATCCAAGTTCCTTCCTCCACCCAGTTTGAATTACATTCATGTCCCCTTCCCTCTGTTTCTTAATCCATCTGGCTCTTTCCATAATATGTTGTGGAGGTTCATAGAAGATGCTCTAGAGTCTGGGAAAAGATGCAGTTTTGGATTCTAGCTCGTTTGTCTCAAAGCCATTGGGCTTTGAAATGAAGCAATTTCTATGAGCAGTGGTTTACCCCCTTATAAAGTGAGGACAATAATGGCATCTACCACTGAGGATGTTCTGAAAGATTAATTTTTTAAATAATGTGTGTACTGTATCCAACGTTGTATATTGTCCACCTATCAGTTAATGTGAGTTGGTCTTCCTATGGGAAAACAACATTTGGAGAGATAACACAGTATAGGAGATAAAGGGTGGGATTTGATCTGGGCTACCTGGGGTCAAATTCTCACTTTCCTCTCTACTAGTTATTTGAAATTACATGAATATCAACATCTTTTTCGCTTTAATTCCCTTAATTTCCATACAGGAAATAACAGTAGTTTCTACTTGATTAAGTTCTCATGAGGATCAAATGAATTAATATTTGTTAAATAACAAGTTATGTAGATTATATATGTACACATTGATTATTATATATACAGCTTGCTATTATAATATATATAAACATATATATATCCCCATCTCAATTTGGCCCAGTCCTCTTCCTCCTGTCTTGCTATGATCAATATCATTTTTATCATTTTGTTTTTAGATTTGTGAGGAAACACCTGAATTTGACTTTTCTGTGTGTGGTAACATACAATAATTGATCAAACCAGAAGTGCCTCCTGAGACAAGTTGACCTTCTAAGGCAATCGTGAACTACAGGTGTGTATCACCTGCAGAGCTCTGGAAGTTCTGTCTAATGCCATTTTTCTTCCATGAATCTTTATTGTCCCTAAGCCTCTGACCATATAATATATGACATATTTAGGGCATGAGTCTCTCATTACTGGGATGTTTCCAGCCTAGACACACTGTACTGAAATAGTTTTCTATTACGGTAACCCTGAGACACTGTGTGTGCATTCTGCTTACTGATTTCATTTCATATATTCTTCTATGTATTTGTGTATCTCTGTCATCTTTATATAATGATAGCATCATGATTTGTCTGGTTTAATGTATGTACTTGTTTTTCTACCTAGTTGGGAAATTTCCCAGGATTTTGTGACACTGTATATTACCTTAAAGCCTGTCATTATATTTAGACTTTTTTTGGATTATGCTGACAAAACCTGTTAGGACTAAATTTGGTTACAAGTATTCAGACCTTTATTGAAAATATCACTTAAACTCAAAAATAATTATGCTTCAGCCAGGGAAATGCATTTCTATCTCACTCTCAACAGTGATGCAATAATATAGTGTGGAGGTGATGGCACACAGTGCCAAGGAGCTGGATGCCTAGTCTCTGAGTTCTCTGACACTCATGATTTCACATACCAAGATCCTGCCTTAGTGCAAGAAACTGTTGGGACTCCAGACAATATACAGAGAGAGAAACTAAGAAGCAAACACTCTCACTTGAACACATTCAATCATTGGACACCAGGCTCATGTTACATTGCATTCGCCAGAGGACCTTATAAACTCAAAGAAAGAGTAGACATTACAACCTTTGAATGGGAACAACGTGACCTGACAAAAGGAACAGTTTGGTACCTAGAGGAGAAAAAGAGAATGGACACTAAGGATGACTAGCCAGCTCTGCCCTAACAGATAAGGTTTTCTAGTTACTGGTTCTAGGTCTTTTCCAGGGGCTTTGCTTCTCGATTGTTGTACAAACAATATAAACATATTAGATTTCTTCAGCTAAGTGTAATTAAAGAAACTTAAGTACTATGTAGTATATTCATTAAACCACAGACAATTTATGTTTAGTGATTTTAAGAATTGGCAACAGAACAGGTAGCCCACCTGTCCACCAATTTGCTACATAGAATTGTTTTAAAAGGTGAAAAAGTTTAGTCATATGAAATATTTGTCAAGTGTATGCTATATACAGGACCAACAGGAGATACTGACTTTAATTCTTACAGCAATCCTATCAAGGAATTTTTTTTAGTCACCTGCACATATTAAAGAAATAAATCCAAACTGAACACGTTAATAATAGGCTCAAGTCCTATAGCTAGTACAGAATATACCTAGGATTGGAGTCCAGCAATATCCATTTGCTAAACATTACACAATACACTATTTAAAAAACCCAGACAACTGTTGACAATATAAATCATAGAGCCATGATACTGTACATACATTTTTATTTCCTGCTTTGTAATTATATTTGTGTTTTCTGCTGAAAACATAGCATCATATAGAAATCTGACACAATATATATGGTTGGTTAAAAAAGTGTGGCAAATCATCTCAAAAATTCTCTTAGCCTTAATGTTTTTACTATTGAAATGTCCTTTGTTATTATCTTGTGTTCCGTGGACCACCTAATGTATTCCCAGAATTCTTTCCCTCTCTTTTGGTTTTCTGAAAATAGGCTGTAATGCGTAAGATGAACCAGGGAATAGCTGCAATCAGTTGGTATATTTGAAGAGCAAAGATACACCACAAATATGACAATCAAATTGCCAAGCATGCCTACTTAGATGCAAACTCTCTACCACTCTTGGTTTGGTATGTTCATATTATAAACAAAAACAAGAACATTGTTCCTGAGGGTGAGGTTTGGAAAAACTTGAGTTTCTAAATAAGAAGATACAGAATCCTAGTCTATTTTTAATATTTCTATTCTGGATATAGAAAACAAATTGTGGATTAAAGCTTCTGTAATAGTCAGTCTTTTTCTTTTCAGAACTGTTTATCATTCTCAAAGGCTAGATCTGAATAGTGTCCACCACATAAGCCAGGGTACTCCTGGCCATTGGTAAGTGGACTATGGAGGAGGATCCTGGGCTAGAGCTTGACCAATTAAATTATTTCTTTCCCATGAATTTGCATTTGAGGCTGAAGGGCTGTCAGTCATTTTCTTTCCTCTATGAAAAGAGAATAAAGTTGGACTATAGGGAGACAAAGTGAAGCATATCTGCTCAAGGAACAAAGATATGAGATGAAGAGTTTGAGTGCCCTGGCTTTTGAGTGCCCCCAAGGCTTTTCACTTCCTACTTCCCTCATTTCTTTCCTCTTTGTTTGCATTGGCTCAATTTGATTTCTGTTATTAAATGTAACCCAAAGAACCTTACCTAATTCAGACGGGAAACAGAATATTAAAAGAAGCAAAGTGAGAGAAGAACTTCTAAATCAGTCTGCTACTACACCGAAATGAAGCAGAAAATCTAAAGACCCCAGAGAGCCAAAGCAGCTCTCCTGCTCCTTCCTCCCTGTCCCAGCCTAGAGTGGAGGATAGTTAGCTTGTTTCTCAGGTCACTGGTAGCAGAATTTAATCGTGAAAGTCTCTTCCATAAAGGTATTGGAGGATCTTTTCCCAACAAAATGTTTGAAACTGAGCTTTATGCGAAGCTTACAAACCGAGTCCCACTACCGATGGTGTAATGGGAACAGCAGGACCCCATGCGTTTGTCTTGGGGCAGCGAAATCTCCCAGCAGCAATAAAGCCTGAAACCAAAGATTTTTGAAATTTAATCCATGAAGATGATCTTTGCCTTGGCACTCATCCATAAGCCTTCAATCACCTGTAAACTAAATTTCTTTCCATATGTTTTTTTTGTTCGTTTACATTTAAGATATAAATTATGGGCTCCGAGAGCCATTGATTCAGCGATTCTGTGGCTTGTGATCTCAGTTCAGTGATGATGCATATCATCCATATGATGTTTCAGCAGGGTAGAATCATTCACAGTGCTGTCAAAAGTCACTGCTTGGTAATGGTAGGATAGATAATTTCTTTTTCTTTCTGGCAAGGATGTCTGGTATAAGATCAATGTAAATTTTGTTGCCTTGTTTTGAGTTCATATATTTTTTAGTTCATCTTTTGAGGAACCAATATTATCACTTTAGGATGGAACCATTCTTTAAGTTCTGGAAAACATACAACACACACACATACATGTATATATATTTATATGTATATGTGTGTATATATATTCATACATGGATAATATTTTTGTTGATTTCTGCTTTCAGTAACTATTAAGACAAAGACACAATTGGAATCTTAGAATCTCTCAAGCTTATTTTGGTACATATTAGCTTATATCTTAGAAAAATGAGTTATTTGATTTATTTTTCATTATAAGAAAAACATTGAAAAGCTTTTTTAATATAGTTGCATTCATGCTACAATGACCTGCTTGTCTGACATACAATTATTTCAAGTCTCCTAATGCTGCCATATGTATCATAATAACATTCAAAATATAAGCATAAAACAAATTTTAAAAGGCAGTCACTAATGTAAAATATTTATAATAATGTGAAATACCTGCCTGCCCATATCCTCTCTTTGGTGAAATATAATTTCTCTCTTACATGTTGTAAAGCTATTTGCCGATGCCAAAATACCAATTATCATTCCAAAATCAATGAAAAGCTTCCATTTACCATGTTCTATATGACATATAAGCCTGAGTTGGGTTTGTATTTTCGTTTGGCTTGATTGGATTTTGGCCTAGAGTTTTGCCTAGAGATCCCATCTTCATCAATTAAGAAAATAAAAACAACCATATAATCCTGAGCCTCATCTGAAATTGTCCCACTTGGATTGTAGAATGACAAAAGGCATATTTTTGTCTCATTTGCCTGTGAAAATATGCATTTTTGAGAGTATAGAAAAGGTATATTATTTAAAGTGCAGCTTGATAATTACTTCATTTTTTATGAACCTGAGAAAATGTTTTCCTTTATTGCAAATAGTAAAGTTTTTTTTTATTCCTTGAACAACCTCTGTTCAACAGAAATTGGTATTTTATTCTGAAATTTTCACAGGTAGGTGGATAGTTATTCATAGATGATAGTAAGCCAGTTATTATAACTGTTATTAAAGCTAACATCATTGAGGTTTTATTAAGTGCTGAAAATTTTGCAAATGTAGTTTCATTTAATTTTTTGTCATAATTCTAAATGTTCAATTACTAGCCCACTTTACCAAGGAACAAATGAAATTAAAATGATCTGCCTGCCATCATGTAGCTAGCAAAAGGAAGAGCTTAGACTCAAACCCAAGTTTTATCCACTTCTAAAAGGTCAAGGTCACAATTACCTGGAGGAACATCTATTATGAGTTTTGAAAAAAAATATCCATAAGTTGAAGAGATGCCAAAATGCCTGGACTGGCCCTACCACTTACTTGAAAAGGAGGTTTCAGAAAGTTACCTACTTCTCCATGTATATATATTTTTATTTCTGCAACACAGGTCTAATAATACCTTCTGTGAGTGAGAGGGTCAGAGGCGATAGTTTTTATAAAAGTACTCTGAATCTGTCAAGTGCTCTTCACAGGTAAAATAGAACCATCAAGTTCATCTACATAAAAATCTTCTGCTTAAGGTCATGGATGAGAATGAGTGTGCTCTGGGCAGCAAGGCTGTGCATTCTTTTTGCCGTGAAGAATGATTGGTACTGATTGCTCCAGCTTTTCAAGCCATCTGTATAAATGGGAAATATTGTTGTACTTTATCTAAGGAAACAGGATCCTGTTTCAGAGCATTCACATTCTCATCAATTTCTCTTGAAAAACATGTAATTACGCAATGGCAGTCTCTGAATCCTGACAGTAAAGAGAGAAAGATGGAATTTTTCAGAAAGCTGTAAGAAGGGATGCAAAGGAAGTCATGGATTTGCATCCATTTCCTCTGTGAAAATGATGGTTTCATTTTCTGTGAGAGAAACGGTAATGATAGTTTATATAAGAGAAATAGACTGTTCTCTGAGACATATTGAAGAATGCTTTTGTCTAGAATAAGAAGTAGTTTTCAGAACCAAACACAGCTCCTAATTTTTCATCAATTTTTACCTGTAGAAAGTTCATCAGATTATCTTATTTTAATACTGACATTCTCTTTCTCTCTGAATATGTATATATAGTCTCTCGTAGACAGACATATATATATAGTATATATCACAGAAAAGATAGCTTTTTAAGTATTTGCTGTTTGCAATTTTTACTTTCTTATTTTTCTTAAATTAACATGTACATCTTTATGAGATACAAAGTCATCTTTCAATATATGTACAATATGGGTAATAAGCAAGTCAGATGATTAGCATTTCTATTCCAACATTAATATTTGGATATCCATTCTCATGGGAACTTATGTTCAAAGGGAGGGTCTTTCTGTTATCTTCTTTAATTTGTTCAATCATGTTATAGGCTTTATTCCTAGATCAAAGGCAGAGGCTTAGACACATCTGTGACCTCACATTACTTCTTTTAATGGCTGGACTTGAGAACCTTCCCTGTGCCTGGCAGTTTGCATACACCATCTCTAGTCCTCTCAACAACTGCTTTGGGGCTACTAAGGTTCTTCTTTTCCCATGTAGACATTAATTCTTTGAAGACTTGGAACAATGTACTATACCACAAGTCATGTAACTGCTGAGTCAGACAGCCAGAACTCCATACTATGCAGGGCAAATATTGAATCCCTAATCCACTCTGGAGTACAGATCAGGGATGGGCTGGTCATGAGTTGCTTGGTTATTGATGGATATAGCTCCTTGAAGCTTCACCCTCCACCACCACTCTCCCATCCTGGCTCCTCTCCCCTCAAGAACTTCAGTAGTCCTCTGTTGTATAGTGCTCCCTCCACTACTGGTGATTTCTCTCTTTGAGACCAGCTAGAGATGGTCTCTGTTCAGTGTGCCAATACATTCTTGTTGTTGTTGTTTGTGGGGCTTGAACTCAGGGCCTGGATGCTGGCCTTGAGTCTCTTTTGCTCAAGGCTAGCACTCTAGCACTTGAGCCACAGTGCCATTTCTGGTTTTTGAGTGGTTAGATGGAGATGAGTATCATGGGGACTTTTTTTCCTGGGCTGGCTTTGAACTACATTCTTCAGATTTCAGCCTCCTAAGTAGCTAGGATTTTTGGCATGAGCCACCAGCACCCAGCCTGCCAACACATTGTTATATAACATTTAAAGGGATGACAAACCTTTTCAATGTCAGCACACAGTATTTCTGCAGGAATTATGCAGGCTAGGAATGGCAGACCCAACACTGAAGAAGGCGGCGTTAGCATCCAAATTAAGTTTGAAGTGGCGCCAATGCCAGATCTAAAGCCATTCTTTTTACAGAGGGGTTAATGCTGATTTTTCACCCAATGTCATTAGCATTATCTTCTGATTCTTGTGTAGTGTAAAATCATTTTCATCCTTATTTTCATGGACTTGCCTCTTTTATATCATTTAATCTCTGGTGAAAATACTATACTATATTGTACTGTATTAGTTTATATTTTGTTCAATTACCTTTGGACTTTGTTCTGAAAATTCTGTGTTAATTTCTTTTCTTGTGAAGGAATGAAATTAATAGGATCTCACAGGGATATTGGGATGAAGAAAGAGATTTATATATTTAAATCATATGGAAGAGAACCTGATGTATCACAGAGCAAGTGTTGTGTGTTACTAATATCATCAACACCATCATCACCAAGGTAGTATCATTAATTCCATCTCCTTAAAATTTATTTCCTATTTTAGTTCCTTTCTGTTTGTATTCTACTCTACGATGTTTGGGTTCATCCTGCGGTACCACATCTAATGCATTAGGTTAGATTCATAGCTCTTTAAGGTTCTGTGTGTCTTTTAAAAAAATATGAACCTTTAAAAGTGTAAATTTTCCTGTAGTTATGCTTTTAGCCACCTTAAAGTGGTTTTGACATGTAATTTCATAACTTGCAGACTTGGATTTTTAATTTTTAATAAGATTTATTCTCTAACCCAACATTTATAAATCATACTTAATAATGCATTATTTTAATCAGACTTTCTATTGTTTTCCAAGTTAATTGTAGTTGGATCAGAAAAATGATCTTCATTGTTTTTTAATTTAGTAAAACATCTTTTATTACAGGAATATTATCATTTTACAAATGGGCTCAACATTGTAAGGTTAGGTTCTCTTTGGTTATATTTATTTCATAAGCATACAACAAAATCAGAAAAGTTTAAACCCTAAATTTAAGAGAAGGTATCAGTGGCCACCTTAATCTATGAGTCAGTTTTCAAGCTGATTCTGATCTGTTTTTCTGCCCTGTAAAATGTGACTTTGAAGTTCTTCTTGTAAGTTGTCTCCATTTTTCAAAGATATAATAGGAAAAAGTGCATGGAAACCATCGTAGTCACATGGCCAAGATTGAGTGAAAGAGTTCTCAAGGAAGGTAGTCTGGATAGGAAGCAAGGGGAAGAAATATGAGCTTTGTTGATTAGCTACAACACTACCTCAGTCCTAATTTTTTTTGAACACTACACATTAACCTTTTCTTCCAACAGAATTGTAGATGATGGTTGGATAGCTGGTTCTCTGTGTTTAATCTTAACTTTCCCCTTATCAGCTTCTTAATCTTGGGCTTTTCACATTAGCCAGAATGGGCAGGGTATGCTGAAGCAGTAAATTTTTATCTCAATAATTACTTTCTCACTCAAACCACTTGACAAATGAGAGTAAATTGGGTTATTTCTCCCTAAAGCCTGGACCTCATGCTGATGAAGACACCATTGTACTGGGATTATATTCACCAATCCCACAAGCTCCTTCTTCTCAGTCCCTTCTTTGTTTTTTTTTGGTCCGGTCCTGGGGCCTGAACTCTGGGCCTGGGCGCTGTCCCTCAGCTCTCAGCTCAAGGCTAGCACTCTACCACTTGAGCCACAGCACCACTTCCGGCTTTTTTCTTTTGCTTATGTGGTGCTGAGGACTCGAACCCAGGGCCTCATGAATGCAAGGCAAGCGCTCTACCACTGAGCCACCTTCCCAGCCCCTCAGTCCCTTCTTAATACCTGAGGTTTGGGCCTTATTCAACTCTAGACACCTCCCTGTGGAAAGTAAGGTGTTGGGGAATTTCCCTTCTGGTTTTACTTTCTTATTTGCTTGGGAATTTTTTTAATACACTTCTGTTGTAAATATTCACCTTTTGTTTTCCAAAATATATTTGTTTCATTATTTAAAGGAATTACAATTACACCTAAATTCTCATTTTTGTGTTAGTATTTTGAAAAAGTTACTCCATCATCTTTTTGCTTCCTTGGGCTCCTAATGGTTAGAAAACATGGTATTTGTTTTGTATCACAGGGAAATTTACAAATCCGTACCATGATATGAATGTGTGTGTGCTTTAATTATGCCTGAAGTTCAATGGTCTTTTTTGAAATTTCATTTCAGTTCAGTGAACTGGTATTCTATTATTTCTTTATTCATTATTTCTCATTGGTTCCCTTTTGTCCCCTGGTTAATTATACTGCTCACACATTGGATGTCTCCGCTCTCTCTTCCATGTCTCATATTATTATGCACATTTTTTTATTACTTTCTAAGTTCTTTCTGTACTTGTGCTTATCTTTTTTTTTCAAGTTGATCATTATTATCCCAAATAACTATTTCCTTCTGCTATGGATTCATGTCCCTTCCAAATGCATATGCTGAAGCTTGAACTCTCATTGTACTTATATTTGGGAACTGGGACCTTTGGAAGAAAATAGGTTTATATGCTACATCAGATCAAGAGGCTCTCAGTGCCCTTTTACAATGAGGAAGAGTCACCAAAGTGCTACTCCTCACATCACTTCTTCTTCCTTGCCCCTACCATTGCAAAACACAAGGAAAGGGTATGAATAAGCCAACATGAGAGGTGTCAGAAGATCCTGGCTGTGTTGGCATTCTGAGATTAACCTTCCAGCTTCCAGCTGTTCTATGGTTTTTGAGCCACTCAGATTTTGTTATGGAATCCTAAGCTGACCAATACACCTACTATATCGTCTTCCTTCAAATCTGTCACAGACTTACCCAAATTCTTTTCATAAAGGGCAAGTCTGAATACTTTTCTGAGAAATAAAATTATTCTATTTTTAATACAAATATATTCTGGCTGGAGGAAATACAGCATGATGATTCTGGAGTCAGATTACGGATTCAAAAGCTTAGCTGCCAGTTTCTAACCATGTGACACTGGAAAGCTAAATTTGCAATAAATCTGTTTTCTCATCTTGGAAAGAAGCAAATACTGGTACTTTCTTCTGGGTTAAATAAATTCAGAAATACTTACTTAAAAGAAGCCTAGAGAATAGGAGTTGTTTTATGGCAATGATTCTACTTTTTGTGATTCTTGATTATGACTAATGTACTCTTAGAAGTAATAAATTCAGCCAAGTTATAGGACACAAAATCAACAGCTTTTTATTTTTATTTTTTATTTTTTGTCAGTCCTGGGGCTTGAACTCTGGGCTTGGGCGCTGTCCCTGGGCTTTTCAGCTCAAGGTGAGTGCTTCACTGCTCGAGCTATAACACCATTCCAGTTTTCTAGTGGTTTATTGGAGATAAGAGTCTCACGGACTTTCCTGCCCAGGCTGGTTTTGAACCATGATCCTCAGATCTCAGCTTCCTGAATACCTTGGATTACAGGCCCACCAGCACCCAGGTCAACATCTTTAATATACTTCTTAGAAACAAAAATGTTGAATGTGGACACATTGGAAAGTCTATCCTTTTCAAAATTTTAAAGTCTTTATTGATACTTGAATCTTGTAACATGACTTACCATTAAGTTTGATGGTGCTCTCTGGGGCACAGACCAACAGACTACAAGGGTGGTAAAGAATGACACAAACCACATTTACCCTTAGTTTGTTTCAATGTGGAGAGAAAGACTTTTGCCAGCTGAATTCCTACATAATAGAGTAATTTCTAGACTAAGCTGCAATGTTTTACAACTTTTCCTTCTTTGGAAAGAGCTCAAAAGCTTTTTTTTAAAGATTATTTTCAATGTTATTTTGAGGACACACTGGTATTTAAATAAGGATGAAGCCTTCATCGGTCATAGATTTTCTGAGAGTGTAATCTGGAAATGTACATCAGAATCTTATCATGACCTTTTGCCTGCTTGTGGTTATAGGTAATTTAATGTTGAGAATCTGAAGCTGATGGAATTTTTCTACTTCATCTAATAAGGTAGACAAAGACAAACCATTGCTGGAAATAGACATGATCAAATATGTCTGAAGCATATAGGATAAGCCAGAGAATTCCTACAAAGAAAACTTAATAGAATAAGGATACTAGATACTGATATATATTGGTATATACATTGTATAACATTCAACTCACTTCAAAGTAGAAGAAATAAATATAATATCTCCAGAGAAAGATAGCTACTGGATTTGCAAAAAATGACAATAAGATATATTGATTACTTATTAACATATTTAACTTGTATAGTTAATATTTTTGCAAATGGTAGGTAATTTAAAAAGCTTAATGCATTTTTTAAAATTTTCAATAACTTAATGAGATAAAAATGACATGTTCTCTATTTTAAAGATGAGAAAACAGACTTAGAAGAGTAAATGACATATCCAAGAAGATCCACACATGTACACACTAACACACACACATATACACTCACACACACGGACCTGGGGTTTGAACCCATTCTTTCTTCCACTTACTTCTTTTGTCTTAACAATAAGCATGCATTAATTTGCATGCAACCAAATGTCTGCTTATTCTTCTGAAGTGAATTATCATCTGTCATTGTCTACAAAGGGCAGTACTTTTGAATCTAGAACAAAAAAAAAAACTGCCTTTTCATTTTGGCTTAACTATGGGTTGTAAAATTTTAATTACCTTTTGTTTAGAAAGTGCTATAGAACCTGAACTTGTAATCAGTGCTGGAAGTAGGCACACCAAGGGGTTGTTGATTTCCCTAGTGAATTTGAGTATCATTTATGGAAATGTAATTACAGTGGAATCCTGTTATAACGATCAATTTGGGCAACCCCTATTTGATCATTACATCCAAATGATCACCACATTCAGACCATAAAACAGTGAGCTTCTCAAACCAGACAGGCTCAACAGTAAAATATCCATCTTGCAAAAACAGTATTATTACCACTAAGTACTCCAGAACCAGCACAGGTCAGTCAAATTATTGGCTCTAATTAGCCAGTCTAAAGGCTATAACATTCTTCAGCTAAATCATTATGGCTTATATGAAAGGCTTGAAATTCAACTAAGTCAACAAGTATTTATTAGGTACTTGCTGTGTATTCCAAATGGGACCAGCCACTGATGAGAATGTAAAATAAATAGGAATTTCTTTGTGAAGCTTACTAACCACTTAGAGAAATGAGTTGGATAAACTCTCCAAATAAACCTACCTTAAACGAGCAGATGCCTTAAAAACTGCATATTACAGTATTGTTTGGTTTCAGAGGTGAAAACTTTGGCATCAGACGAAAACAGTTTGGAGAATAACCTTTTGTCACAAAAAAAATGACCACAAAAGGAAATGGAATAGGAAATGAAAATAAATAGTATCGAGTGCACAGGCAGTACCTCAAGTCAGAAACAGCAAAGGGTTTCATCTCACATTCCAATTTCAATGAATTGTTACCTAAGTCAGAGAGAACAATGAGATTTTATCTCTCACATCAATATCAATGCATTGTTAATGGCTGACTATATTGCTGGTATGAGAAGAAATCCCAATCTAAATTCAGACTTGTAGGAGAGTGATATTCTTGATTAGTAGCTCTAGGTATAGAGACTGCCAGTAGAAGTCACAGGTGAAATACTAAACATTATCTTCTCCAAGGTTTTTTGTTTTTTTTTTTTTTTCAATGTGACAATACTTTAATTCAAGTTCTATAGATTGGTGTTCTACTGTTTACATGTACTCTGCTTGAATCATAGCACTGAAAACACTTTAGAGTGCATTGAAGAAATGCCTTTCCCTCTCTTTTTCTTTTTTTTTTAATTGTGAAAATACCTCTCCCTTTGAATCTCCAGTGGCTTCATACACTTAGCGTTACCTTTGTCTGTTTGTTTGTTTGTTTTTGGGGTGCCATTACTTGGGCTTGAATTTGGGGCTTCACACTCTGACTTAGCATTTTTTGTTGTTGTTCAAGGGCTGGAACTCTCAAACAGGAGACACATTTTCTGCTTTGTGCTGGTTAATTGGAGATAAAAGCCTCATGGTCTTTTCTTCTTTGAGCATTATATCCAAATAAACCATGATCTTCAGATCTCAGCCTGCCAATAGGTAGCATTTACAGGAATAAGCTACCAGAGACTGGCTACTTGGCATTACACTTTAACTGGAATCCAAATTTTTACTACGTGTACAGCCATCATCCCAAGTGATCACTCTTGCTTCATACTCAAATAAGATCATATAATCAGCCACTCTGACTTATGGTCTAATACCCCATGTTACATTGACATTCAACATTTTTCACAAAGCCGGTTTCAGATTGTACACACATCTGGAGACAAGCATAAAACCTCACCAATCTAACAAACAGACAACGGCCTCTTGCTTTTGACTACAGGAAGTCACAATTTATGCTGCCGTAGTACCTGTCTACTTAAACTACTATCTCACATGGTAACTACATGTTTCTAAATATCCATCTGTCCCTGGGAGATGAAGGCAGTTGCCTTGTATTTTGATTGTGTCCAATATGTTACTTATTTTCTTTTTCTCTCCTGAGAATTCATTCTCAAATCCTTCCTTCTGTTTCTCCTATATAGTATATTCCTGTGCTTATACCAACTTGCATGTGATATGTACCATCCCACAAGGTAGAGTACTAAAAGCTGTACCTGACCTCCCAATTTTTTGTATAACCATTGTACCTTGAAATGTAGCTAATGCGTCACTAGTACAATTATGCTATCTCTCCAAGTCTTTCTCTCATAACTCTGGGATATTCTTTTCATTTCCCATTATTGGGAGTGCTTACCTTAGAGAACCATGGCTGTGCATCAATAGTCTTCATTACTACAATGATCACTGATACAACCTTCTCCATAACTAGCTGATAAGAATATAGCCACCAATTTGGATTAACCATGCACTGATATCTACAACAGGATATGGTGAGAATTACACTGAACCAGTAACTTTCAAGGTGATGAAGAACTCCCTGGTGTTTTTAACATTTGAGGTTTCTTGTACACAGATGAAGAGCTCTGTAGAGCAACATTCACAGGGTAGCAAGCAGTAGATCTTTCTGAGAGGGAGGAGGAGTAAGGCAAGACTTACTTGTTGAAGGACTAAGGTATTGAAATCCAGAAGGATGCAACCAGACAGCCATTTTATTTTGAAGTAAATAGTCACTGGAGGGAAAAAAGAGCTCGATAAATTTCAGAGAGATAAGAAAAGAGAGGAGGCTAAGATTATAGCAGAGAAAATGAATAGGTGTATTGTCTTGGCAGAAGGGGACAGCCCAGACAGGCTGGATTGAAAGTAACATTTTAAAAAGTGCAATTCATAATTGCCCTGCTTCTCTTAGAAGCTCTAAGATGGGGGTGCACAAAATGGTGGGGAGAGAAGGAGACTGGGATCAGTTGAAGCTCATCTGGGGAAATATCTCAAATGGGAATCAGAGTAGTCATGACATGTGATATTGACTGATTTGTGGGCCACATAGTACTTTTCCACTGAATACCAAAACAGATCATGTAGGCTGCCTAGTATAGAGTCTGACATATACAGCCCATCCATAATGCTGTTTCCTTCTCTTAATTTTTCTCATTTTTACATAGAATTATGATTTAATATACTAACCATTTTGTTTTTAGTACCAGAGGTTTGAATTTAGGTGTTAATACATGTGGAATAGGCGACACATCTCCTGCTGCATTAAAGGGCTTGATCTTTGCACTCACCCATTGCCAGTATATGTCCTGAGCACCTCACACTGCAATGCTGGTTGTTTATTTCCTTCACTGATCTGTGTCAGAGCCAGAAGGCAAGAGCCCTGCATTTATGGAAGCACTTGTGAGACAGGTGATTTCTTCCTTTTTGAGTGAAACAACTTAGCTTTACGCAGAGTTATTATATGTGTCATTTGGTACCATTATTTTGCCCAAGATGAATATGAGATATCAGCCTCAGATTGGAAAATACACACACTGATGGATGACATAGACTCATTCAATTACAATTAGGACAAAACAAACAGCCTTTTAAAATGGAGCTCATAGTGGGAAGGGAGGGGGGAGAAATTCTTGTCTTCTTGTACTGATAGGTTTTCTTTTCTAAATGAGCATAACAGCAGACAGGTTATACAGAAATGCCTCTGGCAGTAGTGATGACAGTGACATTAGCAGCATTTGGGAAAGAAAACAAATTGACAACATCAAAGTACAGCATGTACCTTGAAAATTTATTTCTGTATTATATCTTTCACAACTTGTTTAGCGTACATATGTATCTGTGAGTGCTGCTGAGTGCAGTGTTGGTGCAGCACAGAATATTCACAAACCACATATAGTTGTATAGTTAGTGTACTAAACTCAACATTAAGTATTATCTTTACAAGTAGAGATTTTGACAAAGTAACAGTCAATAAAATGAGAAAAATAATAGTGAAATTTAGGGAGTGGCTCAGACCTGAGCTCGTATTCTGCCTCTACTTTATGGTAGTTATAAATATATATGCATATATATATATATTTCTAAGTTCAACTTTTCTTACTAAACTATGAGGAGGAAAAAAGGAGAGAATGCAGTCAAGAATTTATCGTATATCCTACAAAACTAAGAGAGGGAAGGGGTAGATAATATGAGAGTGTGAAAGGAGTGACGCTGATCCAAATGCATTGTATTCATAAACTGATTTATTAAATGGCAACTCCTTTGAACAACTACTTAAAGATAATAAAAATGTAAAAGGAAAAAAAACAGAATATTAACCATGCAAGGTAGCTGAATTTCCAGCTGTCATAAACATAGACAATCTTGTTTTCTCCTACTCTCTTCATTGGTTGAAATACTGGATATGCTTCCTGACATTCTGTATGTGAAGTTTAGGCTATTATGAGTTATAAATTCCTATGGTTTTTCCATACACTAGAAAATTTTTACGAGAATTATCTAGAAAGAATTTTCGAAAAGCATAAATCAGTGCATGAATAACATTAGTCAAATGTTAGGTACTTCTGTCTCCTTACCAAATATTGACCACCCTCTGTTGTTCAGTTATAAAAGATAATCTGAAATAAGATCAGCTAAATAATTTCTCCAGAGAGCCATCAGAGGAAAATCAGTTACCAATATAACTTTCTCTAATCTTCATGTTTAATTCACCCCCAGATTGATGGGCATAATATGAAATAGGTTTTCTTGCTTATTTGGAATGTACAAACAATATTAGGATCTTAGTCTAATGAGTCCTATCATGTATACAAATAATCACTTGTTTTCAAAGCAGATGTCACAGACATAGATATAGATGTGCATATGATAAAAATATGTGTACATATATTGCAGATACATGTGTATGTATGATATATATGTATTTTACATATACATTTATATATTGTATTATTCTGTAATATATGTATATATACCTACATAGGTTAATATATTATATATGTATATTAGTATGTCTTTTTGTATATGAATGTCATATAAGACCATGTAATACTGAAATTAGAGCACAAAAAGTTATGTTTCATTTAAAAATTGTCTCCAAAGGTATATAGAAAATAAGTTCCCTAAGTATTAAAAGTAGGAAAAAAATCTAAATAGAACAATATATTCTTGAGCAGGAAATAAATGATCTTTGGCAAAATTTAACTTGAGATTGAAGTCAGATATTATCCAAGGTTATAAAGACAAATGCTTTATGTGAATATACATAAGTATATCTAGATACAATTCTTTTAATATTAACCTATATATGCAGGTAAGGTATAAATGCCTATATACATACCTATACACAGACATAAAGACATGTTAGAGTATGAATATATGTGGGAATGCAGTTATAATTTCATGAAGTTATTATGGGGTCAATTTATTTAAAACGCAAATATATTTCCTATTAAGTACAGTAAAGAAGGTAAAGGTTCGTTTGGAAACAGAGATGCAAATAAAAAATAGCATTGTGTTTTTTCCTATCTTAGATTCATTTCTGAAAGAAGTTCAGAATGTACTCAGAACATCAAGCAACTGTTGCCTATAAAAAAAGAAAATAAAGGATCATAACAAAATTTCTGAACAAAAATCAATGCTACTCAAATTTACTTTCTCACCAAATGCTACACCTCAACAGAGCTGTGTTCTGTTCCACACATTCAGTGGTTTCTCTAGTAGAGGCCATCTGTCCCTGGGGACTGCCCTCTTTTTTGGCTCCCATCATTCTCTATTCCTAGAGAGTACCCACTGTATTGAGAATGAATGGAATTGGAAACATTTTGCATTCCATTTTATTTCTCTTGGGGTTGTGTTACTCCAGATGCACTGAACCCATACATTGTTATGAAGTAAAAGCTACTCTCATGACCTGTAAAAAATGCATGTCACTTTCTGAGGTATGGGGAAAGGCTTGAGCCCTTGGGAGAACATGCTGCCCTACCTAAGAGCAATCCATGTATCACTGTGATGCTCTAAGAGAAACAATGCTCTTCCTTCTCTCCAAGAAGTACAGAGCATATGTGAAGCCATCATTTTACTCACAACAAGGTCAAAGAACAAAGCACTTAGAAGCCAAATGAGGAAATTGGGGCGTGAAGATAATTATTTTAGAATATTTCTAGAAATATGTTAACCAGTCAAGACAGCATTTATTTTAAAGTGTGTCATTATGATTTGGTATGGGAATTTTTATGAGCATTTTTTGTCACTTTCAGAGAGATCTATTATGATATGTAGTGCTGAAGGGAACATGTTGACATGTCTGAGAGCTAAAACAAATGTGAAGAATAACGCTGAAAATAGCTGGCTGTGGAGGAAGCATTAAAAAGCACTGGGTGGCACTCCACGTTGTACATCTAGAATTCGGAGGTATGTGAAGAGAAAGGGATAACGCGGCACTCCGAGCGAGATTTCCTGAGAAGGAATTATGAAGGGCACATCATTTGCTATTATAGACTAAGGTAATTGCTATCTACATATCTACGCTCTGCCATTGCCAATGGGGATACACATGAAAAAGACCCAGCTGCACCTGTCTTTGCAGAGTGCATTGCTGAAAAGATCTGTGCAAATAAAATCCCATTATAAAACCAGAAAGGATTCATCTTTTCTGATTGATCTTCAATAAGAATGGTTCTTCACACTTAACCTTTCAGATGCTTTGTCTGAGTCACATGGGGTTCAATTTTCTTTTCTATACGAATGGTTCCTAAATATTAGTTCTTAATGAAGCGTTTATCAGGCTGGGCGAAATAAGAAAATGAAAAAAAAATTAAGAACATAATTGTACTCAAATTAAATGGCTGTTTCATTCTGAGTTCACATTTTTTTCTTCCATTTTTGAGGGTAAAAAGGTTTTTCTCTTATAATGAATGCTGACAATAGGTGGTCCTTTTTTTAATGTGGGTTTTATAATTTTACAAGTTTATAACAATCCAGAATTGTTGGAACCACAATACATAACTAGTCAAATCATCCCAATCCAACATCCACAAAAGAATAGTGCATTTTTTACAAGCATGTAAGTCTAGAACTTATTTCATAAGGAAAATATACCATAATCTTTCCTATGATGTAATGGAGTTCCTTTTGGTCTTTCTGGCTATGACACTTCATGTTTCATCTTTCTTTTCCTTTACATAAGCTCATCAAACTGACAGTATGAAAATAACAAGGCCTATGCACTTAAAACATAGTAATTTCTCCATCAAAAAGTCCACATTTTACAGGCTACATTAGTCAAAATTCTTAGTATGAAGATTGCTTGTGAAGATTAAATGAGATAATGCTTCTAAAAGGCATAGTCAAGGCTGAACCCTGAAGAGTTATTTAGTAATGAAAATGTTGATTAACACAACTGAACAGATTATAAGAAGGAGAAAAAAAAACCCTTCTGCAGTAGACTTTGAAAGTTACTATGAGTGTATATCTGACATACTCTCATATACTGGGCTAAATCTTCTCTGTCAGGGCCTCCAGCTTAATAGGTAGCCTGTTTCCATTCTCAAAAATGGATTCTAGTCCATCTTATACTTCCCTGAAATGCCACCACAGAGGAGAGATCTCATTCACCATTCTATATATGAATATGTAATGCTGTGCATTTTGGTGGGAATGGCAGATATTAAGCAATCATTGAAAGGGATCATTGCAAATGATTATGGGCTCTGTGGTAGGTTAGTCTGTGGTAAATGGCTAGTGTGTAACCAAGGCACCTGGTTTGGGTCAGTAACTTCCCTCTGGAAGTGACATTTGAACTCAGATTAATAGGATGATTAGAAGTTAATGAAGTATTCCCTGCAAGAGTAATTGTAGGGATCAGCAGCCAGGAGGAAGTAGGGTGGATTAAGAAAATTGCAGGTCAGCCTGGCTATTGCATAGTGAGCTAGAAGATGGAGAAAGGTGTTAGGGTAGAGAAAGAGGCAAAGTGCTCCCACAATATGGTGGAACAAATTGATAGGGACAGACCTGCCTATCTACAGAAAATCCAAATACTTGATGACTAACAAACCATGATTTTAACTATACTACCAAACTCAAAAGGACAAAAGAAAATTTCAGAAAGCAGAGAGAAATAAAGAAAAGCTAGAGTGCTTTTAGCTCCAAAACTTATATACCTATTAAGACCCTTGAAATCTAGGTTAGTTACTAGACTATCTAAATAACCAAGGGAACAATTAAAAATGAAAGAAATAGAAATAATACCTCCCAGGAATAATTTAAAGAACTGTGAAATAGGCATGCCTAACATGATTATCAATGGTTTTAAAGAAAATAAAATCATAAAACTCAAATGTGCTACATTAAAAACTCAAGGTGTTTTGTAACATAATCAATCTGAACTTCTGAAAAATACACAAACAAATAACTTTTTGCCTAGGCTAGTCTCTAACTATGATACTTCAGAACTTTAAGTCATGAGTAGCTGGGACCACAGATATGAAACACTGTATCCTGCCTATAAAGATGACTTTGTAACACAGCTCTTTCATAATTGAACCATCATTCAGATAAAATGACTATTAAGATCAGAGACCTGACTGTCAACTCCCTTAATGGTGAGACATGTGTTCCTGATCTCAATTTTGGTAACATTTTTATAGGACCAATAACTTACAAATAATGAAAATATCCATAAATGTTTCTTTGAAAAAATAAGCTTATCTAAAAATATAGCCAACGTAAAACATAGCTTATTAGATTTAAAAATTTGAAAACAAACATATTTCAAAAGAAAAACTGGTAAGAGGTATCATCAGGCAACTTTGGAAAGAGATAACCTAATCACTATTAAACATACATAGTGCTGAATATTCATCAGAAAGGTGCACATTTAACAGAAATTGGTGAAATTCATGTCCATCAAGTTGTCCAAAATACTAATGATGATGCTTGCTGTAGTGCAGGTACTGAACTGGGAAATTCCATGCAATGCAAACAGGAAATCAGAACAACTTCCTTTGAGATAAATTGTCCATATCTGCAAAAGTTGAAGATATTCTATGGCGGCTAGACTTACAATCTCCATATCACTGTCATTTAACTTGTTGACAGCAAGCAATCCACAGTGAAACAAAATTTAAAAAAATGGCAAATTAGAATATACAACTGCACATGTAAATGCATACCTGTAACTGAGATAAAAATTCACGGTAAAACCCAGTACCTTCAACATCCCATTTGAGAGAATTCCATTGTATCCCATCCCATCTGATTTCTTTCTGCTACACTCGACATAAAACAAACAAGTTATTTTGATTATAAACCATTACTTAATTGATGTCATGACATTCAGTGTGTCTCTCAATATGAAAATCACTCTATTAGAGAAATTCTCACATATGTTCCATGTTTATTAAAGCACTGTCAGCAAAATGGAAACATTGCTACCATTCTAAGTGTCATCAAGCTAAAGAATAGATAGCTTAAATAATTGTCTAATCATATAGTGGAATTTTCTGGAGCAGCTAAAGAGTTCTGGGATAGTCTCTGCACCTTCTTCTTACTTGGTGTAAGACACTAGGATGGACACTAGGACTCACACACAGGTACAGAGGCTGAAGAATAATCTTTCTAGAATGCAAAGCTGATCAGGCTGTTTCTTTGATGCAAGCAATTTGATGGCTTTCTATTAAGTTTTGAACAAAGAATCCAACATTAATAGGATTCTTGCTGAATCTGGGGAGCCTCTTGTTCAAAAAGCAAGGAAAAAGTCAAGAACTGGTGGGTTAGTCTTTTTTTTCCCAAAGAGTTTCACTTTTTTTTACATTAATAAGTTTTTTTATTGTGAAAATACCATACAGAGGGGCTACAATTACATGAGCAAGGTGATTAGTACATTTCTTCTTTTTTTTGTATTTCTTTATTTTTATTTTTATCTCTAAATAGTTGTACAAAGAAGTTGCCATTCAACAAAGGAGTTACGATGCAATGCATCTAGATCAATGTTAGCACTTCTTATATTCTCACCCATCCCTCCCAACTCATTCTTTCCTTCATTTTTATTAGTTTTTTTTAAAAATTGTGAGAATACAGAGGAGTTACAATTACATGGGCAGGATAACAAGTACATTTCTTATCAAGCATTGCTGCCTCCTCTTTGTTTCCCCTTCCCATCATCTCTACCCGATCCGCCCCCCACCCCCCACCAAAGTTGTAAAGTTCGTTTTTTCGACATAACGAATGAGTACATTTCTTATCAAGCATCGTTGCCTCTTCCTTTGTTTCCCCTTATCATCCCTTCCTTCCCATCCCCTCCCTCCCCACCAAAATTGTAAAATTTGTTTTTCAACATAACATCTTGTACATCTCATTGTTGCAATGGGTCCACCTGTATCCCTATTTAAACAATTTGGTGCTTAATCTGTAATCCTAGTGATTCAAGAGGCTGAGATCTGAGGATTGCAGTTTGAAGCAACTCAGGACAGAAAGTCCTTGAGACTTTCATCTGCAATTAACTACAAAAAAGTCCAAGTGGGGCTGTGGCTCAAGTGGCAGAGGGCTAGCCTTGAGCAGAAAAAAAGTTCAACGGCAGCACTGGTCTCTGAGTTAAAACCCTGACCATACACAGACAGACAGAGACAGACAGACACACACACACACACACACACACAACCACACACACACACACACACACACACACACACACAGGACAAGGGAAAAGTGCCCTTGAAATTACTAAAAGGCAAAAATTTGCCTGGTATCCACCACATTCTCTCTCAATTTCTCCCATTCTCTCTCCATTTTCTTACTTGCCAGGGCAGATTTTAGCTTCTATTTATTTTGCTCCCTCTTTAGCCTGAGGAGTTTCCTTCTCAAGCTTCTGCCTTTCACATTAGGCTGATATCTCAATCCACCAGACAACCCTGAAGGAACTGCAATCTCTGTGCTTGTAACTGGAAGAGGCCAAATAAGAGGTTCATGAATCACACTGTGCATGTCCCAGTTTCAGAAGTCACTGCTGCCCCATGGATCCAAATCCACCTTAAGATTGGGACAGAGGATGTGCAATGACATTGAGGGTAAGGGACACAGGTTAAGTCTGTGCTATCAGAGGCTAAAGAACAACAAGGAAATATCCAAGAATTGGTACCACACAGGACCCCAAACTTCTAGTTTCCTGTCCCCCTAGCCCTACATATTCCATGTCCATTTATGCATTGCCCCAAACTTCACTTCCATACCGGATTGCAGAAACAATATTATTAAGACCTTCAACACTGTGGCACAGAGCATTAAATCCCGGCCACATAGGAAGGCCATTAGTAGGTGGAATCTTGTATCAATATTGGTCATGGGTGTGGGAAACTGGCCCTATTTCCAGAGATACCTTGGTGTATCCTTCAGCCTCTGTCCCTGTGTGTGAGTCCTAGTGTCCATCTCTCCATTTGAACACAGTATGCTGACAAAAGCACTTCTTAAATACTGACTGCCAGCTACTATAAACATATCATCACTCCTATTATAGACTTGAATCACTAGAAATCAAAAGGAAAGAAAAGAGCAATCTTCTGCCACTTGTCCTGCCTTCTTCCTGCTCTGTGTCCACTCCCCACTCAGGTGCTTCTTGTTGTCTGATTGCCATCCATTTGAGCTTCCCTGGTTGGGAGGAGGGTCCTTTGGCAGCATTACACCTGGAGTACTTAGTGTACATTCTGCTGATTGCCTTTGTTGATTAGTTTTGTCAATTCCTCTTATGCCTTCTGCAAATTTAGTTAGGTCACCTTGAGGGTACTTCAGTTTTAATTTAAATGCAGTTTTTTAAAGACTTGTTTGTTACTCTCTGACAGCGGCTGTCACTTGGTTTGACTCTCTGAGATATGCTACGAGTTTCCTTTCCCTTTCTCCCTCAGATGATATATTTACTTCAGAAATAAACTCATAAGCCAGGACTAAAAGGCAGCTTCCAGAAGTAGTTAAACCCTTCCCTCTTCAGAAGGAAGGCTACAAAGTGATGTCTGAAGAATGAAGACTTATTCTAATTCAAGAGATTTCTGGGGAAAGGAAAATTCACAGTCTCCCATCATACCCATTTCATGGTTAAAGATCCCTGTCAGGGAACTTTTCCTTATATCCAAACTAAATCTAGCTCTAATGTTCCTAAAGGGCAAACAAAGTACTCAGTGTCCATTTACTAGTTGAACTAAGGCTTCTTTTTTGCTCTGACATGCCCCAAGGTGTTTTAAGATAGTGGTTGGATATGTCAGAAAGAAAATGGGCTTTATGTTATTTGGCCTGAATTTCCATTAGGTGCTTGTTTGTGTGGACAAACAGTCAGGAATGCCCATCTTTAAATAATGAGCTTGGAGTTACCTGGGGAATTACATACCAACTAGTGTTACCTTCAGGATGAGAAAAAATAGCTAATAAAATCATTACTGAGGGTTATAAAACACCCAGGCGAGTAGAGTAGCAGCTTCAGACTGGATAAATCATGCTTCTCTGATATATTTGGAATTCTTGAAAGAGTTAAGAAAACAGTGAAGGGTAGAGATGTAGTAGGCATTAAATATTTAGACATTCAAAAGGCTTTTGATCAAACCCCTAACCAGAAGACATTTAGGATCCATTTCAGCTATTTGGAGGACCCAAGAGGTGAGAGGTAAAATTTTGTCTTGTAAAACCTTGATGTTAAAAAAAACTGGATAACAATGAAAATGAAAGGTAGAAATAAATGATGTTGTTAGCCTGAAAGGAGGTTAATAGAAAGGTGCACCAGGGAACGATATTGGAACCACATTTCTTGTATATGTTAACACCAATCAATCTGGAAACGCTTCTGAATAATGAGATTGCAAAATGTGTTGGTAACAGAGAATTATTTAGGCTAGTCAGTAGTGAGGAACACTTTAAGGAACTCCACAAGGACCCAACAAAAATTAGATAGTTGAATAATCGGATGTCAGATAAAATTGAGTCGAGACGAGTGAATGGAATTTATAAGGAATAATTTAGGCTACTGATGCGCAGTGATAGATTTTGAATTAACAATAACCTTTCAGGAGAAAGGTCTAACAGTCATTATGAAGATCTCAATAAAGGATTTGTTCACAGCAAAAAGACTGTAGGAAAGGTCTTCAGAAGTGCAAGTGCAATGATTGGATGCATATGAGAGAAGATAAAAGAGGACAGGATTATCTCATTTGGAAAGAAGAAGGAAGTAAGAGAAAATTTGTTAGAAGAGGGTAACAAATGAAATGATGAAACAAAAAGGCCAGTGGAGTGCTTCTATTCCCTCTGCCCTTAATGCTAAGAATTCAAGGAAATTAGATATTATGACATTTAGGTGAAAACGAGGGGAAAATGCATATGTAATTTGTAGTTAACACTCAGAGCTTCCTGTCTGGAATGTCACTGAACTGAAAACCACTACTGAGCAAGGTAGCAAAAGGGTTACATGTTCACAGGGGCATCTGCGATTTAACTTGCTCCATGTGATCCTATTAGTAACAGTATGAATATGTTCTCCAAAGCGGTTTTTGTTATTTCTCTTGTTTTTTAAATTAATTTGTATGTCTGTCTTTCCCACTGGGCTCTATATAAATTCCTGAAAAGCAGAGGATTTTGTCTTAAGTATTTTTAATCCTTTCCCCTTTCCAGTAGTACATTTTGTTCCTAAAGAGCGCAGTGTACTTACAAATTTATGACTTTTGTTTTTGAGGGGTTGGGGACAAGGGACTGGAAAGGTTTAGCAGTGTAAGAGGCAGTATTGTCCCTCAAGTCCATCCTCCTCCACCTCACCAACGTATGATTACTCCATGCATAGTAAAAGGTGGTAACATGAAACCAGAGAGAGTGAAAGAAAGGCAGGAAAGACACTAAGGTAGGAAACTATTGTTCAGTAGAGTATTTGCTGTGTGTTTTGATTCAGATCTTCTTATTTGGAGCTGAACAAAACAACTCTAGTAGAGAGAGACCACCATTTCTTTGATAAAAGTAATGTTGCTTAACTTCTTCCCACTTTTACCCCACCTTACTAACTGGACTCCACTTAAGTTTTAGGAGTTGACCTTTCATGCTTTGAGGTTAGCTACCCTAAATCATAATAATAACAATAAATACAAATGAGTTTAGTCATCTTAAAATTTTAAGAACTCAGTTCCAACTGAGTCTCAGATGTACAGAATCATCTCTGGTCTTTTTTTCCTATGCCTGAAGTTCATTTGTTTGCAAATATTTACTGAGCAATCTGTAATCATTCATTAGAGAAACAACAATAAGCAAGGTACTGTTTGTCATCTGCAAGGGAAATTGAAGCAGAAGGGAAAATGGAAGAAGTCAACAAATAGAATATAGAGTGATAACCTCTTTTAAGGGAGGACCAGGCTTGACAGCAACACAGAGAAATAGCATGGAGACAGGTCTTAGGGTAGAGTTCCCTAAAAAATTTGGATTTAAGTTGAAAGATGGAAGACTAAGAGTGATGGTGTTCAAGCATGCACCCTACATATGTGGAATACAAGAGCTGTGCAATATACCATATTAGTACACCCTGGTTTGACATTACAGTCATCATAAACACTTGACCCAAGTTGAATAAGGACTTGGTGCTTGAAATTGTTCACTCAGTAGGAAACTCAAAGCTGATTACAAAAGGCAAGACTAGGATCACAGGGCTGAGCACATTGCTTTAGCTTGAGTTTATCAAGACTTAAATATTAGAACAAGACCAGTTACAAGGGAAGTAATAGCAAGGGAACAGGAATTCCCTAGGGATGCTGACCACCATGCAACTCTGATACACAAAGAGGAAGCAAAAAAAATGACTAGGAAGAGTTATAATCTATATCACCATTCCCAGAAAGGTTCAGCAATGTTGATGTGGGGATCTGAAGCCTAAATTGCCTTTTAGAGGAGTCAACATTATTCTGGAATTGGCCTTCTTTAGTGTGTACATTAGACAAGATTTTCTAGAGAAAATGAAACAAGAGGATGTATTAGATATGCACAGACATAGCTTTATCTCTATATCTAACTATATATATCATATATAGATGTAATATAAATACACACACAGAGCCACATGTCACATAACAATATTTCAACCAGTGATGGACAAAATGCACACTGATGCTTCCAAAAGATTACATTACCTACTGCCACTGTAGCCATGTTAGTTCATATAAGTATGAACTTAAAGTATAAATATGAACTTACAAGTATATGACCTTCCCACGGTGACAATATTCTCACTTCTCAGAATGAATAGTTATTATTACATGACCAGGTACATGTACAAAGTGGGAAAGAGAGAAGCAGAAAGAGAAAGAGGGGGACAAGGGAGGGACGGAGAGAGAGACTTAAAGGATTTTTAATGTTTTTTTTTATTGTGAAAATACCGTACAGAGGGGTTACAGTTACATGAGCAAGGTAATGAGTACATTTCTTATCAAGCATTGCCTCTGATTTGTCTAACATGATTATGGTTGCTTTCATCTCCGAAATCTTCAGGCAGAGTAAAGAACTAGGTAACACTTGTAGCTTGAATCTAAAAGCCATAAGCAGTGCTATGGTGGTGTAATCGCTGTAGGACATTACACTCAAGCCTAGTCAATGCAAATTTGGTAAGACCCTGTCTTAAGAGCAAAATGTTAAATTAAGAATTGATGTTGTAGCTCAAGTGACAAAATCTGAGATCAAGGCAAAGAAAGAAAAAAAGGGAAAAAAACAGGAGAGACAGAAAAAGGAAGGAAGGAAGGACGGAAGGAAGGAAGGAGGAAAGGAAGGAAGGAAGGAAAGAAGGAAGGAAGAAAAGGAGGAGAGAGGGAAGGAGGGAGAAAATAAGGCTGAATCTCCTCTTTTACCATGTTTATTTATTTTTTTTTCTCTTCAAGTTTCAACTGATTAGAGGGGGTTCATCCAAATAATAGAGCATCATCTTCTTTACTCAAAAGTCTACTGTTTTAATTGCATAATATATATTCTCAGGCTTATCTAGAATGATGTATGATTAAATATCTGTTTTTATTGCCACGTGAATGGAACTTTGCTATCGCACTTGGTCATGAGAGCCACTGGCAAGAAGTGAGCTTAGCACAAAGGCAGTGGCTGCAGCAATGGGGGCGTCAGTCACTTACTCTCCAGCGGCGGATTGAAGAGGCTCCTGTTTGTAGCCACTGCACTCACCAAAGCAGTGATGAAGACAGCCTTGAAAGAGCTTCCTGGAGCTTAACCAGGCTTAGGGAACAAAATATAGGTGTGAACAAAGGCAGTGGATAAGGGGTCAAGAGGAACATCTGTTGGTCAAGAGCCAGGCAAGAAGATGTGAGAAAAAAGATTCTTGAGCAGTGTCACACACTGGCCATGTGAGAAAAAAGAAATTACTATTGCAAGGCCAGCCCCATGCTAGGTGTGTTAAATCCGTAATCTCATCATCTTCTTTCCAAAACTCAATTACATGGGAATCAACACTCCCATTGTAAAATAATAATAATAATAAGAAGAAGAAGAAGAAGAAGAAGAAGAAGAAGAAGAAGAAGACACTGTGGTTCAAGGAGAATAAGTAACTTAGCTAAACCAACATGGTTAATTAGTAGAGAAGCTAGATTAGAATTTGTCTTTCTTACCCTAACTCCTATCTCTTTCTACTCTACGAGATCTCCATTCTTATCTTGCTGGGGGCCAAGAGAATGAACTATGGAGGGAAGAAGCTGGTGTGAAGCAGCGAAAGCAAAGTGTCTTTAGTATGAAGCAAACCATGCTGCCTCAGCCAAAAGGCATCTTATTATATTTTCTACTGAGACAAGTCTAAATCCCCAGGGAAGTCCAGCCTGAAGCCAGCAGGTGAACACAGAAAAGCAAGCAGATTCAGCTGAGAAAGCAGTGGGTATGAGGGCAGGGACATGGGCTGATCCCAGCACAGCTTTGTGAAATAGGAATGAACTCAGAGACAGAAGGCAGCTTTCCTTTGAAAGTCCGTCACATTCACAATGAGGGTGATGAAAGACTTTGCTTCCTTGCCTTTTAGGCGACTTCAATATGGCCAGACTTTGAAATATAATACTGTACTGAATTTTGTATTGAATGTGGTGGTGCAATATTGAACTATAAAAGAAGGGGCTGGAATAGTACTTTTCAAATACTTTCTGCTCAGAATCCTTTTGCCCTTTTCTACTTACAGGTATGATCTTATCTATTGATATTTTCTGTCTGAAAAGGCCCTCTGTCTATTCTACCAGGTTGCCCTATTTTTCATTGTGTAATAGGCTGTATTTTGAAAATGAATAGCCGCAAACAACTTGGATATATTGCTATTACTGTGCAGTGCCGTTCTTTTGAAGAAATTCTCCACTTGGCATTTGCACTTTAATCAGACTTCATGCTGCTATGATAGCAACCCTCCTCTCCTTCCAGACCCCCCCCTCCAGTGCTGCTGCCTCTTTTGTACATCTCAATGACTCCTGTCATTCTCAACCCTGAGGGTGCCCCTCCTGATATCCTGAGATGTTGAGGCACAGCTGGAGGCTTTCTTCCGACCTCTTTCCAGAAGCCTATGGCTGCCACTTGGAGCAATCAGCAGAGGCTGTGTGGCATCCTCTGTTTGTCTCCTTATTCTGCTCTGCCCACCCTTGCTCTTCATGCCCACTTGAAATCCTCCTGCTTCACACATGTGGGTTCTCATGGGCACTAATTCTGAAGTGAGCAGAGCCAGAAGGGACTTGGGAGGAAACAAGTCTATTAAGAGCTATTTATGTGCTTGGAAAATACTGAAGAGACAGCCCATTTGTGTAAACACTGATCCCAGAAATGGGGGCATTTTAACTGCAGTTTGGAGAAATTCTAAGGAAGATTAATCTGTGGGCAGAATAGAGCCAGGCAGATTTGAATGTCATCAGTAGGAGAGAATCCAATTCATAAAAGAACAAGGGAATGAAGAATCTTTTGTTGTTGAGTGCTGTCTTGACTATGATTTTTTGAAGACAGGACTATAGCAGCTAGGCCTCTGAAAGCCCAGGTTCAACAACATTGAGAACAATGTTGTTCCCTCAATATGAATGTAACTGAAGAAAATTTAATAGCAAGCCAGGTACTGGTGACTATATCTCTAATACTGGCTATTCAGGAGGCTGAGATATGAAGACAGGAGTTCAAAGGTAGACCATGAAGAAAAGTCTGTGAGACATTTTCCCCCAATTATCTACCAAAAAGCTGAAAGTAGAGGCATGGCTCCAGTGGTAGAGCACCAACCTTGATCAAAAAAGCCAAGTGAGAGCATAAAGCCTTGTGTTTAAAGGCCCAGAATTCAATAAACAAACAAATACACATTTTAAAAAATCAGAATTGAATAACAAAGGAAGCTGTGATTCTTAATCTTATTTGTATGAGATTTGTTGTAGAGTTTTTAGCCATCCTGTTAAAGACAAGGAGCCTCCCCCTACTCAAGGCAAGCAAAAGTACAAGCGCATACACACACGTGCACACACACACACATTTTGTTTAATATTGAAGACACCCTGATACCCACCTAGTATTAAGGTCCCAGTAATCTCAGTGGAGATTTTGATATACTCTGGGTTTTAGTGTAAAATTGTTTAATATTAAAAAAAAGAAAAAAGAAAGAGCAATGGAGGATCAGTACTCCAGGTTACATCTCTTTGTTGCGAAAGAAGATGAAATTTGACATTTATCATGAAGTTTAACAAAATTGAAATTTGAATGCTTTTTTCCATTTGTTTTTAGAGTATATCACAACTTCTTCATATAAGTTTACACATTTTAAAAATAGACTTAGCACAAGGTTATTTTACAATTCAAAAGGCATTATACTGAAAAATAATACTTCAAAAACTAGAAAGTTTTGTGAAAGATAGAAGTTTAATGGTAAGATAAGACCCAAGTAGACACTTACTGACAAGCTCATCTAATGAGACCTAAATTTATCTTCAGATTCCAGATTCAGTTTGTTCAGAAACAAATTCAGATCCTGTTCAGAAATCATGTGATTGGAGTGAAATTCTTTTTTTTGGGTCCAGTCATGAGGCCTGAACTCTGGGCCTGGGCGCTGTCCCTCAGCTCTTCAGCTCAAGGCTAGCGCTCTACCACTTGAGCCACAGCACCACTTCTGGCTTTTTTCTTTTTGCTTATGTGGTGCTGGGGAATTGAACCCAGGGCCTCAGGCATGCAAGGCAAGCGCTCTACCACTGAGCCAACTTCCCAGCCCCTGGAGTGAAAATTCTTATCTATCTTCTTCTCTAGAGCTTTTCCTCTTTGGAAAGAAAACAAGGTAGCTGTGTTTCTGGACCTTGCAATGGCCCAAGTTAATCTCAAGGGGCAAGCAATCTTAAGATGATGGGATAAAGAGACAACAAAAAACAAGGGAAAAGAAACAAAGAGAATTAACGAGTGACCTAACTCCCCAATGTCTCAGAAGTCAATTACATCAATCCTGCTTTCTCCAGGCTTGTTTGCTCCTGTCTCCTTCCTTCCTTCTTTCCTTCCTTCCTTCCTTCCTTCCTTCCTTCCTTCCTTCCTTCCTTCCTTCCTTCCTTCCTTCCTTCCTTCCT
>NW_012267255.1:5058412-5075032 GCF_000151885.1 Dipodomys ordii | reverse complement strand
TCCTTCCTTCCTTCCTTCCTTCCTTCCTTCCTTCCTTCCTTCCTTCCTTCCTTCTTTCCTTCCTTCCTTCCTCCCTTCCTTCCTTTCTCCCCTCCTCCTCCTTTTGATTCTTATTCTTCTCTTTTTCTCCCTTTCTCTCATTCTTTCTTTTTGTTATACTGAGGCATGAACTTAGAACCTCATACTTTCTTGCCAGGTGCCTACCACTAAGCCGTGCCTGCAACCTTTTTTGACTGGTTATTTTTGGGCTAGCTCTCATTCCTCACCAGGAATGAGATTGCCTAGATTGAAATATTTTATACTTTCTGTTGTGGTGAAGATGATAGTGGTCTTATATTGTGTTCCATTTCTTCCATTAGGAATGTCTTGTGGATTTTCCTGCTGAAGCTGCTTTGGAACAGCAGTCCTCCTGCTCTCAGCCTCCCACATGGCTAGGATGACAAGCATGCTGCACCATGCCCAGCTATGTGTTGAGAGGGGTGTCTTACACACTTTCTGAGAAACGACCACATGAATTTCTCTGCCTTAAACCAGGATACCTCCTGACTTCAGGATCCCAAGTAGCTAGGATTTCAGGTGGGAGCCACTGATGCTTGGTAACCAGTGTCTTTATTTATAGAATGCATTTCAGTTACTCCATTTGCTACACTGACGTTGAGGTTATTTCTTGTGACTTACACAGAAGAGAAAAGTCGACTCACACAGGCACTCTGTGTGGCTCTGAAGAAGTTACAGTAATATGCTTAGCAAAATGATGTCCTTGCTCACCTAGGGAAAGGAATCTGTCAGTCCACATTCTGGTCTTAGCTCAACTGCACCCACTTGTCAAGTGTGATTGCCCAAGAAAGCATTATTACTGGCATCCTTTCCTAAACTGCCAGAAAGCTGCCTCTCCACAAGTTAGAACTGGCTAGTCCCCAACACTGAGCCAGCATAGGAAAGCACTGGGCTTCTTGTGAATTCACTGCATTACTTATTGCCAGAATGCCTCTTTAAGGACCCCAGCTGAGGGAGACAGCATGAATAGGGCAATTTGGGTTGAGTGGAGAGCAGATAAGCACAAGGAGGAGACAACAGCAGGAAAGAAATGATTTCTGAGCAAGAGCAGATTGCTGCTGTTTGTCTCTTTTAGCCCATGGAACCCAATAATAATTTTCCCCAAGTTTCATATTTCCTGCCAATCGAGTCCTATAATCACATGTGTAGGGAGGTCTGAATTACTTTGCTTGTCAAGGGAGGAGTGTTGTTTATAAGTGGAGAGCTAACATACCACTTTGTCCTCAAGTCAAGTGAAGACAGATCTAGCTGAATAGAAATGAGACCGTCTTATAACACCAGTAGAACAAGGAGTTTTCAATTGTTCAAAAAAATCTGATCACAGTGGTTTGATTTAGGCCTCACAAGAATTAACACTGTCACACTTTTCGATTAGAATCGTAAGAAATCCATGCATTTTATTTTAAAAGACCTGTGTACCCTTGTCTATGGAATGTGTTGCCCATAGAACAAATCTGACAGAGACATAAGAGCACTCTGCTTGTTCTTGAAACATGGAACTCTTTCAAAATGCCACTAAATCATATATTTTATTTCTGTGGCCTATGTAGTAAAAAATCCTCCACAAGAATTCCTAAGTGGTATGGCCTTCCATCCTCTCAGTCACCATCCACTTTCTGATGTCTATCCCTTCTTCCCTGTTATTATAATTATATTTGTTATTTTGTTGGTGGTGGTGGTGGTTATGATAGTGGTACTGAGGTTTGAATTTGCTGGGTTGGTGCTCTATTACTAGAGTCATTCCCCTTCCCGTTCTATATTTCCTATATTTAATATTTCCAAATATTAATGCTGTACATAAAACCATATAGTCTGAATGTTTGCTTATATTTATCCTCAGGAATTAATTTTTTTAAAAAGACCTCTGCTTCAAAGTTTCTAGGATCTCTTTAAATTAAATGTTTAGAAATAGTTATCAATTGTTTACTATTATTCTTATTTTTATGGTTCTTATTGCATGTCTGGAATTAGTATTATGATTATAACTATCTCTATCACTTGCATCAAAACACCACTAAATCCTTATATTCTCATTTAAAATAAAAATAGCTAACAGTTTTCTACCTAATTTGGAAAGCAGTCATTATTTTCCATTTTAGTTATATCTCTTTCTCTGATAATATTTACAAATATACTTTTTCTGATATCCATAGTCTACTTAAAATAGATTTGTCAGTGTCAGATCAAACAACTCCTTCTACATGATATTTAGTAGATTTTTTTCTATTTCAATTTTCCCTAGATCTACTCAACTATTTTTTTAGATAATTAGATTTGAACCATTATCCTTCAGATTTTCAAGCCATATTGATCTAAATATGATTCATGTTGCTAATTCATTTTTTAAAAAACTTATTGGCCTGTATTTACACATAATTCAAGATGTGTAATTTCCAAGACTTCTGCCCTTTTGCCCTGAATAATGTATAGTAAATCTGTAAGTACAGTAGCTTGTGCCAGGGGGAATTATTGCACTGAAATTTTAATATATGATCTGGGGAAAATACTACATTTCACTGAAGAAAACGATGAATCTCTTCAAGGGAATTCAAGTTGATTCCCTAGATGCTTATTTCAACTTTTTTTATTCAGAGAATGCAGTTATATATTTCTATTCTTGGGCTTGTAAATACACTTAATTTTTCTGTTCATAAAAATGTAACAGAAACTTTAAACATGCTGGCATGCAAAGATCTGTTATAATACGTTGTCTTATGTAAAAGTTTGCTTGCAACCTTTCCAAATATTTTCCCCACATTTTATTTGTGATATCAATAATATCTAAGAACATTTCAAACAAACAGGAACAGATCACAGAAGCTTGTGAGAAAAGAAGTGCTACTTTATTCACCATTCAGCACCCTCATACACACACGCACACACACACACACACACACACACACACACCATGCACAATTTCCAAATCCCACTTCCTTCTCCAGATATAATCATATTTTGTGGTTTAGTGTGCTTCCTTCCAAAATATTTTTATGTAGTTAAATAAATACATGTCACTAACACAAAACATATTTTTGTTTGCTTTGTTTTGGCATTTCCTAGTATGTTCTCTGACATGTTTATCCATTATATTTGTAGTTTCCACTTTCTAGAACATACTTCTCCAGGATACCCACTATGTTTCCTCCTGCACCTCTAATTAGGTTTTATCCAAACAGCTCTTTTCATTAAACTTTTCCTAACTACCCTTATGAATAACTGAAACTCCTCTCTATACATATTTCCTTCCTACCCTTTGTCCATGAACTATTTGTCTTCATACTTCTTCATACTTATATCACTGCATGTTTCATGATTTTGTTTTATACCCACTCAGTGTAAGATCTGAGAAGCTCTTTATATCCATTCTATTTACCACTATGTTCTCAGTCCCTAAAAGCAAATATTTGTTGTGTTAATGAGTGATTAAAAGTGCAGGCTATAGAGCCAAGTAACTGGATTCCAGCCCAGTCCTAACACATTCACTGGTTGTGATCATGCTAACTTATTTGAACACCTTGTTCTTTGGTTTTCTCTTCAGCATTCCAGGGATAATGATAATAACTACCACCTGGGTTGTTGAAAGAATTAAACAAAGCTGATACATGTAAAGTACATAGACCACCAACAATTATAATCATCACTAAGTTTTGCTAGCAAATACAGTAGTAGTGTGATAGTGGTATTTGTGTCCAGCAAGTTCTTTTATTCAACCACATCCTCCAAAGCCAGGTGCCAGTGGCTCACACCTGTAATCCTAGCTACTCAGGAGGCTGAGATCTGAGGATCATGGTTCAAATCCATCCTGGGCAGGAAAGTCTGTGAGACTCTTGTCTCCAATAAACCACCAGAAAACTGGAAGTGGTACTGTGGCTCAAGTGGAAGAGTGCTAGCCTTGAGCCGAAGAGTTGAGGGACAACACCCAGGCCCAGAGTTCAAGCCCCATGATGGACAAAAAAAATAAAATAAAATAATAATTAAAAAAGCATGTCTTACAAACATGGGTTTCCAACATATAAGTCACCCAAGTTTCATTTTGCTACAGGATATTCTATTATTATGATTTATGCTAATGGAAGTAACTCTTTCTACATTGTTGAACAAAAAACATTCTTGAGTATTTCTATGTCACAGAAAGATGTTATAATTGCAAGTGAACATTTTTGTATACATGTATAACTTGTACACTTGTAAATATCTTGGTCAAAAATATAGCTAGTCCAACATTTAAAATTTACTACCAAAAGAATTGTTATAACAAATATTTCTTCCACCATCACTGCAGAGTGATTTTTCCCACAGCTTTCCTCAAAACACATATTGATCTGTTCATAAATTTAGCTAATGAGTATCAAATAAAATTTTGTTTTTTTTATTTTGAGAATGTTTCTTTGTTTTAAATCTTCACATATTTGTACAAAGGTGTTGCCATATAACAAAGCAGGTTATGAATATGAACACTGCTGTTCTGTAATATTTGCCTGTTTTTTCTGTTAATATTAAGATGCATGCAATGAATAGTCCTTCATTTGTTATTTGTTACATAGTAAACAAACGTTTTCCTCTGATCTTCCTCTACAGTACATTCTTTTCTCTGTTTCTTTGTCTCTTTGTTTCTCCATCTCTCTCAATTTCTTTCTTTGCTTTGGCTTTAAAGAATTCAGAAATGGTATTATTTAAGCAGGGATCTGGTAGCTCATGCCTGTAATCCTAGGTCCTCAAGAGACTGAGATCTAAACATCATGGTTCAAAGCCAACCCAGGCAGAAAGTCTACGAAACTCTTACCTCCAATTAACAACCAGAAAACCTGTCCTCAAGAGACTGAGATCTAAACATCATGGTTCAAAGCCAGCCCAGGCAGAAAGTCTATGAAACTCTTACCTCCAATTAACAACCAGAAAACCTGAAGTGGCACTATGGCTAACAGCAGTTGAGGGCTAGCCTTAAGGGAAAGAGCTCAGTGATGGAGCCCAGGAACTGAGTTCAAGCCCTCCATCACCACCACCAACAACAAAAACAAACATAAAAATAAATAGTATTCAACATAAAAATAAATTGTATACAATTAAACTATAGAAGCATTTCCATCATGCTTTCTAGATTTTAAGATAAAAAGATATATTTTCTTCAAATATATTTTACTGTTATTTCGCTGAGCTTTGGTTCTAGTGTGCATGTGTCTCTGTGTGTATGCATGTGTGATTTTTTTTTCTAATTTGATTTTCTAATAAAATAATAACCTGTTTCAACATAATTTGTTGAGAAATATTTTCTTTTTTATCACCTTGTGAATACCATTTACATACATAGACTGAATATAGATATTTGCTTCAAAACTTATTGTTTCTATGAATATCACTGCTTTTTCTTTTTTTTTATTTTCAAGGTGATGTACAGAGCTGTTACAGTTACCTAAGTAAGGTAATAAGTACATTTCTTGTCAAACTTGTTACCCCTTCCTTCATTTTTCTACTACTTTCCCTCCTCTCATCCCTCAACCTCCACCTCCAAGTTGTACAGATAATTTTCAACTTATTGTCTGTATATATCACTGTTTTTCATATGTAGTTTTATGATGGTATTATTGTTATGAATTTAGATTTTACATTTTAAACATTGTTCTGTAAATAGACTAATTTCAGAATTTTTGTAAAACCAATATTACCTTATATGCTATCTGTGGCTCAATTTTCTAAAAAATTTAATGTCAGTTTTACCTAATATTTGTTCATTGTTGCTGAAGTGATAATGCATGTTAATTTATAATAAATGAATGATTCGCATTTGGGCTACATCTCTCTTTGTTGTGAAGCCATTGTGTGTATTATGGGATGATTATCACCATCACTGTTTTCTACCCAGTACATATTTATGCCCTCCTCTCAGGATTTTTATTTATTTATTATGTATTTATTTCATTTATTTTTGCCTCCTCAGACCCTGGTCAATGTTCTCCAGCCTCTTCTGCTCAAGGCTAGTTCAACACCACTTGAGCCACAGTGCCACTTCTGCCTTTTTCTGAGTAGTCTCACAAACTTTCTTGCCCAGGCTAGCTTCAAACTGCAATCCTCAGATCTCAGCCTCCTGAGTAGCTGGGATTACAAGCATGAGCTACTGGTACCCAGCATCCTCTTAGTTTTAACAAATATAAATGTCTCCACAAGTTGTTCTCACCAACCTTCACTTCCATTTCCTTATTTCTCCTTCCTTCTTTCTTCCTCCTTTTTCTTTGTTTCTCAATTAGTAGTAGTATTTGTTTTTGCCATTGACTAAGGACCACTACTCTCTGTTGTTGTTTCTAATTCATCTTGAATAAATTCTAAAGTTCCATTTATTTATTTATTTATTTGTATTGTCGGTCTCAGGGCTTGAACTCTGGGCCTGGGCGTTGTCCCAGCTCTTCAGCTCAAGGCTAGCGCTCTGCCACTTGAGCCACAACACCACTTCCAGTTTTCTGAGTGGTTTATTGGAGATAAGAGTCTCACAGACAATTCCTGCTCAGGCTGGCTTTGAACTGCAGTCCTCAGATCTCAGCCTCCTGAGTATCTAGGATTATAGGCGAGAGCCACCGGTGCCAGGCTAAATTCTAAATTTTGAGAATTAAACAGTATCATCTTGTTTAATAAAATACCAAAATGACTGATATTACTTTAAAAATAACACAAGCAAACAAAGAAACAAACAAAAATGAAGTATCTTCTGACTATGACTAGAGAAAAAGGGATGTATATTTTCCTGAACTGGTGTCATTCAGGCAACATGGTCAAGGTCAGAACACTGAAGATGGCCTCATACATTTATTGCAGGGTTTGGTGCTGGTTAGACACTGTGTATCTGGTACTTTTCCTGTGATGTTTATGTGTGAGTGAATGCATGAGTGTGTGTATGTGTGTGATTTAGGATCACTCAGTAGTTTGTACCAAGACTTTCTACATGTCAGTATGTTTCAAAGAACATATGAGCGTTAGAGTGAAAGCTAAGAAGCCTTTTATAAGCTGAGAAGTCCAATGCTCATTTCTGCCACATTCTTTTCATCAAATTATAGAATTTGTCAAGATTCAAGGAAGAGGCAGTCAGTTTTATTCCTTGATGGAAAAGTAAGAAAGGCACATTTTAGAAGGGTATGTTGGTGAGAAGTTGAAGGACAAAAAGACATCAAAGTTGTTACTTAACGACAATGAAGATGTACAGATGACATTTAGTGGAATACGTAACACAGAACAAAGACCAACTTGAGTGTTAAATAATGAAATAAAATTTAAATATATAGACATGGATGTGTATAGATACTCAGTGTTGTCCAAGATAATCTATCACAGTATAACAGTATTTTAAATACTTTTCAAAAAATAATAAATTGTCACACTAATATTGTGAAGAGGAGAGATGGAGATATTAAGGTAGTAAAACAATATTATGCTATGAAGTTGATGAATATTTTAATATTTTAATTAGATATGTCTGAAATTAAGCTGAAACATTTTTCAAGATAAATATATTTATATATGTGTGTAGATAGATGAGAGAGATGATGTATGCAATAGCATTTGTCTATGTCTCATTGTTTTTATCTTTGAGCTACACTACTGATTAGGAACTTTTTAAAATTATATTTTTATTATATTTAAGTAGTTGTACAAAAGAGTTGCCCTTCAAAATATCAGTTCATGAATTAAGTGCATTTTGATCAATATCACCCCTTTCATCATTCTCCCCTAGGATATGAAGTTTTAATTCTTGGAGAGCAATCTTCATATAACATGCCTTTTCTGGTCAGATACATACCTGTCTTCAAGAAGAAATAAAAGGGGCTGGGAAGGTGGCTCAGTGGTAGAGTGCTTGCCTTGCATGCTTGAGGCCCTGGGTTCGATTCCTCAGCACCACATAAGCAAAAAGAAAAAAGCCGGAAGTGGCGCTGTGGCTCAAGCACAAGCCTTGAGCTGAAGAGCTGAGGGACAGCACCCAGACCCAAAGTTCAGGCCCCATGACTGGACTCTCCCCAAAAAAGAATAAAAATCTACTAAATAATCATGCTATACTAACTCATTTTTGTGACATTTTCAGTCACAACAGACAGAAGAGGACAGTAGGGATTTTTTTTTCGATAACTGTCATCCTCCAATTTGCATATGTTTCCAGTTGAGTATGTTTTTAAGAAGCTGGTTGTCCTTTAAACTCTACACTGTTATACACAGCCTTCTAGGAACAATAACCAGCCTATTTTTGAATATCATTAAAGGCATTTCGTAGTACATAAATCTTTGCTTTTAGTCTAAATTTGGCCCATTGCTGGGAGTATGTCTTTACCCTCAATCCAAAATTCCCTTAATAGTTATACACTATGTTCCCGTGAAAAAGCATGGAACTGAACATTATAAAAAAAAAAAAAAGAATTGTACTAGCTTACACCAGGGATAAGTACTCAATGAACATACAATTTGTTCTTTTGGAAAATAATCTCAACTTACTGTATCAAGTCTATCAGACTGATTTCTTATATCTCAATGACATCCCTATGGCAACTCAAATTTCTATAACTCAGTAATTTTACAAGACATTTGCATACCAATCTCGTATAGAAACTACCTCTCAAAACTTTAGCAAGCATTCTCAGAGAATTTAAGTTCTACAAATTGGTCATAAAAGCCTGGCACTAAAGTGTGAGCCAAACAATTTGGATCTGTCCAAAGGTCAAAAACACAACAACAACAACAACAAAACCCACTACAGCCTTAATTACTGCAAAGCTGTCAATGTGGCTGTCAAAGCAGATACAGGGACCACCAAAAAGATATATACCTTACCATCATTTGTAGATAATTGGAGGGTGTAGAAAAAGAACAAAGAAGAACAAAGTATTTTAATGGGAGCCATGTTTTTCCTGTGAATTGGCAGAATTATATACAGCAAGAAGGATTCCCTAACATATCACTGACCTTGATCTGTCAGTGGGGAAAATAGCTGGAATAGAGCTCAACACTCAACTCACAGTTACTGTTCATGCCTGCAACACCCAGCAAAGAGACCCTTGTGTACAACCTGTGTCAGTAGTGAGTTTGGCTAAGAAAAGAGTCATGCCACAAACATGTCCAGGCTTCTTAAATCACTCATAGAATAAGTATTTTCCTATAAATTCAGCCATCTTTCCACAAGTCACCACGGCCTCTCTCCTACCACCCCTACAATATCTAGGTCAAGTAAAAGAACTCTCAAGCTGGGAAAAATTCCCAAAACAAATCAAACTCATTCTCATTCCAGGTTTGGGAATGGAATATACTTTTGTCTGGAATATACTTTTGTGACCTATACTCAGAAAATTATTATCATCCTGGAAGTCCCAACTTAATTACAATTCAATTTAACAGACATTTCTATTAATGTCTTTTTGTCCTGATATATTTTTCTAATTTATTACTTTAAAAAATTACTCATATACAGAGGAGTAGAATTTATTAGTTATAATTTATTAAGAAAAACCCAAATCATAGGATATATACAAAGAGAGATCTGAGAGGACACTAACTGAGGGAATGGTCCCAGACAATCAAAAGGCTAAGAAGTCTCATTAAGACATTTGCATACTGGGAAATGAGGGGGCCTGGTCATGTGGCTCAGTTCTAAAGGCCCCAAAAGCAAGAAAATTGATGGATCTATCTCCCAGTCTGATAACCCAATGGTCTATTGATGTAAATCTTAAACTAAATTGGCCAGAGAACGTAGGGTTCTGGTATCCAAAGCAATAGAACAGGAGTGCCTTAGTTCCATAAAAAAAAGAGAAAACAGAGCCAGCAAGGAACTGAGAGCAAAAGAGAAACTGAGGGAAAGAGAGAGAGTGATGGAGACAGACAATACATCCATCTTTTCATTTCCCTTTTTTTCTACATAGGTCTTCCGCCTATCAGATGGTACCTATCCACACTAAGTGAGAATGGTTCTTTCTTGTTCATTTCACAGGCTCAAATGTCAATCTCTTCTGGAAACTCCCTGAGGGACATCCCCCAAAACAACTTATTTCCAACTATTTAAGTATCCCCTTGTCCAATCAACTTGACACTTGCTGACCTCTAGCCCTGACCTAAAATAACCACTGACAGGAGTTTGATTTATACTTCAAATGCACTCAATATACACAGACATATGTGCAGAAACAATGGGAACACAGTATTACATTGTTTCAACTTTTAATTTATAGAAATATATTATTTTTGTTGTAAAAACCTACTGCTGAAATTCATCTTCATTGGCATTTGTAAGTCTATCATCTCTCACTGTGGTCTGTTATATAATTCTCATGTTTTTGGCATGCATATACTAAATCTCATTGAATGTCAGAAAACTTCATGAAACTAGTTAGTTTACTATTTAGTTCACCATTCACAGCAAGTGCTACTAGTTAATACTAGAAGGCTGAAATTAGATGTCATTTGCCTTGAAATGACTTTGTATATTTTTGGAAATTTAATCACTATCAGGAGTTCTTTTGCTTTTGTTATAGCTTATAAAATTATAAAACAATTCAAATGATTGGTGAAGGTCTTTTGTCTTAATTTAATGAGGTTTTTTTAAGAGCCTTATTGACATCATATACTGCTAGGCCAGCTGGCTTCAAATGCTGCACACCGGCAGAAGAATTCATGCAGTCCTGATCTTTCTCTTGTATGAAGTTGAATATGGTATTTCTCTCTAAGCTTTATTACCTATAAGACATGGTGGAAGGTGATAACACTTCAGTTCCAGGATGTAAAGTTGTAATGGCAGGATGTAGCACATCACATGTGTAAATGAACATTGGAAGTTATAATATTATATGAGTTTTTACATCCTAAAATGATGTTGTCAATTAATATTTTCTGTGACATAAGTTCATTTATGATTTTATTGAGAGACCTTAGAAAGTTGCCCTGAATACTCACAATGTCTCTGATGTTTTTCCTATAATTACTGTATCACAAAGACTTTAGACTAAGCCAAACTAGAGACAATGGTAACTTAACTCATTATTCACCTGTGTGATACTGGCCAAGCTATTTCCCATAATCCCCAGAATTACATCTCCTGAACACACATTCCATCCTGTAATGGAGTGACAGACTTCCTTGACACTTTGAAGACATTACCCCACTCTGTTACCACCAGTGTATGAGAGAAACAATAAAAATGCAAGGACAAAATACAACTTTAAAGTTATAACACTACTCTTTTTGTATTATGTGGTTTTTATGAGATAAAATCATTATAACAGACCTATAGCCTCTTTCTCTTTATACATCTGTATTTGCAACCACTTACGAGACTGAGATAGAAGGTGTCATTCTCTGTCCATATTTCAAAAATGAGAACTGCATTGAAGCCACGCACAAAGTAACTGCTGAGGAATCACAAAGCAGCATCAGGACCACAAAGTATGGAAATGGGCCCCTAAGAACTTGATGTGCTTATCTCCAACAACGGCAGTGTGCAAGAAAAGATAGGGGGCAGGTACTAGACCTATAAATGAAATGGGTATCTTTTGCTTGCAGTATACAATGCTTGTGGAACCATTGGAATTCAAGCAATACGTGACAGCTGGGAGATGGATCATGTTTTAAGGTCTTATGGTAATGAAATTTTCCATGAATGTAATATTGGCACCAACCTCATAGAGAGCTGATGGGACATAAATGAAATGGCATGAAGTACTTTGTTTCTCTCTCTGTCTCTCTCTTTGTCTGTCTGTCTGCTGTCTGTCTGTCTGTCTGTCTCTCTCTCTCTCTCTCTCTCTCTCTGTTTCATTCTTCAATATTCAATCAGAGTTGTCTGTAAGTAAAATGCTAAAATAATGTATTTGGAATTTTCCCACATACCTCTTGCTTCCCCAAAGATTCAGCTTCTGTTTGTCCATTTATGTTTGTTGTCACATTTTCTCATTTGCTTAGTTGGGTTTTATCTCCTCTTTTTAAAGAAATGAGTATTTGTACCCATTCATTGTACAAGGGACTTCATTTTGACATACCTATATATGCTCAGACTCTTCTCTCTGTCTCTCTTCCTCATCACACTTTGAACATTCTGAATCAATCTCAACAAGATTCATTGCTCCATTTCCACACACATACATAAAGTATTTTGAACATAATCACCATCCTTCACTTCCTTTGTGTATGCATTCCTTCCCACTAGCACCTGCATCCCACACAGAACATGTTTCAATTTCTTAATAGTCACACTTGTTTATGTGTTTGTGAATTGTTCAAAGGGACTTCACAATGGTCTCTTACACATGTGAATATGTATATGCTTATCTTTCTGGTCTAGCATCCATATATGAAACATTCAACCTTTGTTCCTCTGAATTTTGCCTAATTAGCTTAATACGATGCCTTCAGATCAGATCTATTCCTTTCATTTTTCTCTGAGGTTGAATAATAGTCCATTGTGTGTGTGTGGGGGGGGTTGAGCTGTACATCAATTAGAGGGTATCTTGACTGCTTACATAGTTTAGATATTGTGCATAGTATTATAATAAATATGGTTCTCTGTCATATTCTGACTTATATTCCATGAGATACATGCCCAAGAGTGGTACTATTCGATACTAGTTAGTTCTGTTTTCAGATTTTTGAAGACTATCCATACAGATTTTCATAGTGGTTGCACTAGTGTACACACTTATCCTCAGTATGAGAATGTTTCATTTTCCTTGCATCCATTCCAGCATTTATTGTTATTTTTGTTATTGGTGATGACCATTCTGACTGAGATTAGATGAAATCTCAATTTACATTTCCTTTATTATCATGGAGATTGAGCATTTTTCATGTATTTTTAACCACTTTACTTAAAGAATATGGTATATCTCCCACTTTTCCTCCCTCACCCCTATTACCCCCCAAAATTGTATAGTTCAAATGAGGGAGGAGGTAACAATATTTGACAAGAAATGTACTCACTACCTTATTATGTAACTGTAACCCCTCTGTTCGTCACATTGACAATAAAAATTTTTTTAAAAAAGAATGTGGGCTGGGCACTGGTGGCTCATGCCTGTAATCTTAGCTATTCAGGAGGCTAAGATCTGAGGATCACAGTTCAAAGCCAGTGTGGGCAGGAAAGTTGTGATACTCTTATCTCCAGTTAACCATCAGAAAACCAGAAGTGGCACTGTGGCTCAAGTGGTAAAGTGCTAGCTTTGAGCTGAAGAGCTGAGGGACAGTGTCCAGGCCCATAGTTCAAGCCCCACAACCTACCAAGAAAAAAAAAAAGACTGTGGTATATATATGCAATGGAATTCTATGCTTCCATCGGAAAGAATGACATCGCCCTATTCCCAAGCAAATGGAAAGAATGGAAAATATGATATTAAGTGAAGTAAGCCAGACACAAAGAAACATAGACTACATGGTTTCCCTCATTGGTAATAAATATAAATGTCTAGGATAGTCCTAGCAGAGGATCACATATGTAATGTACATATGACCATATAAAATGATGCTAATTAAAAAGAATTCCAAGATACAGAAACAAGAGGTTTTTTTTTAAATTGTTGTTGTTGATCATGATGTTGCTATTGTTAATTTACTGAATCAACTTCTTTCTTTCTCCCCCTTTGGTTTAACCCTGTAGTTCACTGTTTTTGATTCTGGTACCCTGTGTATTGTATATACGCTTATCTGATTTGGGGAGAAGGGGAATAGCAAAATGGTGAAACTGAAACAAGATGTGAACCAATGCCACAGTGATACTCATAAGACACTAGGTTGGAAATGAACTTTACAACTGTTGGTGGGGGAGAGTTGGAGGAGAGGGATAGTAGGAGAGAAAACGAAGGAATGGGTAAGAGTACTCTTTACCTTACTTATATAACTGTAACCCCTCTGTACAACACCTTTACAACAAAATAAAATAAAATTTAAAAAAGCAAAGAAGTGTCTGTTTTGTTTATTTGCCTACTTATTAATCAACTTCTTGATTTGGAAAGAGTTTAGGTTTTTTTTTTAGTTTTCTGTATAATATAGTTAAAAATTCCTTGTCAGATGTATAGCTGGAAACTATTTTCTCCTATTTCATTGGTGATCTCTTTATCCTAGTACTAATTTCCTCTGTTGTACAGAAACTTTTTAACATGATAGAATCCCATTTGTCAATTCTTGTTCTTATTGCTTTTGGAGTTCTATTCAGGAAGCTCCTGCCTATACATTCTAGTATTTTTCCTAATTTTTTGCTTAATAGTTTCAAAACTTTAGGTTTTATGGTAATATTATTGACCAACTTTGAATTCACTTTAGTGTAAAAGTGAGAGATTGAGATTTAGTTTCAACCTTCTGAATGTGGTTAGTGACTTTTCTCAGTACCATTTGTTGAAGAGACAATCTTTTATCCATGTAAATTTTGAACTCCTCTGTCAAAGATCAGATGGCTGCAACTATTTGAATTTATTTCTGAATTTTTGATTCTGTTACACTGATCTTCATGTCTGTTTAGTACTTTTAAAATTTTTTGTCAGTAACATGCTGCTTTTGTTACTATGGCAATACATTATAATTTGAAATCTGGTATTGTGCTTTAGCATTGCTTTTTTGGCTCACGGCTACACTTTGCAGGGTAATTTTTCCTTTTGTATGAACTTTTAGTATAGATTTTTCTATTTGTGTGAAGAATTACATAGAATTTTGATGGGAATTGTATTGAATCTCTAAATTGTTTTTGATGGTATGGCCATTTTCACAATATTAATTCTGTCAATCTGTGTGCACTTTTCATTTTCTGGTATCTTCCTTTTATGTTTTATGGTTTTTTTTTTGTCAGTCCTGGGGCTTGAACTCTAGGCTTGAGCACTATCCATCAGCTCTTCAGCTCAAGGTGAGCGCTCTACTGCTTGAGCCACAGCACCATTTCTGGTTTTCTAGTGGTTTATTGGAGATAAGTGTCTCATGGACTTTCCTACCCAGGGATCTCAGCCTCCTGAGTAGCTAGGATTATAGGTGTGAGTCACCAGTGCCCGGCTCATTTTCTGCTATCTTCTTCATTTTCCTTCTTTGCGGTTCAGTGTGTTTTATTTCATTCTTGGGTATCTCCCCCCAAAAAACTTATTGTATTATAAATAGAATTGTTTTCCTAATTTACTTTTCAGCCTGTTTATTGTCAATGTACAGAAAAACTACTGATTTTTTGTATTGATTTTTATATCCAGCTACATTGCTAAAGGTTGTTATCAAATATAGCAGTTTGGGGATGGATTCTTTATAAACTCTTGGGTATAGGATCCTGTCTCTGCCAATAGGTATAATTTGACTTCTTTGTGTCCTATTTGGATCCTTTTCTTTTCTTTTTCTTGACTTATTGCTCAGGCTAGGAATTTTAGTACTATAGTGGATAATATCGGAGAGAATGGAAATTTATCCCTTTCAGATTTTAGAGAAAAGGATTTTCATTTTCTCTTCTTTATATGATGTTGAATGAAGGATTGTCATATATAGCCCTTATTCTGTGGAAGCATCTCCTTCTATTCTTGTTTGCTTCAGAGCTTTATATCAGAAGTATGATGTTGAGTCCAGTGGCTCACTCCTATATCATATCTTAGCTATGCAGAACACTGTCATACAGAGGATCATGGTTCAAAGAATTCTGAACAAAAACATCCCTGAAGTCCCATCACCACCTATCCATCAAAAAGCCAGAATGGAAGCCAGGTGCTGATGGCTCATTCCTGTGATGCTAGCTACTCCGGAGTCTGTGATCTGAAGATCATGGTTGGAAGGCAGCCAAGACAAAAAGTGTGTAAGATTCTCAACTCCAATTAACCAACAAAAAGCCAGAAGTGGAGCTGTAGCTTAAGTGGTAGAGCACTAATCTTAAGCAGGGACAGTGCACAGACCCTGAGTTCAAGCTCTAGGACCTACACATACAGAGAGAGAGAGAGAGAGAGAGAGAGAGCGCCAAGATGGAGACTTGCCTCAAGTATCTCTTGTAGTACAGTGTCAGAAAAGCAAGCAGTCTCAAAGTACTAAGTTTAAGCCCAGTACCAGCAAAAGCAGTAAAAGGATGTTTAGTTTGTCAAAGGAATTTTCTGCATCAATTGAGGTGTTAATATGACTCTTCTTTGATTCTGTTTATGTAACAACTTAAGCTTATTAATTTACATAAGTTGATAAATTGGAATGATATCAACTGATCATGGTATAGGATCTTTTTCTTGATGTGTTGTCGAGTTTAGTAATATATTTTAGCATTTTATTGAGATTTTTTTATGTTGATCCAAAAGATTGGCCTATAATTCTCTCTCCCTCAAACTAATCTTTTTTTGTTGTTTTCCTGCCATGTTTTGGGATTAATATAATATTAGCTTCATAGAATGATAGAATAAGTTTTAGCAATGTTTCTTCCCTTTCTATTTCATACATAGTAAAATCTGAAAAGTATTGCTGTTAGTTCTTTAAGGGTCTTTAATAGGTAACAATGATATCTATTTATCAATTTATATCTCTATCTATCTATCTATCTTAAATGTGTCAGTATAGGGGTTTGAACTCAGGACCTTGTGCTTTTACTCAGCTCTTTTACTCTTTTTTTTTTTAATTTTTTTTTTT
>NW_012267255.1:5015330-5055112 GCF_000151885.1 Dipodomys ordii | reverse complement strand
ATCTATGAGTCAAGCGGAAAAGGTCAGATAATGTGATGTTAGGAAAATGAACCCTTAGATATGTATTTTAATGTTTTTTTCTTTCATGCATTTGTTTCTAACGCATTTATAAGATTATTTCTTTGTCCCTTTGTATGTCCCTCCCCCACAGTATAACCCCTGCTTTCACTATATTTGATGTCAGTAGAACTTGTGGAGGAGATGGGGAAAAACAAGTCGTTTAAGGATACTGGTGGACCTGTTGCAACAATGAGAAGTACAAGTTGTCATGTAGAAAACGAGCTTTACAACATTGGTGTGGGGGTGGGAGGGGGGAAGATTGGGTGGGGGGGTGGGGGGGAGGCTGGGAAGGGATCTGAAGGATAAACAAAGGAGGAGACTGCAATGCTTGATAAGAAATGTACGCATTATCCTGCCCATGTAATTGTAACCCCTCTGTACAATATGTTCACAAAATAAAATAAAATAAAATAAAATGAAAAAAACTTCAGTACTGTCACATAACATGCATAAAAAGAAAAACTTATATTGGTGCAACATTGAAAAAATCATTGACAATGACCAAGAGAAATACTGAGCACTGTGTTAACTAAGTGCTTGATTTTAAAGAAATTCTACTTGAATGATTTGCCATTGAAATAAACATTTGTTACACATACACACACACACACACACACAAAGATTGGTTTAGGTTGATACATATGATATTATGATATAGGGGCTGGGAAGGTGGCTCAGTGGTAGTCTTTGCCTTGCATGATATTATGATATACAGATATCTCTATAGAAGATACATAGATATATAGTTGGATGGATATCATAAAAGAAGATGTTTCTGACAACACAGAATTTCTAGTAGATAAGGTTAACAAATAAGAATGAAACTGACCATAATTCCAGAGTTATTTAGAAGGCATTTCATTGTTAGCAAGGAATTTTTATTTGCTTTTATTAGCAGCATATTAGACAAACGTTTGGCAAAATTAAAAAGTGCTCAGATAAAGAAGTGGGATTGTAAAAAGGACATAATAAGAACCTCTTGTTTCCAATTCTTGGAGTTCATGTTGATTATATATGGTCCTATGCCCTTAACAATTGGGTTATATATCAGAGACATATTCTAGTTATTACAAATGAGGAAAAGCATGCAAACTACTTTTCTTTGGGCCTGCTTACTTTGTTTAATATAATTTTTTTAAATCTAGGTCTTTTCATTGCCTTATGAATGGGGCAATGTCCTTCTTTCTGATGGAGGCATAGAATTCCATTGTGTATATACCACATCTTCTTGATCCAGTCATCTACTGAGGGGCATCTGGGTTAGTTCCATATCTTAGCTAAGGTAAATAATGCTGCAATGAATATGGTTGTGCTGGTAGCATTAGTATGGCCTTGTTTATGCCCTGTATTCAACTATTTCTATTGTTTTTTTCAGTTTTAGTTGTTCATACCCTGCAGTCGTGCATATAAATTTATCAGATCCATGAAAGGGAATTACAGAAACAGCAGGTAAAAGGATGATATTCACTTGACACTGGGTAGGACATGAACTATACAATTTGTTGGGGGAGTGTGGAGGGGTAAGTTAGAGAAAATGAGAGAAGGGGTAACAGTGTTTAAAAAGAAATGTGCTTAATATCTTACTTATGTAACTGTAACCCCCCTGTTCATCACATTTACAATGAAAATATTAAAAAAGAGAAGTGAGATTGTCTATACTGGATCCTGCAGGTACAGCTGCCAATTCGAGGATGAAGCAGTGTCCCATGAAATACAGCATTTAATTTAACTACTTTAGCAGTGTAAAGATACAGAATGAAAATTCCAAATCTCAGAAATTTATAGCCCAGGTATAGAAAGGATCAAGATGAAGTGAACAGTTTCTTCTGAGATGGCAGAAAGATGAGAAATAAATTCAGAAAAGCAAATACTCTTTGAGAAGCTATTGGAGTCTCTTTCTCCTTGTTTCTCATATTTGCAACTTTCAATGGTGACTTACATTTAGTAAATCTTCCCTACTTTTTCACTGTGATGTAAATGAACATTCTTACATAGCTCATTTCTCAGTTCTTTTTAATTAGAATCAGTATAGAAGAATGGATATCTCAGGCTGTTAGTAATTTGATATAGAACTTTTCACCTCCAGGTCAGTGGTAAGTGAAATGCATTTACATATTTTTAAGTGGATTTATTGGTCTTGAAGGGAGCCCAGTTTTAATCCTTGACACTAGAACTCTTTATTGCCAGAAAGCCTACAGGCATTCTAACATTGATCAGGAAGTAACAGAGAAAAAGAGTTCAATTTCAACTGCTTTTTAGTGTTTAGCTTCTCTGACAAGATCTTCTTAAATTGTTTTAATTAATCCTAATTATGATTCTATTTTTTACAGACTGTTATCTGTCTGATGACAAGTTGGATATAGACCAGTAAGTTGGGCTTAATTTGGAATATGACACTATCCAGTTGCTTAAATGTAATTATTCACATTAGAAAAATTGAAGGGATTTACTATAGCACTCATTTTGTGCTAAGAGAGAAAAAGCATGGCTGTTAGAAATTATATTACAAATTGTAGCTAATAACAATATGTTTTTTCTACAATTATAGAACAATAGCACTAGTTGATTCGATCTCAGCATCAAGGAGATTAGGAGTTACTATTTCTGGATATGTGTGCCCACTTAACACCTCTAGAAATGACTATAATGGATTCAACCCTGTCCAATTCCACAGCCTCCAAGGCAACACATCCATGGCAACAAGTCAGCATCATTACCATTTCTAACCAGGAAAATCAGTAACTGTTTAAATTCTTACAATCCAAGCTTGTATTAGGTAATACAAAACTAAAAGAATCAGTTTTATTATCACTTATTATAAACATATCACACCAAGTATGTTAATAATAATCAAGCACATAATAATAACTATTACAAATGTTTATATCTTAGCTCCAAATACAGGATATATGAAAGTAACTTGCATGAAGATTACTTATAAAGAGCATAATCCAAGGCAGGGAATGAAAGACAGTGGAATCAAACAATGAAGGAAAAAGAGAGAGCTAATTCAAGAATTAATAGAGTATTAATGAGCCCCCAAATTCTGACAGGTTTGCACCCCACTATAAGCAAATGGGGTGCAAACCTGCCAGACTTTCTAAGATGTATGGAAATGTGTCTTAGAATTGTTTACCTGAAAACAATAGGGAGTTGATTTTGTCCATTGGCTCATGCTTTCTCATGGTGGTCAGGTGACAGAATAATCAGGAGTTTCTTCTGGCTCCCACCGTTGTACATATGTGACTGGTAAATGGAACCCAAGCTTCAGTATCAGGGAGGCTTCCTGGGGCCTAAAAAGGACACTGTTAGATTTACTCCTGAGAGAACCTTTGTTGAGCTGGATGGTAGGCATTGAAGTAAGAAATCACTGAGAAAATATGGAAGTGTGAGAGAGAGATTGAGAGACAGGACATTCTATAGCATTCATTATTCAGTACATCCCCAAGGAAATAACTAGGAGAAAGAAGTTCAAGACAAAAACCAGACAGTTTAACGAAAATGGATGGATGCTAAATCCCAATTGGTTAATATTACCTTGATTGAACTCCTAAACATAGACTTTGCTCGAGTACCTGAGTTTGTTGGAAGCACCAGAATCTTGCTGGTCTGTGACTTTCATATCAGTAGAACTGTACTTTTTTTTTTAATCAACCATTTCTGTTGGCTTACACCAGATTTACCATATAGATTTAGAATATATATAGTTGATAGAGGCAGAGAATAAGAATATGCATTTTGGAGTTAGGCAAATTGTTTGAATGCTGTCTACAAATCTAACTGATTGGAAAGCCTTGTTCAACATATCTAGAGTTTTCTCATCAGTGCAAAGGAAAAGGTTGCATGGTAAATATGGATTTTTGTTTCATGCAACAGTCATAAATGAAGCATTGACCCCCATCCTATTGTCCCAGGCCCATACAGTAGCCAGCAAAATCCCAGGTATGTGTGAACTCCACCTAAGCCCAGCTGTAAACATCCATTGTGGGCCCAACTGAAAGGTCCCTACCTTCCTTGACCTTGGGAGGGGGGGGATTCGTTAACTTCTACCTCCTTGCTCGTACCTCCTATAAAAACCCAGATCCTGTCCCACCAGCCTTGCACAACCACCAAACAGTGAGAAGGTCTGTGCCCCTGACTGTTCCTCAATAAACAGGCCCTGCCTCTTGATGATTGAGTCCGGTCTATTCCTTTTCTGTTCTCCTCCATTTTCCTAACAAATAAATATCAAATGAGATTATGTATGTGTATCAATTAGTGCATAGTATTGTATAGGTACCACATACAAATGTTTTTAGCCATTTACTGCAACAGGCAACAAAAAACATGTTCTCTTATTTCTACCATACTTATACATCACAAGATACAAGGGTAGCATATTTTAACATGATTTTGGTATTTCTAAGGTTGAAATAAGTCAATAGTACTGAGAACTGGAAAAAAACAACAAAGAAGCTAGGTTTTTCCTTAAGTATTATAACAGAACCCCAAATAAAAATTTCTTTAAATTTCACACTTAATTCACAAAGTTTACTTAAACTGCATCTTGATGTCACCAATGTACAGTGTCTAGTTCTTTCTTCTTATTTAATTTTCTTTTTCCATGGTTTACCCCTGGAAATCTCTGCCTTTGATTCCTTGTATATGCATTTATCTGATTGGGGGAAGGGAAGGGAATAACAAAATGTTGAAAGAAAGAAAGTGCAACAATGACATTCACAGGACACTGTGTCGGAAATAAATTTTACAACTTTATGGGTGGGGGGAAGAGTGGGTGGAGGGAAGGGATAGTGGAGTGGGTAACAATGTTCAACTAGAATTGTACCTTACTCAGTAACTATAACCCCTGCACAGCATTTTTACAATTAAATTAAATTAAAATAAAATGAAAATTTTTCAAAAAATTAAAAAAGACAGGCAACAAATGATTTGGCTTACTAAGTATTGAACTAACTTTTTTGAAAATTTAAACAGAAAAGATTTGACATTTGGCTATGCTATTTCTTGAAACATCAGTGACCCTGAATACATGGTCTTTACAATCTAAGAATTCCCTGAAGCTCCATAGCATTGAGATCTTAACCTACACAACAAAACAGCAGGATTGGGCAAGTCACTGCACTGAGATACCACTTGGGGCCAGATTTTAATAGCTGACAACTCATAATGGATTGACAAAAGCTAAACATCATTAACTTGAATCTACAAAGTCGACATTTCCATATGCAAATAGGAGTCAGCACATATGTGCCTGTGTATAAGTCTCATTACTTGTTTAGTTGTCTGTATGTCCTTTCAGTTGCTTTCCTTTGTCTTTAAGATCCCAGTGGACAGGAACCATGTCTGGTAGCCTCCTTGCAAAACAGTAACAGGTGCACAGACTGAGGCCTCACTAATTTTTTTTTATGGTAATGATGATGATATCTTTTATTTTCTCTTTCACACAAGATTCACAGAGCAATGTTAGTACCCAACAAAAAGTTGGTGGAGAATAATAGGAACAATGAACATGAAAGTTACTATGTAAATTACATAGCAACAAACAGACTGAGCTGACTCACCCTGACTTTCCATTAGCTCCACTTATAATATGGATATAGCAAAAGTTATTTTCTTTATTGAAACCTAGGTAAGTATTACATATTTCTTCAGAAAGTCATATGACTGTGAGATTTCATGTAAATTGGTTTGAGTTGACAACAAAAAGTTCAAAACTCCAACTGTCTAGTTCTGGTACTTGGGAAAGTGATTTAATTTATCTAGCTTTAAGCTGTCATTCGGTAATTGTAACCTATGTTTCAGACTTGTGAGCACCAGATAAGATCAACAAAATAATATATTTATTGCTATAAAATGTGAAGCTATTATCCTTCAAGATGCAGCATTTGGTCTGGGTTTAGGTAACTTCAGGAAATAGCTAATTAGAGTATTTCCTTTATGGAAACAGAATATTTGGATCTATTATTCAGTAAGCCTGCATGAACACACCACCACTACCCACAGCCTCTGTGATCCTTTACTCTTGATTTTCTTCCCCCAGGTTTTCCAGTGATCTATCTTGGCTTGTCTTTCCTTTCTGTTGTGTATACAAATGTTGTGTGTTAAGATCAAGGGGCAGACACCTGGTTTGCTTCTCTGAGTTCCATCACTCACTCTCATAAAGATTTTGCTTTGGGCATTGCAGCTGGCATTCTCTCCATTCTTGTCCTTGCTGCTGAACAGTTACACAGGAAAGAATAATGAAGGCTTAAACTCCCAATCCTGCTTCCTATCTACCTCGCATCCTCCTGTTACCAAAGGGGAAACACATGTTTTTCAAACTCAATTTTTGCTGATGAAAATTTTGTTCAATTTCACAGCTTGACTTCAGAATTTTCCCAAGTGATGGTAAATTCCATTCCTTTGCCAAACAAGGAAATAATCTACAAGCATGTTTGGAAGGAAAACTCAGAAATTCCCCTCAAGCTTTAGTTTCAGATAAATACAAGAAAGAAAAGAATTTGTTGTGCCAGCCTCTCTATCTTTCATGATACTAACATGCTTAATGATTGTAAATTTGGGGAAAGTAGGTAACCTAGGCTGATAGAATATCATTATTAAAATATAAACTTTGAAGCCCATATATTTACAACACTGGTAGTCTTTGAAGACTCAGAAAACAAAAAGAAATAAAGCTTGCATGTGGCTTAGAGTTCAGGGTGTATTTGTTGAAGCAATTTATATTTGGAGAAAGTGTTTGGCTTATATACATGAATCATATTATTTTTGAGCTTTTTTCAAAAATAACTCCTTCCCTTGTAAAAACTTGTTTCTTTTATTTCCTTGATGGTTATCTAAGCCAGTATAATTCCAAGTTCCTTTTCTTTTCTTAGTTCACAGAAGCCCAGATACAAACCTTTCTATAGGTCACTTTCATTAAAGATATCATAAAAAGAAATGACTTGTAACATGTAGGGAAAACATGAGGTAGGATGGGTAGGCTAGGTTCTGATTTCTCAGTGAGCCTCTTTTTCTTTATGTTTTTTTTTAATTTTTGTTTTCATTTCTGGCCAAGTAAACCTTTCCTCCATCCTACCCTAACCAAAAATTCATCCTGCAAAGTAACAGAAGTCAGGAGAGACCTATTTTTCATAAAAAGGGTTTGGAAAGTGAGTTAGTTGATTTGATCCCCAGGCAAATCCATAGTCAAGCTAATCAGAATGAGAGAAACAGCTTCCTACATAGGAGCTAGCACAGTGAGGAATTGTTTTCCAGGGTGTTTTATAGCCAAACCCCTTCAAGGGTATAGAAGAGCTCTCCAACTGGGGGCACAAATATTCAAGGAGAGCTTGTTTGTTTTATGGTTATTTTTATCCCACAATAAACAGCTTAAATTTGCAGACTATACTTTTTGTCTATAAAGAGAGTTATTTCTCAAGATGCTAGTGCTTTCCCATAACAGATGGATTAAATAGAAGAAAATGCTGAGAATACACCACTGAAATTCTGATTTATTCAATCATTAACAAAAAAAAAGTGCAATTTCAATGGTAATAGAAGGAAAACCCAACTGTTTCTGCTTTCCCTCTGAAAACTTGTTTTCTATGGAGACTGCTGCTCTTAGGCAAACACCTATTTAAACCACAGCAATGTATAATCTTAACTTCAGGCAGCAGGTTTGCATAGGTTGGGTAATTTGTAAGACTTCTGCAACTAGGGATGAATTATTAACTTTCAATAATACAAGTAGTATCTGCAGGACAAATACTAGGGGGTGAGTTACATTATCTCCAGGAAAAATAAAAAGCAGTTTGCCAGTTTGCTGTGGAAACTTCTCAAAAGAGTTACATTGCAGCTTGTTAGAGGAAACAAGAGCCCATGTGTAACCTTTGCACTGCAACTAAGTAGGCAACCAATCAGTTCAGTGTGGCTGAGGACACAATCAAGAAGACAGAAAGCAAAAGAAATGTCAGTTCAACAATGCCTAAAATAATATCAGGGACCAGAGTCAGTGCAGTTTGAAACAAATGTCTGAATATAATAAAACCAAGGAAAATATTTTTAAGTTATAACAAACACATATTTGATGAAGGTAGCTTTAATATGGCCTTGTTTGTGATCATTTGGGTAAGTGCCCAGAAATGGGATTGCTGGGACATAGGGGAGCCCTATGTGTAGTCTTTTGAGGAGCCTCTATACTGATTTCCAGAGTGGTTGGACAAGTTTACACTCCCACCACAGTGCAGTAGGGTTCTCTTTTGGCCACATCCTCTCCAACATCACTATGTTTATTGTAGCATTATTTACCATATCTAAGATATGAAATGAACCCAGATGCTCCTTAGTAGATGAGTGGATTAAGAAAATGTGAAAATGTGGTATATATATTCATATATATATATAAAGAAAATGTGAAAATGTGGTATATATATTCATATATATATATATACATATATATATATATATATAGTGGAATGCTATGCTTCCATCAGAAAGACTCACACCACCCCATTTATTAAAAAATGGAAAGACTTGGAAAAAATCATTTTAAGTGAACTAAGCCAGTCCCAAAGAAATTTAGGTCCCATGGTTTCCCTTATTTGCAATAATTAATATACATATAGGATAATCTTATCAGAGGATCTGAGAAGCTCAAAAGCCATGTACATATAACCATATCAGATGATGCTAAGTAAAATGAACCCCAAATATGGATACAAGAGGTCTGTATTTATTGTTATTGCTTTAAATGTACCAAGCGACTCTATTTTTGTTGTTGTTGTTGGTTCCTTTCCCCTATGGCATATCCCCTGTTGTCATTGTACTCGATTTTGGTGCCTGCATCTTGTACAGCATGTATATACATATATCATATGTACATGTATAAGCATATATCTAATCTGGGGAAGGGAAGAGGAATAACAAAACACTGAAACAAGGACACAGGATGACCCGTTACAACTAGGATACCCACAGAACAGTATATTGGAAACGAACTTTACAACTTTGCGCGGGGTGCGGAGGGATGGGGTGGAGTGGGGAGGAGTGTGGGATTGGGGCAGGGATGGGATACTGGGACAACGACAAGGAAGGGAAGTGGTAACAATGATCTACAAGTAATGTACTCATTGCTTTATTCATGTAACTGTAACTCCTCTGTACAGCATCTTTCCAATAAAATAAAATAATACATAATGCACACAAATGTGTCAGAATTCTATGAAAGCCAGGCACTAGTGGCTCATGTCTGTAGTCTTAGATACTTAGGAGGCTGAGATCTAAGGACTAATTATAGTACAACCTAACCAGGGCAGACAAGCATGAGTCTTTTATTTCCAACTAACCAGCAAAAAAAGCTGAAAGTAGAGATACGGCTCACGTGGTAGAGCACTGGCTTTCAGTGAAAAAGGCCAACCAAGAATGTGAGACTCTGAGCTGGGAAGGTGGCTCAGTGGTAGAGCGCTTGCTTTGTATGCCTGAGGCCCTGGGTTCTATTCTTCAGCACCACATAAGCAAAAAGAAAAAAGCCGGGAGTGGCGCTATGGCTCAAGTGGTAGAACACTAGCCTTGAGCTGAAGAGCTGAGGGCCAGCACCCAGGCCCAGAGTTCAGGCCCCACGACTGGACCGCTCCCCCCCAAAAAAAAAGAATGTGAGACTCTGAATTCATGTTCCAACTTATGCTCGTGCACGCGCATGATTGCTTATTACCCGCCCCCGCCCACACCTACATGAAGACATACAGACAAGGTGAAGCACTCATCCATTTTTGTTGGAATATAAAATAAGCCTCTAAGACATAACAATTTCAACACACATATGTTCAAACTTACAATTTGAAGTTCTTTGCTGGGTATAGCAGAATTCATTGAATGTGGAGCCCAGAGCCTGATTCTGCTGTTAATCCACATTGTGACCTTGGGTAATTCGACTCTTTTTATATTTTGTATCCACGGATTCCTTTTTTGTATGTGCATAGAACTTGTATATTCAACTTACAACTAATCTATAAAGAGATTCTTTCCAGCCCTAATATTCTATCAATTTATGTATTTCCTTTTGTTTCCAATTGAGTATTTCTTTTCATCTTCTAAGTCTTTTATTAGTAAAATAAATCAATTTTGAATTACCCATTATCTAACTCAAAGGAGATGTTTATGATGGAAATCCTTCAGCTTTATCCTATATTATCTTTATTTTTTCTCAGATGAAAAGTTCTCTGGCAGGAGAATGGAAGTTAGAATCTATTATGCCTAAAATAAAAGTTCAATTAAACCACTCGGGGAAGGTTGGATTATGTGAGTTTAGGTTTTATTTATTTGCTTGTAACTCAGGATCTCACCTTGTTACACAAGTACACTTTAAACTTCTGGGATCTAGTTATACTTCTACTTTGGCTTGCTGGGCAGCAAGCAAATAAACCATCTTATAAGATGGCTCCATTTTTGCTTATCTTCTCCTTTCTTCTTTCATCACTCTCCTTACTCACTTCTTGAAATCTCAGATGGAGAATGAACCTTTGTGGGAGTCTTCCCAGGAACGTTAACAAAGCTGCACATGTAAAGTGTGGTTAAATATCTTAAATATATATGTTTAGGAAGTGGATATTCCATTGTCTGTGTTAATGTAAGCAGACTGAACCAACATTATTTCTCAAATGATCAAGGTCTTTCAAATTGCACTGCCCATTCCCTTTTTCTCAATCTACTCCAAAACTGAAGTTATTTTTCAAATCTCTTCAGTTCTCTATGCACACAACAGTATCGTGCCTATCTCTTAGTGCAGGTGTGTGCTTTGTTGAGGTTTGTTTACAATGGCAGGGCTTGATTGTAAAAGCCCTGTATTATGAATAAACCAATGCCTGAAATGAAGTGGAACCTTGATTTATTTGGGTAAGACTGTTTTCCAGTGCTGTAAATCATATTTTGGTGTTCATTTACCTTTGCATGCTTTTTGAAGCCACTGGCACTGAGGCTGACGAATGAGAAGCAAATGAAGTGTGCTGAGTGTTTCTGCTGGAGGGTTTCATCTCCCCACATGCCGGGCTGTGATTTATCTCCACAATATATCACCCAACTTATTTGCCTTTACTTATTTTATTTAGTGTTGTCACAAATAATATCAATCGGCCATTGACTGTGAACTCTAAACTGTAGTAAATTAATGAAATAAGCTACATCTACAGAGCTCATCTGTCCCCAATTTGATTACAGCCACTTTGGTTGCACCAAACCATTTACTATAGATGAACCTCATTTATTAGACAAACAGCTTCTTTGTAAATTGTTATGCATAGTATAGGAGAGATTTTAATGAAACACTTAAAGCTGACTCTTTTATATCTCAATCACTAAGCATATTCTATGCTGGTGGAATGGGCACGTTCAGTCATCTTGTGACTTTAGCCTAAAGAGCTCTTTCTGAAGTAGTTGTTTATCAGTGGAAGGGTATATTCTTTTAGTTTCTAGGGAAGACAGCGGGGACAAGGAAGGGGAATAGGTTTCATTTTATGTCATTGTTCCCTAGGTGATGCACTTCCTGAACTGTGGTTAAAATTGGCTCTCAGAATAGAGAAGATTGTCCCAGCTCTGCCCGTTGTGGCCATTCCTGTGTGCTTCATCAGTACTACCATGTCAAGAAGCATTTGAGACCTCAGGAATGCAGAATTCCAAGAGGTCCGTTTGCCCTACATTTTAAAAAGGCAGAATTCCAAAAGGCATTTTTTTTTATAGAAATCAGTCTGAACCACTTATATACTTCATATCAGTGTTTCTTTGTAGAGGCTTAGTTATCATAAGCAACCAAATAAACCTTGGCATGGGAGAAGGGGCACTTGCAAGGCAGGTAAAAATCTGTAAATAAAAACAACTAGAATATGGAGAATTCGATATGAAATAATCAGCCTCTAGACAAAAAGAAAATGGCCACAAAATTACAAGAAGGGGTATGAAGAACAATCTGGTACCCCCTGGTGGAGGGTAGGTGAAATGCACAACTGCCATGCAGAGCAGAGGGAGCAAAGTAGAGGGCAGAAAATCATGGTGGATGACCTAAGACCATTCCTGGGAGTTATCTGTATGAGATTAATTCAGAATTAAAATTGGAAACATTTGGTAAGGCTTGTCTTTCCTCTGAACGTAAATGAAGGTGGGTGGTGGTGATGTAATGCAGTCATCCTGCACATCTTTGCAAAGGACATATGCTTGCCTCATGGAGCCACTGAAGTCAGTATCTGATTAAATAGCTGTAAGACAACCACATAAATATTTAGTGCTAAAGTTAAAAGCATATTCAATATCTGTTTTAATGAGAATTTCATGCATACCAGCAACTCAGAGTCTCACATGCTTGTGTTTTTTTTGTCTGTTTGTTTGTTTTTAAGTAGAGATTAGACATGGGAAATAAGGAAATGTAGATATCCATGTTCCTTCCATAGACTGTATGAAGGTAATTTCCCCAAAGTAACTTTATTAATTAGAACTCGTGTAACTATACTAACTTTTTAAAAATAAAAACTAAAATTTTCATTGAAACAATTGGCTAGTTAGAAAGAACATGAAAGGAAGTGGAAGGAAGGAAAGGCGGGAGCAAAGTAAAGAAACAGAGGAGGAAGGTTCTCTATTTGTTTATTAGTCCCTTATTGTCTGGTGATTTTACACTATGAGAACAATAATTAAGCCAGGCACCAGTGACTCACGCCTGTAATCCTAGCTACTCAGGAGGCTGAGATCTGAGGATCACAGGTCAAAGTCAGCCCTGGCAGGAAAGTCTGTGAGACTCCTATCTCTAATAAACCACCAGAAAACTGGAAGTGGCGCTGTAGCTCAAGTAGTAGAATGCTAGCCTTGAGCTGAAGAGCTGAGGGACAGCGCTCAGGCCCAGAGTTCAAGCTCCACGACTGACAAAATAATAATAAATAAAAAAGAACAATAATTAAATTATTTAATTAGAACTGGGAAATTGTAAATAAAATAAATGTAACCAAATCTGCATATTCCAAAGTAATTTTCATAACAAAATGATACCTTGATCAAAAAGACTTGAGAAGTAAATGCAGCAATAAATTCTTCCTCCATATTCACAGTGCTTGTACTGGGAGATTCTAAGGAGTCTTGTAGTAAACAAAATATTTGTGTTATGTTCATTAAAAAATACACTTGGATGGTACAATTATGGGAGGAGTCCAAATGTGTAACTCCTTTAAATAATGAATGAACTGTTTATCAAAATGAGTATCAGGAAGCCATTATAGTCAGTGTACATTTTGCAAAATTAGAACTACCTAATGTGAGAGTAGGGAAGGGAAAGGTAAAATATGGGGGAGTAATAGAAGAGGTTACATTGATCAAAAACATTGTACGCATAACCTGATTTATGGAATTGTAACCTTATTGTACCTATTTATTCATTAAAAATGAATAAAGAAGAGGCTTATACTCAGAGAGGGAAAAAGTACATTTAACTAGGATTACCTGTTATCAAATAACTCCTGCTGATGGGTCACAGCAGTGTTACATGAAAAACCTTTTGGGAAATGATGGTCTGACACTTTTGCAGAACTCATACACTGAGTCCCTCATTCAGAGCTTATATATAAAAATATATTTCTTCTAGTAGACCTGCTCACAAGAAAACTAAGTTTTATCAAAGGAATTCTTGACTATGAAGATTTTAGATATCACTAATGAAGGAATAAAAATATTATTTTTGAAATTCTTAAAGTTCAAGGCAGTTTAATACTTTTACTTTTCCTGTAAATTAACTTGAAATAGTAACCTTAGCCTTTAGAATTCAGTAACAATGTATGAAGTAATAGAAAGAGGAGAAGAGAGAAAGAGGAAGGGAAGGAGAAGGAGGAGGAAGAAGAGGAGAAAGAAGAGGGGAAGAAAAGAAATTCTGCAGATTACTATATCAATACATCCTACATCCTTTTGTACCAATAAAATTGTATCAATATAATTTTTGTATCAATCTTCTGTATCAATATAATTTTTAAAATTATAGACATGACTGAAATCCTCTTGTGAATGATTCTATATAATGCTTCCTTCATATCTGAATTCCACATTCGGTATACCAATCAGGCTGCTGAAATCTCTCTCTCTCCCTCCCTCTCTCTCAAATTAATAATGCTGTCCTTCTGATTATTGCTTATCATCTCCCTTGATCTCACGGTGGCATGTGATGGTGCCTATCCCCTTGAATGTATTCTTTAGTACTCTATTCCACTGTACCCTAATTCTCCCGCAGTTCTCAATAGTCACTTAGTTACTATTTCCTAACTGTGATTTTATAATGTTGTTATGAGGTCCAGAAATAAGTCTGTCTGATGTGTATGTACATGACATTCCTTTAGCTTTAGAGCGATCTATATATTTCCTAAGCTACCAGAGATTTTCTCTCCATTATCCTTTGCTATACCCAATTCCATAAGTTGATACTACATTTAATATCTATCTTAAAACAACTCCAGTTAATAAAAAACTTATTATTCTGTAGAGAGGCATCATTTCTCTTTTAAAAAGTTAAAAATAAAATCTTTAATGTAAGTTGTGAAAAACTCAAAATACAAGGTGTTTTAATGTTTTGTGTACTTGTCTTCCACACGACCATGTGAATCTATATATCTTACTTAACCATTCATTAATTCATTTCAATCCGCTACAATAGAATAGATGCTATGCTTACATACTCAATTGATCTTCAAGAATCCCCCAACATTAAAATAAGATTTAATGCTACAAGTTCAAGAGGTATATGATGTTATAAAAACAGAACAGAGGGAAGCCAGAGAAGTATAGGGATGGGACAGTATTAGAAAAGACTCTATAAAAGAGACAGTATTTGAGATGGGTCTTTGGGGGAATAGAAAGTCATCTGGGGTAAGATGGTACTTTAGTTACAAATACTTTAACTTATTTAAATGAATAAAAAGAATTTTGGTGGACCTGTGTAGGAAGCAGAATTCATGAAACTTGAAATTTGAAGGAGATATTAGCCTTACTACAAACCTTACTACAAACCTTGATTGGAGTTAAGCAATTTCAACTTGACTCAACCATTAAAGAAATAATCAGAATTTAAGCAAGGTTATTGGGTCTGTATGTGAGAATGATCAAGCTAATAATAGAAGAAGAGAAAGAAAAGAGAAGAGATAGGACATGATAATAGTTTCTAATCTAAACTTCCTGACTCCCAGTTCTGTATTTAATTCTAATTTTATAGAGTGACTTTATGAAACTTTATTGCTCAAAATCAATTAAAAACATTTCAATAACTACATGTTTCTTATTGCACCAAAATCAGATAATTCTGCTTTACTTTTCTGCTATTTTCCTTTACTTAGTGGATAATTTTTACCCATGATATTCATATTAAACATCTTAATTAAACATTTTAAACAAATGGTTTTATAACAAAGTCTGATGAAATGATACATGCTCTAAAATTAAAGCTATATAAAAACCTGAGGTACAATGAGCAGGATATATTTGAGCATGGATTAAAAGCCAGGGTGTTGGCCTGCTACAAATCCCCTGTTATTCATGTCTGTAAGGAACACTTTCACTCCTGGCACATGAGGCCTATAATAAACTCTCTAACACACATAGTCTAATGTAACTCTCAAGTTTCATCAACTCCATGTTCTAATAAGACAGGTCTACTTAGCTTCACTTAAAATGTACTCATAATGTATTTATGTGCTGGTTCAGGCTTCCTTTTTTACTTTAATTTAGTATTAACTTATTCTATAAGACAATTCTCCCTATTAGAGTATAAATTCTAATTTTAATTGTGTATATTTTATGATACATATGGTTATTCTAGACAATTATATAGAAACATACATAATTTATCTAAATCCTAACAGTCAATGTTAATAATTTTAAGAACTGAATAATTATATATTATACTGGGAATAATTTTTTAAATAAAATTGGTAGTAAAAATTTACTTGATATATAGAACTTTGATTAGCAAAAGGATAAAGATAAGCACAATATAATTTTCATGGCTTAGACTTTGGAGAATTTAATAGCAAAAATGTAGGATAACCTTAAATCCTTATATATAAATATTATTCAATTTTTATATCTTCCAAGTATAAAGAAAATAGAATATGAGGAAGAAATTTTAAATGTTACTTTCACCATTAAATGCCAATAAGTTCTTCAGCTACTAATACATTTAAAAGTAGTATCTCAGGCACACAGAAAAAAATGGTTTCTTTCTAATTGAAATAAAACAGGTATGTCATTAGCTACAATGAAGAAAACCTGTCTCGGAGAAAACAAGTATTTCATTTGATGTTTGTTGTGACATCTCAAAATCATGTTCAAATGACCTTGCCAATAGTACTCATTCTGAACAATATCACACACACACACACACACACACACACACACACACACACACACACACACACTGCCTTATGAATAGAAAATAAGCTGTTTTTGCTTTTTAAAGATCAAGCACTAGGGCTGGGAAGGTGACTCAGTGGTAGAGCTCTAGCCTTGAGCTGAAGAGCTGAGGGACAGTGCCCAGGCCCAGAGTTCAGGCCCCGTGACCAGACCTCCCCCCCCCAAAAAAAAAATCCAGCATATGGCTTCTCACATTTCTCCAACTTTAAGATATTTACAATGCAATTGTCATATAAACAATAGAAAAGTTGACTGTTCAGTAAGAACTAGTGGCATTGCTAGATTCCGCAATTTCAATCTGAACTAAGAATACAAATAATAGTTGTTAATAAAGTCTTCTTTGGTGAGTAGGAGGGTAAGTATTAGGAATTGAACCCAGGGCCTTATGGTACATAAGCATCCATTTGACTCACACTCCCAGCCATAATATAATATTAAAAAAAGTTCTGATAGAAGCAGGGTGTCAATGGCTCATTCCTGTAATCCTAGCTACTTGGGAAGCTGAGATCTGAGGATGGTAGTTCAAAGCCAACCCAGACAGAAAAGTCCCCATGAGACTTTTATCTCCAATTAACTTCTCAGAAATTGGAAGTGGTGCCGTGGTTCCAGTGGTCGAGCACTATCTTTGAGCACAGAGGCTCAGGGACAGCACACGGGCCCTGAGTTCAAGCCCCACAACTAAAAAAACAACAAATTCTGATAGAAACTTTGCTTGAGTTCATTCAGGCTACCTTAATATTACTTTAAGTTCCAGAAAGTACTGCTAACTGATGTTTAATGATTTTCAGTTTTTAAGTTGAAAATCAAGGTAGGGGTAGAGTTGCTTCTTTATCAGGGCTCAGAGGAAAGAACCTGTTCCCCAGCTCTCTCTCCAGTTTGCATCGGGCCATGTTCTTGTTTATACCTTTTCTCCCTGTCCATGTGACTGTCCTTCAAGTGCTCCTTTTTTATATTGACATTAGTTGTGCTAGAATAGGGTAAACCTCATTCACTCAATTTTAGCTTAATTACTTCTGGGAAATTACTTTTTATTGCTTCCAAAATAAAATCACCTATATGGCATTGGGTAGGGCTTTTAACATTTGAAGAGGCAGGTCACAATTCAATACATAGGAAACCGTTTCAATTTTTTATTTGAAATACCATTTAAAATTTTACTTATTTTCTACATAAACACTGTAGATAATATAAATATTTAGGAACAGTAATTAGTTCTTCAGAGCCATATTAATTTGAATTAATAATGAAAATCCTTAAAGATTGGGCTTACTATTTGGTTGTTTTTAGTAGTGACACATTTGAAGCATAAATGAATTGAGAACTATAAAATGCCTATACATAATTAATGAAAAAGGAATTAAAAGTGCTTAAATATGGCTATCCAAAGTGATAGATGAAGTGGACATTATGGCATGTGATTCCTGTTAGTAATTCTTTTTATTTGGTTATGGGCCTGGGCACTGTCATTGAGATCTATTTGCTCAAAGATAGCACTCTACCACTTTGAGCTACAGTGCCACTTCTCTGTTAGTAATTGTTGATGCCTCTAAAATATGGTCCTTAACCATTTCTATCTAATATCGGATATCTCACTCATAGATTATCTTACACTAAATTTATACATATTTCAGAAAGTAACATGAGGTCAAACAAATTGTTAATGACAAAAATTACATTGAAAATACCCTTAATAGTTTTCTTCTGATAAATGAATCTTAAACATCCACTAAGATGAATTGTTGTTGCTTCACCAAGTGTCTCAGGGCATTTTCTGTTGCTATAACAAAATATCACAAAAGAACAAATAAAATATTTTATTTGGCTTATGTCTCTGGAAGTCCAAATCAAGGGTTCCCAATTGTCTATGGCATTCTTGTCTCCTGGTAACATAGCAAAGGGATATCACATGGTGAGGCAGCAAGAGCTAAAGACAAAGGGAGGAAACAAGCACTCAAGAGAGCTCTGTCCTCTTATGAAAAGATTTAGCTTTTCATTGCAGTGATACTAATGTTTGCTGTTAGATCTTAGCCAGGATGGCCCTCCTTGTTTCACAGTTCTATGGATGCAGTAGCAGACAATACCTGCAGTGGTTATTACTCTGTGGTTGGCTACCAGGTGTTCACTTCAAGCAGTGCAATTCATGGACAAAAAAGGGTGAATGTGAAAGTATAGAACTGATTCAGTTAGAAGAAAGGATATAAAAATTTTGCAAGCAAGAGGGTTAGCAATCAGGTGGTTGGGTCCAGAAGTTTTTACCTGCATTACTTTTGAGAATTGTTTAGGATGAGTAGGTGCTTAGAAGGTGATTTGCTCATTGGTTAGACCCTCAATATTTTGATAGGTTGTTCCTTTTTAGACATTGAAATTTCTTTAATGCAGTTATAACATTATAGATCAGGAGTCTCTGAACATTTTTGGCCAAATACTTATGTATTTGTATATAATACAATGTACCAAGATGTTTTCATATTATCTACTTTATAAAAAATCCTAAGATAAAATCTTCAAGTCTCAGGCAAAATAAATTTAATAATCTGTCCTAAAATTTTCATTCCACTAGTCAATAGAGCATATTCCCTAGAGTACATGCATAAACTTTGATTTTATTATTTAATTTGTTTATTTAATGATTATTTGTTGTTTTTTTTAAATGAGACATGGTCTCATTCTGTAGCTCAGCCTGACCTATAACTAAACAGCCTTCTGACCCTAACTTGAGTGTTGGGATCAAAGGCATGTGCCACCACACCTGCCGAGGTCATTCATTATAACTATAACTGAGCTAGGGCTCACAAGGAGATTATGTAGGCTAGGATTACTGTTCAGGTATAAGTGACAGTACATCTGAAGGTCTACTCTTTCCATTTACACTGCTGCTACTTATTGGACATAACTTGTTAAGTAGACAAGAGAACTGAATTTAGTGACTTTAGAGAGACTAAGAGATTGTCCAAGCATGTATTATTGTAAACTTGTTGGAGATGAAATATTACATAATCTGCTTCTGAGATTGAGTTCTGTCTATTTTGTATATAGGAGGACACAGTAACAAAGGGGCATGGTTTCACTTTGAAGACAATGTCAGTCTAATCAATTTGGACATGGATCTACCACTGGTTCAGAAATAGAGATTATGGAGAACTAGGTTTAGGTGTTTCCCTATTGTGCACAGAAGGTCCTGTAAAATGATTTCAAAATTACTTAAATAATTAGAACACTAACAACAATGATGGGGCTAAATATATTTGTTATTTTATATGACCAATGTAGTTTGATCCTTTATCCTGGCAGAGGCTACATTTATAGAAGTTCTGTCAAACACTGTAATCCATGGAGACAGAAAGAGGAATTAAGCCAAGGAAATACACAATCAGTTAAAAAGTTGGTAGAATCGAACCCAAGAAATAACCATGAGGGAATGAGAAGGGAAAAAAATCAAGATACACTATAAAGCCAAATGACTGATGCATTCTGTATAAGCTAAACTTAAAAGTAGAATTTTTTTCAAGTAAAAATTTTTAAGGAAAATGAGCTTCAAACAATGTCAATCTTGGTTTTTGAATATTCTAGAACAAACATTTGATTTCTAATGAATTTTGGATAATTGTGATTGTTCTCCACTAGAGACTAGTTTAAAAATTAATCAGCAATAACTTTTTATGGGTTTTATGTGTTGTATTCGTCTAATCAGCTGCTAACCCTGCAGGGGGAAGGGCTGAAATTAGAGTTGTCAAAATGAAGTAAATTAGAAGTAGAAATGATAAATTCTTTCTTTTCCTCAAAAGAAAACACAAATCTTTACAAAGTAATTTTTCCTATTCTACAAAGTAGAAATTGGTCTCCATAATCTAATATGTTAAAGTAGATTCATTGATTGCCCTTTAAAGATCTGGAACAGTTCATGAAGCAGGTACAGAATGCAACAGAAATAGCTTCTGCAGCCTTAATACTCTAATCCATTCTCTATAGAATTACAAATGGTGCTGCTTTCTTTCGTGGTAAATTTCCTCCCTTCCTCCATATCTGCAAAACTTGCGATACATTTAGAAAAATAATACCTATTGTGACTTTGTGACTTGAATTTCTATAGTCTGGCTAATTTTTACTTTCTTAACTCTTTATCTTGGCTAATTAAGGCTCTGAGGGCTTCATGAAAAAGTTATTGTCTTAACATGAAAGTATGGCTAATGGAGAGCACGTGAAAACCATAAACCTTTCCAAACCAACTTAACTACCAATGCAGCAAAGATTGACCATCATCAAACACTTTTTTTAAAAAAAAAGTTAGACAAGTTTAAAATTTAGTTTGTATCACTACAGCAGGTCTGTCTTACCAGGATAAGCATTGGATTCGTTAGCTTAACATCTCCAAGGCAAAAAAGAAATGACCTATAGATCATAACAAGGTGGAGGTCACAGCGAGCTATTTTACTTGATTTTTAAAGTGAGTTATTTGTTTGAATAAAGGGTACAATTCAATTAGTTTTGCATGAATTTCTTAAAATATTTTTATTAAAGATAAAATAACAGTGATAGCAAAAGCAAAAAAGAAAGGAGACTATACCAAAGCAGCCAGACATGTTTAAGAGAAATGAAGCCCATTCTGTTTCCCTGGTATGCAAATCTGTGCTTAAACACATTAAGAGGGTATTTTACTTGGTATGTGTTACCCATTCTGGTAAGCACCATCAGGAACAGCTACAGAAAATGGCCCATTAGTTTTTCCATAATAAATCCCCACCCCCCCCACCCCACCACAGCACTGTCACACCCTTGGGATTCTTTGACATTATTTCAGTGTCCTTATTGGTGAGTAGCTTTAATCATTGGAGCTCTCACAATCTGAAATTAACATTTCCCAAGTCACTTTAGTATATACTAAATACATTATCAGAACTGATTTTAAAGGCATATTAGTCAAGGTGTGTGATTCTAAAAGGGAAGTTTGTCATTACAAAATACTCCTTTTTTTCCCATTTTACACTTACATTTGTTTCCCATATCAGCATGCCAAGACTCATATTCCACATAGTTCGAGTAAGGACTAACGAATGAGAGAACCCAGTTGGTATCTCCAATGTGTCTCACTTATAAGGCAATAGCTAATGCCCAAAGATTTCTCTGAAAGTATCTATTCTAAAATGTATAAGCATAAATTGAAACGAGTAGAAGTCATCATTGAGGTAGCACACACACACAAAAAATCCCAGTACCTAATTGTGTCAAGCACCAGAAAGGAGATTATGAAGTTTTTATGAAAAAAAAACAACAACGAAGTTATAATCTAGCATAGAAGCCGCATAGTGAGTTAACTTCAACCAGAGGAATATGCAAACATATAAGTTAGAAGACTTAAGAATTGTAATTGTGAATACCAAAACACTGCTTAGAAATGTGTTGTTGTTGTTGTTGTTAAAACCAGAAAGGACAGGGGCATAGAAGATGGCTCAGTGGTAGAGCACTTGCCTTGCATGCATGAGGCCCTGGGTTCGATTTCTCAGCACAACATACGCAAAAAGAAAAAAAGCCAGAAGTGGTGCTGTGGCTCAAGTGGTAGAGCGCTAGCCTTGAGCTGAAGAGCTGAGGGACAGCGCCCAGGCCCAGAGTTCAGGCCCCACGACCGGACCCAAAAAAAAAAACCAAAACAAAAAACCAGAAAGGACATTACACTCCATCTGACTTTGTGTCCTCTCTACGTATTGTAGGTAAGCCCAAAACCTCAAGAGAAGCATAGTTTACTTACACCATATCACCAGATTCAAAGATTTGGTGTTTTTTTTGGCTACATTAGATACTTCTTTGGGAAGTGGCATCATATCCCTTACCCACAGACTAATTTATACAGCCTTGTCCCCAATTCAAAGATAGAAGTTAGTCTGAGAGGTGACAATTATATTTCTACTTACTTTCCCTTCAGCTGAGATTTTATAACAAGAACTTGTCACTGAGAAACCAATAACCCAAAAACAGAGTCTAAATGAACATCCAAAAGAATAGGCAAAAAAGAAAATGTCATGATACTATTTGCACAGAAAAACAGGTGATTTTCCCCATTTAAAAGTAGTTTTTTTAATATATCTTACAAAATGTACTATGTTTTATGGAAAAGGAACAAGAGAAGAAAAGAGAAAATGATTTGGAAAATATAATCAACTTAAGCAATTTATGTGTCAGAAGAAGTATCTACACAGATATGTCAAAGTTCTTGTTCTTAGAGAAATCAATGTAGTAGAGTCAGATATTAATAGAATTATCACACTAATAATTCAACCCAAGTCAAAGTTCTCTGTGAAAAAGACCCAGTTTTATGCATGAGGTTACCACAAAGGTTTCTGACCTAGCCTGAGAGTTAGAAAAGATTTTGTGTATATATTGTTATTTTATCTGAACTAAATGATAAATAAAAATGAAGTAGTTAAATGGGTGTAGCAAAGCAAGTTAGGACCATACAGCTAAGGAAAGAGAACTATGGGAAAATGGGGCAAATATTCAGTATCTTTGTCTTTGCCTTCATGGTCTTGATTTATCATCTCTTCCTAAATCCATGCCTAAGATAGCATGCTGAATGAAGAAAGGTAAAACAGGGCAGTATTCTCTATGGAGGTCTATCCAGTTTGCCTGGCCACCAGCCAGGCATGCTGCAGATCCCAGCCAACATCATCAAAGCAGCCTCACTGATTTGTTACTAGAGTTGAATGCATCTTGGTAAGTTTTCCTCACACCAGTAGAACCCCTGAGATGGGCTTCAAAGAGCTACCTAAGGATTTTATACTAAATATATATGCACTGCTTTCAGCCACTAGGATCTAAGGATGTTTTTAGACAATCTGACTATTGTAGTGAGTAAAACTGATATCATAGAAATTATTAAAATAACTTGTTAAGGGGTATATGGTGTATACAAGCGTGAAATAATCTTCAGATAATTGCAATAAGGATAAAAGCAACATTGGGTAAGTGATGATGGAGATAATGCTACAGAATCAAGAAAACTTAGATTTAATTCTCTACTAAATGAACTATAAAAGGTTTTTAAGCAGACAAATAGTGACATGAAGTAATTTCTAATTTACCAAATTTAAATTGATCATGATTTCATGAATGTATTATAGGAGAAAAGAAATAGGGACAGAATACTAGAATGAAAACTTAAAAAGGAAAACTAAAGAGATTGAATGAAAAAGGATCATATTTTTATAACATAAAACCATTTTGAAGCCTATTTTTTAAAAAATTAAAAACATTCCTTTTAGGTGTCTGTAGCTTAATGCCCTTTCAACTGCCCAGCCTCATTTAGCTGGTGATTTGAGAGTGAAATCAAACTTAAGCATTCAAGAAATGATTAATTAGCCCCAACACTCATTGATATTTAGTGATTTTGTAGATAAGAAATTAACAAACAATTGGCCATTTTATCTAGTCTGGAATGTAAATATTGAAGGAGAAGTATATTTTATATAAAGATATAAATAATTCAAAGTATATGGACTCAGTTCTATTGGCAATTGTTAGTAATTTCTCTTCAAGATATAAGAAAGCTACCCAGGATAGGGCTTATAGCTCAGGGTACTGTACATGTTTAACATGGACAAGGCTCTGTGTTCAATTCCCAGTTTAAAAGGAGGGAAGATAATATAGAAGACATCCCTTTATGGCTTTCAAAAAATCTTCAATGTTAACCTACACCCAAATAGAAATCTGACAGTATGTAAAGACATATTATATTTCCTGAATGACTGTTTGACCACCACATGGAAGACATTAATACAGAATGGAATATAAACCATGTAGAAAATAAATAATGGGAGAATTGACAAGAGGAAGATGGTGGAGGAGAACCTGGAGGCTAAAAAAGCTCTCGCATAGAAAGCCGGTTTAGTGTTCCAGTGAACAGTCCTATGCTAGAGAGTCACATCAAGTGTGTCATTACAGTACAGAGAGTTTGGCCAGAGAGGGAAAATCCAGGCACCTTTGTCAAAGAGACTGATCTGACCACTTGCTGGTGCCCACCATGGTAGTGGTGTCAGTGGCTGCAAAGGCCATATCAACAGAAAGAGACTGGAACAAATACACCAGATGTGATGTGCAAGCAGTTTCTACTCACCACCAACAAGAACTGACAAGGAGCAGAGATCTTTATCCTGCTGATCGTAGACCAGGGACAGCCCAGGAACCAAGAAGCTTGCATGCGTACCCTCAAGACATCCTCACTCCTTCTCACGGAGCAGAGGTGGGAAGGTAGCCCCTCTCCCACCACCAGAGAAGAACTCCATCTTTGATACTGACAAAGGCCTAGCCAAGCAGCTAGCTCAAGCTCAGGCCTTGGAAGAAAACAATAGAAGCCATTGCACAGATCACAGGAACCTGACCTAACCTGCCAGGCTCAGCTCCACCCACAGGAAAAAAGCCCTTCCCAGGTAGGGAAAGCTCTGCCCAAGCAGGAGTGACATTCTTCACTGTGTAAACAGAACCAGAGGCTGCCCCTCCCTATCGAAGCCTAGACAGCAGGAGGGGTAAAAGACAAACAACTGAAACTTAGTAAACATAAGTCCTGAGAATGGCTCCAGGCTGGGCTCTGTAGCATCTCAGGAGCTAGTCCCTCGGGGAAAAGCTACTGATTGCTGATAGGCCTCAACCCTACCTACAACCTAGCCTCATCACAGCAACTGAAGCTAGAAGAAACAGCTATCACCCTCTTTTGTGATACTCAAAGCTGATCTCCCTCCCACTGAACTAGCCTGGGAGGAGGTTCACAAAGTCGTGGGAAGACAGAGATTTTTTCTGCCTGCTCAAACAAACAAACTTGAGAAATCAATCAAGTCACAGGAGAACCAAACACCACAAGCAGACCGGAGACCACACCAAGAGACTGGTTATGGACACAGGGGAGATACAACATCTCCCCCCGCCTCTCCCCCCCAAAACCAAAGAACTCTTTTTTCTACCTATTTTTTTAATTTTTTAAAATTATTTTCTTTTTTTCTTTCATAATTTTTTATTCATTTATTTTTTTTTGTCGGTCATGGGGCTTGAACTCTGGGCCTGAGCACTGTCCCTCAGCTCTTCAGCTAAAGGCTACCATTCTACCACTTGAGCTACAGTGCCACTTCTAGTTTTCTGGTGGTTTATTGGAGATTAGAGTTTCATGGACATTCCTGCCCAGGCTGGCTTTGAATCGCGATCCTCAGATCTCAACCTCCCAAGTAGCTAGGATTAGAGGCATGAGCCACTGGCACTCAGCTAATAATTTTTATTTTAGATGTGTGTTTTTTTTAATCTCTTTTAACCTTTTGATCCTTTTTTTCTTTTCTTTTTTGTGATACTTAATTGCTGTTCTGTTCATCCCGAGATATATACCCATGTTGGATTATTAGATCTTATCTCTCATTGTGTACATACTTAATTCACAAATTTATTACTCAATTCACTATCTCTTAGGCTTAACTTCTTTAATAATAGTATTATTTCTTTATACCTATATAATTTTTAAGTATTCCATTTTTAATTTTTTTATTTTGTATTTTTTCAGTTTTCCTTTTTATCTCTCTCCTCACATCCTGTCCTGCTCTTCTCTCAACATAATTTCTTCATACTTTCATAATTTTAAGTGTTTCATTTTTAAAATTTAAATTTTTGTTTTTTCAGTTTTTCTTGTTTTTTTTTCTTTTCCTTTTTTTTGCGGGGGGGGGGCGGTCTGGTCATGTTGCCTGAACTCTGGGCCTGGGCGCTGTTCTTCAGCTCTTCAGCTCAAGGCTAGCACGCTACCACTTGAGCCACAGTGCCACTTCAGGTCTTTTTCTTTGTGCTTATATGGTGCTGAGGAATCGAACCCTGGGCCTCACGCATGCAAGGCAAACTCTACCACTGAGCCACCTTCCCAGCCCTAGTTTTTCTTGTTTCTTTATCTCTCTCCTCTCAATCTGTCCTGTCCATTTCCTCTCTGAGATTAGGACTTGGATAAATTCACTTTTTCCTTTTACCACTCTACATCCCTCTAACCCTATTTTTCCCCACAATTCTCCCTAAACCTATTAATTTCTGTTGAATCCCTCTTTAATGTTTTTAATCCATTAATCCATAGTTCTTTGATGTTGAATAGATTATGTCTGTTGAACTAGATTGTATCTGCAGCCATTTTGACTGTGCAACTACAGGACTCTGGTTGATGCTTGCCTAAAATAGTGTTCTAGCACAAAAATGGAGTTACTTTCATACCAAATGGGCAGAACAAGCTGGAGAAACACAAGAAAAATGGCAAGCCCAGGTATCTCAACTCCCACTCATGACAATCAGGTAACAGAACAGTTAATGAATAACCCAGAGGAGAGTTCCCAAAAAGCTCTACAAACACTACTGGTAAACATGGTGAATGAAAAGATTGAAAACTTGTAAAGAACTCAGTATGGGCATGATAGAGAGCAAGACAAGGATAACCAAAGATTAATACAGGAACGTTACAGCATGATGAGGCCAAACAAAAATTAATACAGGAATCTCATGAGTATGAGGAAGCTAATCAAAGATTAATACAGGAATTGCTTGAGCAGGCTAATTGTCAAAGACAAATACAGGAATTGTGTGCGCAAGCTGAGTCAAGGAGAAATACAGGAATCCGGTGAGTATGAGGAAGCTAAGCAAACAGTAATACAGGAATTGCATGAGCAGGAAGAGAATAGACAAAGATCAATAGAGGCTTCATGGAATCCATAAACCGACAGCTGAAAGAATCCAGGGAGACCACAAAGGGAATGCTGAATGGAGCCCATCAGAATGAAAGGGACTCCAAAGAAAGCATAACCAATCAACTAAGTGATTTGAGAATAAACACTGAACACCAAATTAAGGAAGTAAAAAAGTTCATACAAGATCTACAACAAAGCTCCAACAAAGAATTAGAAGCCATCAAGATGAACAATTAGAAGGAAAGGAAATTTTAAAAAAGAAGTACAAAGTGTTGACAGTAGTTTAGAGCACGCAGAAGATCAAATCTCTGGGATTGAAGAGAGCCTACATCTTATAGAGAAAGAACACACAACTATCCAAGACAAATCCAAGAAATATGATAGATCTATTCAACATCTGGAAGATACTATTAGAAGACCTAATCTAAGGATAATGGGTGTAGAGGAGCACCTACAGACAGAAGTTAATGGTCTAGGAAACGTATTTAGCAGGATCCTAGCAGAGAACTTCCCAAATTTGCAAAAAGATAGACCTATTCAGATACAAGAAGCTTTTAGAGCCTCAAATAGACTAGACCAGAACAGGACATCCCACCATCACATTATAATCCACACAGGATCAACTCAAACCAAGGAAAAGATCCTCAAAGCTGTCAAGGAGAAAAGATCAATCACCTATAAAGGGAAACCAATTAGAATCACCTCAGATTTCTCAGTGGAGACAAGTAAAGCCTGCAATGATGTATGCCATGCCCTAAAGACAAACAATTATCAACCAAGAATACTGTACCCAGCTAAACTCTCCTTCATAACCAAAGGCCAAATAAAAACCTTCCATAGCAAAGAAATACTGAAACAGGGGCTGGGAAGGTGGCTCAGTGGTAGAGCGCTTGCCTTGCATGCATCAGGCCCTGGGTTCAATTCCTCAGCACCACATAAGCAAAAAAAAAAGCCAGAAGTGACACTGTGGCTCAAGTGGTAGAGCACTAGGCTTGAGCTGAAGAGCTGAGGGACAGCACCCAGGCCCAGAGTTCAGGCCCCACTACTCGACCCAAAAAACAAAACAAACAAAAAACCCTGAAACAATTTATCTCCACCAAACCAGCCCTACAAAAGATACTTAAAGATGTCCTACACATAGAAAACCAACAAGACCACAATAAAGGCCAAGAAACCGCACCCAAACTGAGAATCCAAGAACCATAGGAAGAACCCTGTTATCACAGCCCCCAAGAAGGTGGATAACATGGCAGGAACTACCAAGCACCTCTCAGTTCTAACTCTCAACAGTAATGAACTAAACTCTCCAATTAAGCGATATAGACTGTTTAGTTGGATTAAAAAGCAAGATCCTTCTATCTGCTGCCTTCAAGAGTCACACCTTGCCCATAAAAACAAACATATTTTCAAAGTGAAAGGCTGGAATAAAATCTACCAAGCAAATGGCCCCTATAAACAGGCAGAAGTTGCAATTCTAATATGAGATAAAATAGGCTTGAAATTAAAATTAGTGAAAAGAGATAAAGAAGGTTGCTACATACTAATTAAGGGATCTCTCCTTCAGAAGGATATTACAATTCTAAATATCTATTCACCAAACAACAGAGCAACCAAATTTATTCAAGAAACACTACTTTCCCTCAAATCTCACATAGATCCAAATACATTAATTATTGGGGACTTTAACACACCACTATCCCCACTAGATAGATCAATGCCGCAAAAACTCATCAGAGAAACGACAGATATAAACAACTGCATCCATCAACTAGATTTAACAGACATCTATCGAATATTTCACCTAGCAGCTTCAGAATACACATTTTTCTCAGCAGCACATGGAACATTTTCCAACGTAGACCACATTTTAGGTCATAAAGCAAAGTTATCAAAATTCAGAAACATTGAAATTATGCCCTGCATTCTCTCAGACCACAAGGGAATAAAATTAGAACTCAACACCAAAAGCCACCAAAAAAAGTCCTTAACACATGGAGGCTGAACAACACACTGCTAAATCACCAGTGGGTCATGGAAGAGATGAGAAAGGAAACTCAAATATTCATGATATTTAACAAAAATGAACATACAAACTACCAGCTCCACTGGGACACAGCAAAGGCAGTAATCAGAGACAACTTTATATTGCTGAATTCCTACATCAACAAATTGAAGAGACCTGAAATCAACAATTTAATGAGACATCTGAACCTCCTTGAAAAAGAGCAGCAAGATAAACCCCAATCCACAATCCAGTAGATGGAAAGAAATAATTAAAATTAAATCAGAATTAAATGAATTACAATCCAAAAAAAAACACAGAAAGAATCAACAAAAAAAAAGAGTCAATTCTTCAAAAAAATTAACAAAATTGACATAACCTTAGCAAATCTTATCAGAAAAAAAGAGAACATAAACAAACTCAGAGATGAGACAGAAACATCACCACAGGAACAACCAAGATTCAGAATATTATAAGGGAATACTGCTCAAATCTTGATGTTAATAAGTTTGAGAATCTGGAAGAAATTGACAATTTTCTAGCAAATACCGATATGCCAAAACTAAACCAAGATGAATTAAACGAACTTAACAGACCCATATCAAGCATTGAAATAGAAAGAGCAATAAGAGACCTCCCATCTAAGAAAAGTCAAGGACCGGAAGGATTTACAACAGAATTTTACAAGGCCTTCAAAGAAGAATTCACACCAATACTTCTCCAATTCTTCAATGAAATTGAAAGAGAAAGTTCACTACCGAACTCTTTCTATGAAGCCATCGTAACCCTCATCCCAAAACCAGGCAGGGACTCATCAAAGAAAGAGAACTATAGACCCATTTCTTTGATGAACATCAATGCAAAACTCCTCAACAAAATTTTGGCCAATCAACTGCAACAATTCATCCAAAAATATATTACACCACGATCAAACAGGATTCATTTCAGGGATGCAAAGCTGGTTCAATATATGCAAATCAATTATTATAATTCATCACATCAACAAGAGCAAGGATAGGAACCACATGGTTATCACAATATATGCAGAAAAAGCATTTGACAAGATCCAATACCCCTTTATGAGGAAGACTCTGGAAAAATTATGAATCCATGGAACATTCCTCAATACAGTAAAGGCTGCATATGACAAACCTACAGCCAGCATTATACTAAAGCCATTTCCTCTACACTCAGGAATGGGACAAGGATGTCCACTATCTCTACTTTTCTTCAGTTAGTATTAGAATGCCTAGCTATAGCAATAAAACAAGATGCAAACATAAAGGTGATCCAAATAGGGAAAGATGAAGTAAAACTCTCCCTTTTTGCAGATGACATGATCTTGTATTTAAAAAATCCCACGGACCACAGACTCCACTCCCAAATTACTTGAGCTGCTTTGAAACTTTGGCAAAGTAGCAGTATAAAATTAACCCTCAAAAATAAATGGCTTTCCTGTATGCCAACAATGAGAACACCGTGGCTGAAATCAGGAAAGCAACTGCTTTTGTAATAGCCTCACAAAAAATAAAATAACCAGGAATTAACTTAACTAAAGAAGTGAAGGATCTCTATGATGAAAATTTTAAAAACCTGCAAAAGGAAATCAAAGCGGAACTTAGAAAGTGGAAAAACCTCCCATGCTCCTGGATTGGAAGGATCAACATTATGAAAGTGACAATACTTCCCAAAGCTATTAACAAATTCAATGCGATACCTATATAGTCCAACCTCATTATTCAAGGAAATAGAAGAGGCAATTAAAAATTAATATAGAACAATAAAAGACCCCAAATAGCAAAAATGATCCTTAACAGAAAAAACAGTGCTGGAGGAATATCAATACCAAATTTTAAGTTCTACTACAAAGCCATAGTAATCAAAATAGCTTGGTACTGGCACAAGATGAGACCTCAGGAACAATGGAATAGAATTGGAAACCCAGAAATGAACCCGCAGACCTATAGCCATCTAATCTTTGATAAGGGAGCTAAAAATTAGAATGGAAGAAAGACAGCCTCTTCAGTAAATGGTGCTGGCAAAATTGGTTATTCACCTGTAGAAAACTAAAGCTGTTTCCAAAAATATCACCCTGCACCAGAATCAACTCCAAATGGATCAAAGACCTCGAAGTCAAAGCAGACACACTGAAAACAACACAGGATGGAATATGAGAAACCGTAGGTCTCCTTGGTAAAGGCCAAAATTTTCTTAATAGAGGCCCAGAAACACAACAAATCAAAGAAAGGTTGGACAAATGGGATTGCATGAAGCTACAGAACTTCTGAATGGTAAAGGACATAACTAGCAATAGCAATAACCCATGGATTGGGAGAAGATCTTCACTAACCATACAATGGATAAGGGTCTCATATCTAAAATATACTTAGAACTCAACAAATTAAATCCCCCGAACAACAAATCCTCAAAGAAACAACTGTCCAATAAATAAGTGGGTTAAAGACTTAACGAGAAACTTTTCTGAAGAGAAAATGAGAATGGCCAATAGACACATGAAGAAATGCTCAACCTCCTTAGCCATAAAAGAAATGCAAATCAAAACAACATTGAGATACCACCTCACCCCAGTTAGAATGCCTAAAATCAAGAACTCTAATAACAACAGATGCTGGAGGGGATGTGGACAGAAGGGAACCTTACTGCATTGTTGATGGGAGTGTAAACTTGTTCAACCACTTTGGAAAGCAGTATGTAGGTTCCTCAAAAGACTCCACATAGAGCTCCCTTATTACCCAGCAATCCCGCTTTTGGGCATTTACCCAAATGACCACAAATAAGAACATACTAAAGCTACCAGCATAACTCTATTTATTTCAGCATTATTTACCATAACTAAGATATGGAACCAATACAGATGCCCCCTCAGTAGATGAATGGATCAAGAAAATGTGACACACACACACACACACACACACACACACACACACACACACACCACACAATGGAATTCTGCCTCCATCAGAAAGAATGACATCACCCCTTTGTTAGTAAATGGAAAAAATTATATTAAGTGAAGTAAGCCAGGGCAAAAGGAACATAGGTCCCATGGTTTCCCTTATTTGCAATAACTGGTATATGTCTGGGACAAGCAGAAAAGCTCAAAAGCTATGTATATATGATAAGATGATGTTAAGCGAAATGTACCCCCAAATAGGGACACAAGTGGTTTTTTCTCTCTTGCTATTGTTTCTAACATATTTATAAGATACCATGTGATTTTTTTGTTGCTTTGTATGTTCTTCCCCCACGGTATAACCCCTGTTTTCACTGTATTTGATGTTGGTATAATTTGGGGAGGGGAAGGGAAAAAACAAAACTTTTAAACAGGGATACAGGTTGACCCTTTGTAACAATGAGATGTACAAGACACTGTGGAACAAAAACTTTACAACTTAGGAAGCAGGGGCAGAGGGGGAACAGTGAGGGGTGGGGGGGTAGTGTAGTTGTGGAGATGGGAGGGAAGGGATGGTAGGGGAAAAACAAAGGAGGAGGCAACAATGCTTGATAGGAAATGTACTCATTACCTTGCTCATGTAACTGAAACCCCTCTGTACAGTATGTTCACAATAAAAATCTTTTAATAAATTTAATGAATTGAAAATTTTTTCTCTGTTTGAAGCCAGATCCTCTTTTTACATAGGTTCTCTTACTTGTATAAGAACAGTATTCCAGTTGTTCTTTGAACAACATACTCGAGCAATTCTTTCTTTTCTTCCTATGTTGGTATTTCTTTTTCCTATATCATTGAAATCAGTGTACAACACTGACTGAATTTCTAAGAAATATACTATTGTTTTCCATTTTCTTTTGAAACTCCTCATGTTTTTACCCCATCAAAAATGTCAGCCTCTTGTTTTTCTCCACATTAGTGAGTACAATGGCTACTCTTGCCTGCATTGGCCACTCTTGGCAGCACATTCTCTTCCTTAATACATCTTTCTTGTTGTACTTTCTTCAAGTACTTGATTTCCATTCTTCATCAATGTTTTGTCTTTCTCAGTCTTGCTAACTGGGGTCTCTTCTTCTCTGAAACCTGTCACTGTTGGATGACCCCAGAGCCTTTTCTGATTTTTTTTGTTCATAATTATCTCCATTTATGTCTTTGATAATTTTAAATATAATCCAAATATGATTTTAAATATAATCGATATGGAAAAACTCACAAATTTATATCTCATCCAAGTCATTATCCCAAATATCATATTTGTAATACTGTCCACATAATTATCCACTTGAATGTCCAAAGGACATATGAAAATCAATATGCCTTGAAATAAACACCAACTTACATCACATATAACCTTCTGCATCTTAATTGGTAACTCCATCCATCTAATTGCTCAGGATAAAAAAAATAATAAATAATATGACTTTTTTGCTTTTAATCTCTGTATGTATACTACCAAACACTTCTAATTAACTTCACTATTGCTTGACATTTGATTTTAAATATGGCAGTCAATGTAATGGCATTAGTACTTAAGTTGGATCATCTCATCTATCTGCTTGATATTCATGCAATGCTTTTCATTTCCATGAGGCTAAAAGACAAAATTCTAGTTTCATGTACTAATATTCCTCACTTCCTCTCTCTACTTCAGGACACTTTCTTCCTTTTCTTGCATATGACAAACACATTTTTCACCTTATTTTTTTTCTTGAGCTGCATCCTCAGCTTACATAAGGATTATGTCTTTCCATGCATAGATATTATCTAACTTTAAAAAAAGTTCTGTTTGATAGACACACTGTACTACTTGAAAGATGTAGCTAGTCATTTTAAATTATTAAGTTTACTTAATTATTTTATTTTTTAAAATCAGTCCTGAACAGAGTCCCAGGGTCACAACAAGTTGGAGAGAGACTCGACAAATGGGACTTAAATTTAGCCCTGGGGCTGGTCATAGATGACAAAACTGCTACCTCTGCTCTCCAGCATAGCTAGTATTACAAGTGAGGACCACCAAACCTACCTTATCAAAAGACAATCTTCAGCCCTCAAGCCTGTAATCCTAGCTACTCAGGAGGCTGAGATCTGAGGATCACAGTTCAAAGCCAGGCCTGGGGAAGAAAAGTCCCTGAGACTCTTATCTCCAATAAACTACTCAGATAAAACTTCCCTCAAGTGGTAGAGCACTAGTCTTGAGAATTAAGAGGCTCAGGGACACCCCCAGGCCTCAAGTTCAAGTTCCAGCACCAGGAAAAAAAATTCTCAATGCTAACCTCACATCAATCTTTACATGGAATTCAAACATCCTCTTTCAAACCCTGGTACTCCTACTTTCCATTGCTCTGGTTTCTACCCCCCCACCCCAATGCACCCTCCTGCCTCTGTGTGTGTGTGTGTGTGTGTGTGTGTGTGTGTGTGAGTCCTGGGGCTTGAACTCAGGGTCTGGGCATCATCTCTGAGCTACTTTTGCTCAAGACTAGCGTTCTCTCACTTCGGCTTTTTTGGAGTAGGTTATTGGACATGAGAATCCCACTGACTGCTGTCCAGACTGGCTTTAAACTGCCATGCTCAGATCTCAGCTACCCTCAGCCTTTAGGATTACAGGCGTAAGCCACCAGTGCTTAGCTCTGGTCCTCTTAAACACTCTTAAACACTTATTATCTATGAGAACATGAAATAACTTACTCATTGTTGTTGGGTTTATTTTAATACTTTTTTATGGTAAAAATACTGTACAGAGGGGTTACAGTTACATGAGCAAGGTAATGAGTACATTTCCTATCAAGCATTGTTGCCTCCTCCTTTGTTTTTCCCCTACCATCTCTTCCCTCTCATCTCCACAACTACACACCCCCTCCCTTAAATTGTAAAGCTCCTTTTCAACATAGTGTCTTGTACATCTCATTGTTACACTGGATCAACCTGTATCCCTATTTAAGCGTTTTGTTTTTTTCCCTTCCCTTTCCCAAGCTAGAGATGTGTATATACAAGATACAGGGCACCAACATCAAATACAGTGAAAACAGGGGTTATACCATGGGAGAGGAACATACAAAGAAACAAAAACAATCACATGGTACATTATAAATATGTTAGGAACAATAACAAGCAAGTAAAAACTATTTCTTTCTTTCTTTCTTTCTTTTTCTTTCTTTCTTTCTTTTTTTCTTTCTTTCTTTCTTTCTTTCTTTCTTTCTCTGTCTCTGTCTCTCTCTCTCTCTTTCTTTCATTCTTTCTTTGTCGGTTGTGGGCCTTGATGCTGTCCCTCAGCTCTTGAACTCAAGGCTAGCACTCTACCACTTGAGCCACAGCACCACTTCCAGCTTTTTTTGCTCATGTGGTGCTGAGGAATTGAACCCAGGGGCTCATGCATGCAAGGCAAGCACTCTAGCACTGAGACACCTTCCCAGCCTGTTTCTTTGTTTTTCTTCTCTCTCCTCTCAAATGTAAGAATTGTGGAATCAGAAATCTTTGTTCCATTCAATGAAGTGTTCTTCCTTGGATAAACAATGAATAATCATATAATATTATAATAAATATCTTAACAGAATCTATTCAAAATTATCTGATAAGTGTATCGATTGATAATCTAAACCATTTAGAATGACATGTCTCAATGCTTCCCACCTTAGCACTCCTATATGTGGGTTGCAATTAATGCTTTTTATTTCTATTGGCTTTAACATCAGAACAGTTTGATGAATTAAGACATTCTTGTCTCCATTTTCTTTTTTTGTAATTTCATTACTAGCAATCAAACTTTGTGTGTAATGTGGAACTCTGCCCTGGCTGAGTAGTAAATATAGGAATAATTTGATAAAACATCACGTCTGGGGTAAAAAAAAAAAAAGCACACGATGTTGAAACCCTATGAGATAAATAGTACAGAAAACCAATTAGGTACTTCACTCAGTGTTGTAGTGTTACTTTGAAAGTAGAAGATGGGATTTCTGTTGACACACCTAATTTCACTGGAACTGGCTTACACCTAGTGTAAATAAGATTTCAAGATCTTACTGGCTTTCTTACGGAAAGATTAGACCTACTCATCCCACTAATGCTACTTGCTCTATGTATGCTGTCCTGCTCATCTTGAACATGTTGCACAATCCCCAGTGTTTGTGCTCACATTGTTCCTTTTGTTCCTTCCTATTGGATTGATCAAAGATGCAAGATGTTTTAGTCCCTATGTATCTTAGCCTACCATTGACTACTTGCTGGAGTTTAATGGGGATGCATATGCATATACCTAATTAACAGGGAAATTCAAATAAGGATTATCTCTGATAATAATTGGCAAGTATCATACTGGCTCTAATGAAAATCACACTTCATTTCCATTTATTAGCTTTCCTTTACTAGTTTCATGTATATGGATACATTGCTATAATCCATTTTCATATCTCCCTACATTCTGCTCAAGAGATATTCTGTCCATAGACAATCACTTCTCACAAGGTCTAAGTTGCTGGGTTGCAGTATATTTTAATGTTTTGATACTTTTACTGCTGTTTCTCATCTACTCATTGCGTTGGATGTAACAGATGCAAATTTACTGATAGAAAACCATAGAATAACTGCAAATGAATAAATAAGAAAATAGGATTCAGAGAAATTTTATTTATTGTTGAAGTGAAACAAATGGTAGTAATGCAACCAAACTAATGGTGAAAAGGAGATTGCTGTGCTTACAATCATTTTCAATATTTGAAGTGTGCAATAATTCACCAACTTTTCAACTCTCATCTGCTCTTAACACCCACACATGATAAAAGTGCCAGTAGATACATACTACATATAAAATATTAGATTCTGTAGAGGTTTATCTAACTGCTTTCTTGAAATGACAATACTAGGAAACTTATTCAATATCTGAATGACTACAGTGATTCTAAATTTTCTTTCACATAGACAATAATATGCCTTATACTGACAACTTCTTTAAAACATGTCATTTGTTTTTATTCAACTTTCCAGTAAATTACCTTCAATTCCACCCATTTTACCTTTCCAAGATTTCCCCAATGCTCTATCCAGCTCCAGAATCTTTATTTTATTCAGACCATTTTATTCAATAATAATGTTCAACTACAACAAATAAAAGTCATTAACAAAAATATCATTGATCCCCACCCTGCCCTTCCCTTTATTTTTTCTTATTTTTCTTTACTGGTGTTTTAGAGATATATACAGTGGTGTTACCTTTACATACATCAAGTAATAAATACATTTCCTTTTGCATGGGATCATCTGTTCCCTCATTCTCTCCCATTCCCTCCCTCCCATCTACACTCTTAGTGGCATAGTTCACGTTCATCAATGTCCAGTGTATTCCATTGCTGCACTTTTTCACCATTTTTCCTCTGATTCTGTGTCCTTCCCTCACCCTCCCACAGATGTGCACATGAGTACACCATATATAAGGTAAAGAACACAGAGTCATCAGAAATAGAAAAAACAAATTAAGAAAAAAATTCTTTGTTTTTATGTCTTTTTTTTGGGGGGGAGGTCTGTTCATGGGGCCTGAACTCTGGGCCTGGGCCCTGTCCCTCAGCTCTTCAGCTCAAGGCTAGCGCTCTACCACTTGAGCCACAGTGCCACTTCTGGCTTTTTTCTTTTTTCTTATGGTGCTGAGGAATTGAACTCAGGGCCTCAAGCATGCAAGGCAAGCGCTCTACCACTGAGCCACCTTCCCAGCCCCTGTTTTTATATCTTTGGAGTTCATTTCAGTATGTATGTTATTGCACCTTTGTGATTCTCTTCTGCCTGTCCCCTCTTTTGGTCTCACTGTTGGTGAGTATTTAGAATTCTGTATAATTTGTCATATCCCAGTGCATTTTAGATCTAACTTCTGCACATCAGGGAGAACATGCGTTGGCTCCAGAATCTTTATGATTGACTCATTACAGAAGTTATTAAGTTGACGATGCTTTACTTACTCAAATAGTTCAATTAATGTATCCTTTAAAGCATGTTCCAACTTTCTTTCCTACTCAGAGATTTTATGTTTTTTAAATAAGGTTTTAATTGTGAAAATACCATACAGTGGGGTTACAGTTACAGGAGCAAGGTAATGAGTGCATTTCCCATCAAGCATTGTGGCCCCTTCCTTTGTTTTTTGTCTACCATCCTGTCCTCCCATCTCCAGAACTACACTCCCCGCTGTGGTTGTCTTCATCGTCCCCCACCCCACCCCCTGCCCCTCGAGTCCCTCGCCCCCACCCCCGCCAAAGTTGTAAAGTTCATTTTTCTACATAGTGTCTTGTACGTTTCATTCTTGCAATGGGTCCACCTGTATCCCTATTTAAACTATTTGTTTTTTCCCTTCCCCTCCCCAAATTATACCAACATCAAATACAGTGAAAACAGGGGTCATACCGTGGGGGAGGGACATACAAAGCAACAAAAAAAATTGACCTGATAAATACGTTACAAACAATAGCAAGAAAGAAAAAAAACTTGTGTCCTTATCTTGGGGTTCATTTCACCTAACAGCATCTTATCTGACCTTAATTCCTGTAAATGAAAGACTATATTAAGTGTTGCACTGTGGTAGTTCACACCTGTAAGCCTAGCTACTTAGGAGGCTGAGTTCTGAGGATCCCGATTCAAAGCCAGGGCAGGAAAGTCCGTGAAACTCTTATCTCCAATAAACCACCAAAAAAACCGGAAGTGGCATTGTAGCTCAAGTGGTAGAGCACTAGCCTTGAGCTGAAGAGCTGAGGGACAGCACTCAGGCCCAGAGTTCAAGCCTCATGACCGACAAAAAAAAAAAAAAAAGACTATATTAAGTGATTTTGTCAGATATCACTCTTTATGAAAACATTTTATATTGATAGTAGTGAATATATTTTACTGTCACAATATTGCTTTAACTAGACATATGTTAACTTTGATAAGTTCTATAACACAAATGTGTTGGAATGATGCCTCAATATTTTTAAATCCACCCATTAGACAGGGTCTTGCTATATAGCCCAGGGTGGCCTTGAACTTGCTTGTAACTTGACATCTTGATGTCACTGCCTCCAGTCTGTGTCATGACTATAGTTGTGAACCGCAACACTTTGCTGGAAATTGAAATCTTTGATGAAACTTACACCAAAAGATTGACAAGAATCTATCTGTCTCCTACAATATGATTTGATGCTGATAAATCTGTGTTGGTGCTCTTGAGAAAGCTTAAATTAAAAGGAAGTTAAAATGTAAGTTTGTTCCTTGTTTTTCATTAATATATCCAGAGATTAGAGCTGTGTTACAGCATCATTTTTCTTTTCTTGCATTTATTTACCTTTAAAATGATTATAGTAGTACTTGTCAATAGATTACAGACACCAAGGAAATAAATGATTAAAAAAACACTCTTATAAAATATAATGCTATGTAGAAGCAGAGTGCTTAAAAATAGAATTGAGCAAGTCCATTCAGTTAATGTCCTAATAAGAAGAAATTCTACACATTTATTTATTATGCTTTCTTGAACATTAACACAATTCCAGGTGTGGTGTTGCTTATTGTTTGTGATCTAGCAAGAACAGATATTTTTAATTTCTTTTTTTTTAATTAATTTATTTATTTTTTCTTTGTGAACATACTGTACAGAGGGGTTACAATTACATGGGCAGGATAATGCGTACATTTCTTACCAAGCATTGCAGCCTCCTCCTTT
>NW_012267255.1:4978119-5005995 GCF_000151885.1 Dipodomys ordii | reverse complement strand
GGGCTTCTACTCACGCCGAGTCTTGGATCCTGGGTCGTCTCTGGTCTGCAAACTGCAGGATGAAGCTATCTGCTCCTTGTCGGTTCTTGCTGGTGTTGAGTAGAATCCGCTTGCCCGCTGCGTCTGGCTCCTTCGTCCCGGACTCTCTGTGTGAGCGCTCAGGTATGGCTTCGGTCTCCGCCGCTTACGACCCTGCTGCCGCCGCCTCTGTGGCTGCTGGCAATCGCTCAGATGTGTCTTTTTTGCCTTGGCTTCCCTCTCTTGTCTAACTCTCTGTCCTGTGATGGCACACTTGGTGTGATTCTCTGGCTTAGGACTGTTCACTGGAACTCTGAAACTGCTTTCTATGCGAGAGCTTGTTCAGATTCCAGCTTCTCCTCCGCCATCTTGCGCCGTCCCCCTTAATTTCTTTTATGTATAGAAATAGCTGTTATAAATAGCAGATATCTGGCATTTTGAGGCTTCTGTGCTGACCGAAGAGCATATATTTAAATCAATATTTCAGTGGAGGATAAATGAAGAAAGCTCATGGAAATCTGATGGAATGTCATGGAAATCTGATGGAATGAAGCCTATGGGTGGGTTACAGGATGTGTGGTGGCAAATGTCAAAATAGAGGTTAAAAATGAGAAAGTAAGAATGTGATACCTAAATGACATCTGAAGACTCATAAGGAATTGGTAGAGAACACTGAAGGATACTAACTACAGACTAAAGGTATTTGCAGGTACAGTGAAGGATTGTGAAGGAGCTATGCAGTAAATACATTTTCTGTGAAAAAAGAATGAAGAGGTATAGTGTGGTGTGAGTGAGAGGATGAACATTCAGAGAAGGACGCTATTTAGGAGCTCCTACACAAGAATGGAATGCTTATCAACATGCTTCTGTGAAACAGGATAGATTGCCTTTATAATGAGACTATTTTAAAAGGAAATTAATAGTACATATTGTGTTCTTAGATCCTAGATTCCCTATTATTTTCAATACTTAGGATTCAGCATTGAGTCCTTCACTGTTTAGACTGTTTAGGATCTTTTTCCTCCTCCTCCCCTTCTTTTTCTTCTTTCTCCTTCTTCTCCTTCTCCATCTCCTCCTTCTCAACTGCCTCCTCCACCTCCTCCTCACAGGGTATTGAAGTGTCCAGTCACACCATTTATTAAATAATTTAGGAAAAAGAAGCTCTTCTTCCTATGGAATAAAAGTATTAAAAAGTTGGAAGGTGATCTGCTCCAGCTGCTTGATTGGAGAGTTTTAGATTCTCCAGCAACACAACACAGAAGTTTTCTCTGTCCCTGCTGGAAGCAACCTCTCCCATGAATCATGGCTTTCATTCTCTCACCAGAAACAAACGATTTGTAGTTGAGATATATTGAAGCAGGAATATAATTCCTTCTTTCTGTCACTAAGACTGTACCATTTTACTTTTATCTACCTAACAAGTCTCTCTCTTTTCTTTAGAACATGGAGTGTCTTTTTCCCTACCTTTCATGATTCTAATATTTTATACCATACTAAATACCCTAGATTTATTTCTCACCTTACTAAAAGTAGGAAACTCCCTTCAATCTGTACTGTGTTCTGTTTTTATACTGTTATACTGTCTCATTTGCTATAAACTACTTCCAAACATTGTGCCTTTAAAGTAACACCTTTCTTCTTCCTCAAAATCTGATGGATCAGGGACACAGATGTAGTTCAGCTGGGATGCATTTTGACATCCTGTAATTTTATTAGGGTTTGTACATTTATTTCTCATCTTCTAATATTATGATACAAAGACTAAATTCTCTCCAATAGTTTTATTATATTACCTTTCATGAATGCAACACTAAACAAGTTACCTATTGCTGGCTATTTAGGTTATTTCTTATTTTTTACTATTGCCAACACTGTTTGAATTAATATATTTTATAGACTCACTGGAGCCTTTCTTGAATAAATTATATAGGCAAACTTGCTGACTAAAAATGTACATATTTATATAAATATTAATACAAATATTCACAGAAACTACACAATAAGTAATCAAAACAAGATGACTTCTCTCCATTTCCATTTTGAAGGGAAGATTTTTCATTGTTATTTTAATTTGCATTTGAGAATTAGTAAGATTGAGCATCCATGATTGGTGATTTTTACAAATCTTTCTCTGAACTGTCTCCTTATAGTTTCTCATTTTTATTGGGATATCTTATGTTTTGCTGTGTGAATCTTAGCGATATATGTAGTGAGGCTTGATAAGGTAGTGTTTGAGGACTATAGTAAATGATTTTTCACAAATAAAAAGATTGTGTAAATTTTCTTATAATGTATTTTCCCTACAAATTATTTTAGAATGTTTGAGGTATAATCAGATTCTTTTTTTATGTTTTATGGCTTCTAGGCTTGGTTTCATCCTCCTCAATTTTGCAAATTGTGTACTTTTATTTTCTTTTATGATTTTTACTGCTTTGTTCAACATAAACCTTCAGTCTATCTGAAATTTATATTGAGTATGCTATGATGGGGATTGTATTTTTCTAAAATGGATAGCCAGCACATACATTATCATTTCTTTAAGCATGGATCATTTCTGAATTAATTTGGAAAATCAGATTCCTCTAGATCAATTCCATATCACACCACAATTGATTTGTCTCTTCCTCCATAAATTTCTTTAACTCCTCTAGCTGCAGAATTCCTTATTATTAAAATTGGTGAGTGTTCTTGCAAATGCATTTTTTCAAAGGAAATTGAGAAAAACGTTTATAAATATGTTATAACATCTTACAGTTCTTATTGAGCTCATTTTAAGATTAATTTTGGGAAAACAGAAATAATTAAGTTCACTCCCAAAAATATATTCTGAGTTTTTAAAATGTTTATGTTTTTATGGATGTTGTTTTATAATCCTAAGACTTGTGGAATTTTTCACAGAGCTATTTTCTGTTTATTTTTTTAGAAACAAATTTATTTATAGAAACTCGCAAAATGTTTTGAACACAATTTTCTTGGTAATAATTAGCAGAAACAAGAGGGGTATTACCATATACTGTCAGTGGTATTTAATACAGAATAAAAGATTGCTTATCCACTATTTTCCATATTCTAATTTTTAACAAACATAGAAAAGAAACAATATATATGAAACAGATTTGCTCAATATTTTAAAATTATCTTTCTAATTGGATGGATATTTCAATTTTAAGACTATCTCCTGATATGGTTGGTTGAGTGCTTGTCTATCTTTAACAAGGTCCTAGGTTTGCTCCCTAGCACCATAAGAAAAAAAAAATCTCCAAATTAAGTGACCTTTCATTTATTGGAGGGGCAACAATATTCTGGAGCTTGGCTCAGAGCCTCAAGCTTTTTCAATTAAGTTGGTGCCCCACTACTTGAGCCATGCCTTTAGTTCTGACTTTTTGCTAATTAATTGGAGATAAAGATTTCAATAATTTGTCTACCCAAGCTGGCTTCAATCTGGAATCCTCAGATCTCAGCCTGTAGGAATGAGCCAATAGTCTCCAATACAACAATTCTGGAAAAACATTAGCAAACTTCACAGATTTACAATTTTTCAAAGAACATTAAGTACACACTTGATAAACAATATACAGTATTTTTCACTTGCAGTTGAAAACATAAAAGTACTGAATGAGTAAAAAAAAAACACTGAACTTTACAACTTTGGTGGGGGGAGGGGGAGGGGAAAACAGGGTGGGGGGAAGGGGGAGTGGATGGGATGGGAAGGGGAAACAAAGGAGGAGGCTACAATGCTTGATAAGAAATGTACTCATTATCTTGTCCAGGTAATTGTAACCCCTCTGAACAGTATTTTCACAATAAAAAAATCACTTTATAAATGAATAATTGACAGTTTGAGTTATTGAAGTTTTAAATTAGATCAACCACCTGGCTCGGTGGTAGCACACACCACAACCAGCACTGGAGAGATGGATGCTAAAGGATATGGAGATGGACACTAGCCAGGGCTAAACAGTAGGAAATTGTTTATAAAATAGCAAGAGGAATATGAACTACTAACTATGAACTATTATTGACTTATTCAAACAGTACTATGTTTCCTTTATCCTTTGATAACAAGATTCCTTACAGTATGAAAAGAGACCATCCTTTTACTGATGAAAGGCTTCTAATTTTATTCGGTTTGGATCTTCAGGATGTCTCAAGGCAATTCCATTGCACAGCAGCAGCTCAATATAAGGTGGCCAAAAGGAAGCATTAATTTGGACATAGGGATCATGTGGAACATCAAATATTCTATTTATAAGGATCTCAATTATCTCATTCAATGTTATCAGCTGTGCAGTTGGTTCAACGTTTGTCTTTCTCCTTTTAGTTTTTCCACCAGGCAGAGGAAAACAGTATTCAAGAAATTCACCCAGGGCAATCAAGAGTTTCTCCTTAAATTCTTTTATAATGAGTATTTCAGCTTTCATCTCATTAGTCATTTCAAGTCTCGATTTACAATGCACCTCAATATGACTCTCCAGTTCACTTTGGGTTGTAGTAAGAGTGTCTATTATTTGTTGCTGTTCATCCAACCACTGCTGCTCTCTTGCAAAGTCTTCCTTTAACTTTTTATTCTTGGACTGAATAGTGAGTAGTATAATTTCAAGATCATTTTTCAATTTTTGTAACTCTTCCTTCTCTAATGTAGTTAGAACATCATCAGTCAGAGGAATTACTTCAGGTGTTTCATTCTGCCATTGCTTGAATTCAGCAGTCAAGCATTTCGCTTGCATCATCAGTAATGATAGCTGTGCATTTGAATTAGGTGAGTGTCTCAGTTCCAATAAGCAACCATTTATTCGGACAATTTTCCATATCTTTCCAGAGTTCTTCACATTCTTTAATAAGTTCTTCTTCAGAATCTATAACAAATTCTGTACCTGTAGTACTATCTGGATCTAGATCTTGCTCAACCTCAGACATATTCTTGGTGATTTTTCTTAGCCTTAAAGGAAAAACCCTTACACGGCTGCAAGCGGAATGTTCTGGGCCGAGGAAAGGGTGTTTATTCTTCAACATGAGAGTCTTATTTGTTGTCATTAAGTTTTCATACCTAAGAGAGATCTCACTCATTAAATTACCAAAAAATTTTACAATGTCAAATTTTGTAGCAAATATTGAATCACTTTAACAGCTTAACTCATAGATTTTTGGCTTGTGAGTTGACTAACAAATGTTCTATGTAAAAACCAAACTAATCTCAAATAATAATCATTTAAATTATACTTTTGATTATAAATACTAGTTGTGTTTTTGTTGTATAAGTATATTGAATAGATCCTCTTAAGTACTGTAACTAAATGTAAGTAATAAATATTTGTGAAAATAGATATTTGTAAAAAAAAATCAAATTTCCTGGTGACTATAACATCATACCAGCCATTGAATTGATTACTAGAGTTGAGTAGTTTCTAAGTAAAATTTTCTTCCAATGTGCAATGTAGTTGGCCATTTAGGGGCAATCTAATAAGTAAAAGAGCAAGATAAGGACACAAGTGTTTTTTTTTTCTTGTTATTGTTTCTAACGTATTTGTAAGGTACCACATGATTTTTTTGTCACTTTGCATGTCCCTCCCCCAGGGTATAACCCCAGTTTTCATTGTATTTGATGTCGATATAATTTGTGGAGCAGAAAAGAAAAAAACAAATTGTTTAAATAGGGATATGGGTTGATCCATTGCAACAATGAAATGTACAAGACACTATGTCGAAAAATGAACTTTACAATTTAGGTGGGGGAGGGAGCAGAGGAATGTCGTTATGGAGGTGGGAGGGAAGGGATGGTAGGAGAAACACAAAGGAGGAGGCAACAATGCTTGATAAGAAATGTACTCATTACCTTGCTCATGTGTACAGTATTTACACAATATAAACCTTATTAAAAAATAAAAATACAAAAAAAGAGCATTGATTCATTTGGGAACAAAAGTGGCACTACCATCTGCAATTTAGATACTGTAATTGTTTTTTTTTTCATTTTAGTTACTTAGTATTTGAATTTTGAGGAGCACAAGAATAGTTTCAAGTGAAAGTGGGAGAAAAATGAACTTGTAGCAAGGCAAGAACTAAAAAGATGAAATCACATCAAGAACCAGAATAGCACATTGAGGGTCAAATAATAAATAAAAATGGAAATTTTTAAGGAATAGATTTTTTTGTCTCTCAGGTTTTATCTTTAACAGTTGTTAGAATAGTGGCTACCGAAAGAGTGCCAAAATTGTTCGATGAATGGATGAGGAATCAGTGCAAACTTGTGGATGAGGTGCCCATCTTTAACCTAAAATGTAAGTCTACTTACCTACCAAATGGTAGGCCTACTTCTCATAGGAAGCACTAAAGTCTATTATTAAGATCTTCACTACTGGTTCTGGTGAGTATGAGTCAATGTCCACTTCTGCATCATTGAGAAGTCGGACTCAGATTTAGAGTTGCATGTGATATGGAAGAGTGACCTTGGCGACAATAAGAAAGGTAATAACACAATTAAACTTTCCAGTTAATTAAACTGGAATTGTCTTCCTGCCTGGCCTTATATTGAGTCTTTGGATGGAAGGGAAGAAGGAGAAGGGAGGATACTTGTTGACAAAGAGTTTTAGACTACTGTTGGTTCAAAGGTATTTGGAATTCATAACTAACAGTATTTTAAACAAACAAATAAACAAAAAACACATCTGTATAAACCCAAATACCACTCTTGGAAGAAAGCCATAGACCTGACTCATATAAGAAATTTGTGTAAGAAGAGCTACTACTTATATTACAGGAGAAGACTTTTTAGTCAAAACTAAAAGAAATTTGAGTATATAAGATCTCTGCCTTGAAAAGCATATTTCTAAGCCTCAGTAATTTAAGAATGCCTAAATACAGACCTTTTTTTAATCAAGTTGATTTCTAACAACAAATGCACTGTTGATTCAAGCAAGCTTCAGGGTACTCATTTCAAATGTCACAGTATTATACTTTCACATAAGACCGACATGGAACATCAAAAAATATTAATTACTAACAAAATATTCTAAAAACTAAAACAAAATCCTGTGGCAACAAACATTGTGAAAGGAGATTTCACATGCCCTGATTTACTCATAGCTGGGGGCTTTTGAAATGCTTTTTCATATGGTGCATTAGTTCCCATGTCCCAAATTGCTGAAATGTGTATTACTGATGTAAGCAAACTTCTGGGTAGCCTGATCTTACTTCATTTTGTCGTATATTGGGAAAACATGGTGATAGGAATACCTGTTTCTATACTTAGCTCCGATTAACATAGTATTTGTGTATACATTATTTGGGTAGGATAATTTTTCTAAGATCTAACTATGAAATAAACTATTTCTCTCTCAGGCTGATTTTTGCAGACATGTCTCAGCTAGGTAAGGCCAAATGGGAGTGGGCTTTGATAGAACTGAATATGGAAAACTGAATTTAGCTGAAGGAAATTGAACTCGCAGGTGCTAAATCCACTTAATTCTTAGTCAAGTAATCTAACCAGAAAATCCAAATTAAAGGGATGAGTACAAAAGGCACACACTGAGACAGGATTGTGGTTAATATAAAAAGACATGACATTCTATTTGGGCCAGTAAAGCTTATGGTCTAATATCACTCTATGTAACAGGTCAACTCAGGACAGTCTAAGCAGCATCATTTGGGTGCGTGCTTAAAGGTGAATGAGAAAGAATTGCAGATAAAAGTGTTTATGAAACCTAAAAATATGATATCCTTCTTTACCGTAGCCTATGTATAGCTGTTGAATGTACAATTTTCAGCAAGTTCTGGAAAGATTCCAAAGTGCATGTTGAATTAGTTGATTTTGGCTGGGCCAATAATTTACCACCTGCTTTATATGGGCTGCAATGAGGTAATTACAACAGACAGGGAAAGGGCAATGCATAATGTCATTACTGGCTTTATCTGTAGGACCAGGAAACAACAAAACAGCCCTAAAATGGACTCTGCCCAGTCAGTTCAGTTTTCTTGGCCATATCTGTGGTCTGTTTAGATTGTGGGTACAATCTGTTTTAAACTCTGCTGGGAAGAACTTCAGGAAGTTCTCAATCAGCTCTGCCAGGCAAATCTTTTTGCGTTCTTTCAATATGCCCTCCACCCTCACTTAGACTCAGGGGCAAAACTCAATAAGAGAGCACAAGCCTTTGGCCCATGCCAAAGATTGCACAATTTATCATTCCCCAGGGGTTAGAAAGATTGCAAAAGATTAAATGAAAATGCTCACTTGGAATCCTAATAGAGATCCTTTATTTTTTCCACAGTCACCCTAGGGAAAGGTATACACTTGAGTTGCACACTTACACATTTCGGGTGTGGGAAAAGGAAGGTGGAGAAAACAAACCCAGGAGTGAAGGGCAAGGGTTCAATATATGTAAATGCTTTTACATAAGTTGATATAAAGCACATGACTCTGAATGACTTCTAAAATGCTTGAATCCTATAAGGCACACAGAAAAATAAATGATCTGCACACCATCTGTTTGTCTTTTTGGTGCATGTGGTAATGGTCACTTATCTCACTACCTGTGGATCTGGAAATGTGTTTGAAATGATGAAGGACCCTCTGCTCTGCTATAATGACAACTACCAGTGACATTTGTAACCTTAGCAGCAGGTTGGAAACTATTTATGTCCACTCCTATTAAGGATTTTACCTCTTTGACACATCCATTTGGTTCTGTTTGAAAAAGAAAATCATTAGTCTGACCTAAAACAACGAATGAAGACAAACTTCTTTCAAGTAATTTGCATATGCTTAACTATTTATGAGCTCCCTGCTGAGCATCAAAGGTGGTTATCAATCTACTTACACCCCAAACTTCTACAGAACACTCAGATTTCTGTTAAAAGCATACTAAATACCCTATGAAATAAAACTGGAGGTCAGAAACATATTCAACAATACTTCATTTTCCTTGGGGAGCATTTTGGCATTTTCTGCTATGAGTAAATTTTATGCATTCACTCAACAGATATTTATAAGTATCTGAAGTATGCCAAATATTAAATATAGTCTAATTTTTAAACACACTTAAGTCTTCAATGTAGTACTGTATTAAAAATCAATCATATTTACCATAGTCTATTTCTTTACCAGTATTCACAGTTTCTCTCTCCTCCCACCATCATTAAATTTGTCATTTGATAATAGATGGAATAGATTATTCGACTTGGCAAAATATGATATACAGAACGTCACTTAGTTGAAGCATGTATACTGACTAAATATTGCCTTTTAAACCTATTCATTATAGCCTGCAATAGCAGCTCGTATATTTATTTCAAGTTTTTCTGTTTACAAGTTTTATCCAATATAAAACAATAACAGCATTTAGTACTGTGGTATTTGATATCCTATTCAATGACTTCAGTGGTGAAGCAGCAATCCAGAAGAAATTACTGCTGAATCAAGTAGATAAGTTATTCGTGATTTTGTTGGAGGAATTACACTTTCAGCATGCAATGCCCAATGCTTTGTTTATTTTATATTTTTATGCAAATTATTTGCTGTCCTTATTCAAGGAGCATATCAGAAGCAGAGCCTTAGAATCTTTGTCCAAACTCTTATTGTTCAGCATATTTTCTGAAATTACATGGGTCAACAAGCAAGAAGATTGTTTAGAAAATACAAAATATCATCAGAGGTTTTAAGCAAGATAAGCTTACTTCTGCCTACTAATAACTTCTGAAGATTGTAGTTTACAACAAGAAAAAAAGATTTTTAATCAAAACAAATGTTTACTGATGCTTGTTTCAATTATGCTTTGCTTTTTGCTATAAAGAAAAGTTTTTTGCTATTTATTTCAAAAATGTATAAAGTCTATTGAATTCCAGCTGGCATTGCTGAAGGCATTTTTAAAGATTTTTTTCTATTGTTTGATGAAAATTATATTTACATTACTTTGCATCATATTTTGGTGTATAATTATCAAATAGACTATTTAGAAATTATATAAGTGGAGAGTTGGGGGAAAACCAAACAAACAAAAAAAACTAAACTACCTTCCTGGGGTTTTGTTTGTTTTGCTTTCTCTATTTCTTCACACACTGTTTATAAAATGGGCAAGTCTAGGGGATCTTTCTAATTTGTGGATGGAGGTTCCAAGCTGTGCCTATACAGTTTTATGACTGCTTAGCTCCAAAATGTCTAAACACATTACCCTTCTACATAAGCAAAATGCCCAGGAGAAGGCAATGTAAAAGAAATGAAGCAGAGGAAAATATATTGCACCATTTTCTTTGATGATTTTTTTACATTTAATTTAAAGTTGATATAAAGCGGTTTCAGCTTTGAGGGGCTGGTGAATACTTTCTGCTTACTGTTTCCTCATTTCATTGAGGTTTTTCACTTGTACTTGTCTCAAAACTCAACCCTACTCACTCTATTCAACTCTTGAGCAAACCTTTCAGGCTGATACTGAAAGAAATGATAGTGCTGCTTCTGAGATTCAATAGTTGAGGTTCTTATTATTTTAAGGCTAAGTGTGTATGAATGTGTCTGAGAGAGAGTGAGACAGAGAGTGAGAGAGACAGACAGGTAGAGATAGAGACAGAGAGAAATAGAGACAGAGTGAGACAGAGACTCAAAGCCTCTCCCCTTTGCCATGCAAACCAACATTTCTCCAGGACCATCAAAGTTCAGCTATCCTCCAGGAAAATGCCTTCTACCACAGTTTCAGAACAGAAAAGCTGGGATCAAATTGACTTAATATATCATGTACTTTATTATATTATACTTCTCTAAGTAGATTGGTGTGCAACTTAAAAAGCATCCATATTTTAGAGTTTCGAGCATAGTTTTTCTGAAATCCTGGTGGGAAAGAATAATTCTTCATTGATTGATATAAAATGAATTGAGAATAATCCACAAAAGCTTTAGACAGACAGATTCACCTAATAAAATTTTGATTTGAATGTTAACATTACAAAACCAGAATGTTCCATTTTTTCAAGAAGAAAAGGAAAAATATCAAAACAAAACCTATACTTCTACTTGTACCGCAGAAACAAATATGTCTGTTAATTGTCTGAACCATAAACTGCTAAGTTTAATTAACAAAACTTTTACTTTGGTGCCATTTAACTGAAGATGTGGACATGAGCAAAGTAAAGCAGCTAACACTCACCTTGGAAGTTTGACATATTAAAGTTTATCAACAATACCCTACTGGCTTCAAAATAACATCAAAATGGCAAATACAGAGATCTCACTACAAAAATCATAGCGAATGCTAAACACTGTATATTAAGACTCTTCTGTACATTTTTGCATTTGTGCACTAGTACTGGAGCTTGAACTCAGGGCCTTGCATTCTTGTTCCTGACTGAGACTCTACCACTAGACCCATGCCTCCAGTTAAGCATTTTTCTGATTTATTGGAGATGAAATCTTGAGGATTGAACTGCAACCTTCCAGATCACAATTTTTCAAGTTTCTAGGATTACAGGCACCCAGCTTTCTGTGCAGATTTTTAATTTGATATGAAATTTTCCATGTCACTGTGACAGATTGACCACACATGTCATTTCCTTCTCTCCAAAGATCCTTTAAAATAGAGAGTAAATGAACCAACTTGAATCAAAATGGCAAGAAGAGTTGAAAAGGGAAGCATGAAATGAGAGAGGTTCACCACTAATCCTGGGGAGATTTTTTTAAATCAAGTTTCTGGAAATAGGAAGCAAAGGAAGGAAGAATAAACAACTTGTAATCCTGAGATAACTAAGATTGTAGAGCTCATGGCTAATTTCCATTTCATAGCCAAGGCCAGGTTTAAATATTAGAAACAACAAGGTCAGATAGAGCCAGGATGTAAAAATACACAGGGATTGGTTGAAAATTGATAATAAAAGTTAGTCAGATGCTGCTTTACTACAGTCTTACATGTGCAAAAGGTTCTAACTCATGCCCTGTAAACATTTGGAGTTTTCCTAAGCATTCAACTACTCATCTAAATATGAGCAATAAATTGCTTTTGCAAAGCAAAGCTTCTCTCTTCAGGATGATAGAGTTACAATGTATGCCAAGTTATCTATCAGACTATTCAATTATTCAGACCATTAATGAATCTTGTACACTGTAAAGAGAATCAGAGGTCACTGGGTATTGGAAAATGTGTGATCTAAAAAAAAGAGTGAAATAAGAGTAAATTATCATAATGAGAAAAGGAGAAAGTAGTGGAGAATACTGTAAAAATGTTTCTAAAACTTTTTCTGGTTTCCATGAAAACACACTATTTATGTCACCTGTGTAGGAATGCTAAGTCACGGCCCTGGTTCATTGTGTTCACACTAACCACACTTCCCATTGAGTTTCCACAAACCAATGACTGAGCATAGTTGGCTGCTGAATAAAGATGAATTACTACAAGATATGGGACTCCTTTCACACATGGTTGGCTTGAGAATTCTCATCAGCTTACCTAAGACCTTCTCAGAATTAAATGCAGGCAGACCCTTCCTACCCAGTCCTTTCTTTCCCCTCTTCTTTGCAGATATAAGATCCCCAAGATGGCCTAAATTCTCTCCCTGCTCTTCATGCTCCCATCTCTTTTACCCATTGAATGCATGCCTTTCATCAAGCCAGTTGTACATATAAAATTCCTATAATGGTTGCTTGAAGGAACCATCATATATGTGGTGTCAAGAATAATCTGAAAACACAAGTGATTGGTATTGAACAGACTCAGTCTCCTCATAGGCATTTATAGTTGGGATAGTATCTAGAATATGATCATGGTGGCTAGTGTTCATCTAGGATGGCATGAAAAAAAATGTTCTCTTTGGGGAGAGCACTATTGCAAGTTCCATGCTTAAGGCCTTCAGAAATTATAAGGGAGAGGGGAACATTGCCTAATATGTCATTGAGTTGAATGATTGCTGCTAACCTATATTGATACACTGCAGGAATGTGTACATTGAGACTGAACATAATGGGCAGTTAAAAGGTAGTAAAAGAGCCAGAGTGGAAGGCCTTTTATAGATTGATTATGTAAGCATCAGACTGAGGCTGTGGTGATTAGAATCACAGAGCTAGAGAAATGTTTAAGTGGTCAGGCAAGTCAAATATGTTATGCCAATGCTAGGATTCTGCTTCGACTGTGAAATGTGAAAAGGGACATACAAATGGATGTCTATGAACATTTGGGCTAAGACGACTCACAGCCCATTAGCGCTTTAGCTGTGGTCCATCCTTTCCTAGTAATAACTCACTTTGGGCTATGATGAAGGATGCAGAAGAGACTACCTCTGCAAGGCAACAGGAACTTTCTCAGGGGCTTTGCCCTGTCCTTCTCTACTGGCCTCTAGGACCAGTCACACAAAACTGTAAGACATTATATTGTTTTTGCCAAACATCCAATTCTGAGGAAATTTAATACAACATCAATAAGAAACCAATACTAGCAAAGCAATAAGTGTAAGGCATGTGGGGTTCAAGAAGGAAGATGACTTTATTGTCACACACAAAAAGTAAAAGAAGCCTAGGGTAATAGCCTTTCAGAAAACCCTGAAGCAGACATTCTGAATTGCAAAATGGTTTGCTGAGTGAGAGAGAAGAGAGAAATGTCCTAGTCTTACTGGACATAATAACAGAAAATTAATAGAAAAGTGTGCATGTGAATAAATAAGACATGACTAGAAACTTCTGGAAAAACATCAAACAAAGGAAATGCAATATAAACATTACAATATAAACATTATTGATTTAACTAAAACTAGCTTTATAATAAAATTAGAAATTTAAGGAAGTGAGATATAGGCCTTATTCAAATAATCATTGTCAGTAAATCATTAGTAGATACTATCTAAAAGTTAATGAATAAATACATAAAGAATATATACTTGCAGTAATATATGAGTCAGCTCCAAAATTAGAAAGCTATAAACATTTGGTGTTGGAAGAAGGCCTGGCAGATGAGATGGAAATGAAGAGGGAATATTATTTTTATTATTATATTAGGACTACTTATTATTGAATTATTTGATTTTTACCCACATGAAAATTAATTTTATATACTAAAAATTTTAAAACAAAAATAAATTGAAATGTAAAACTCAAACAAAAATGGAAATAGATATTAAATTTGGAAGTAAAAGAGGAAAGATGGAACCAGGGAGATGAGTTCAGTAATTTGATTATATAAAAAATGTTTTTACACTCTTCCCAAAGAACTAAAATATATAAATAAATAATAATAATGACAATATTTTTGACATAAATATTATTAATACCCATATATCAGTAATGTGTAAATAATCCCTTGTACATAAATAAATTCAAAATATCAGCAAATTATATGAACAAGGTAGATTTATCTACTCAATATAATGTATATTAAAACAAAAATCAAGTACTATAAAAATTTATTACAATGCTGGGTGTGGGTGGCTCATGCATGTAATCCTAGCTACTAAGGAGGCTGAGATCTGAGGATCGAGGTTCAAAGCCAGCCTGGGCAGGAAAGACCATCAGACTCTTATCTCCGATAAAACCAAGCAGAAAGCCAGAAATGGTGCTGTGGCTCAAGTGGTAGAGCGCTTGCCTTGAGCTAAAGAGCTGAGGGACAGTGCCCAGGCCGAGTTCAAGCCCCATGACCAAAAAAAAAAAAAAAAAGATTTCTGGTAGTTTAGTCATGTGAGGATTTTTATAATGACAAGGAAAGCTAAAATTAATACAGCATTTTTCAAAAGGAACTTGGCAACATACAGTATTATAAAGGGTCAGGACCTTCCGACATGTAATTGCACTTATACAAATCTGCTTTGTGAGAAAACTAGGCAATGGAGACAGACATTTATATTCTTGAACAGGATGTTGTATATAATGATGAAAATTGTAAAACAGTTTAGATGTTCAACAATAAGAGAATATTCCAAAGAATTATGGCACATATGCCATGCAAAATTTCTTGTTGATGGATGAAGATTATTTGACATTGAAAAAGTATCAAAATATATTATTTTTTAAAAAAATCTCTAATAGGTAAGACATACATGCTGTATATTACAATTACTTCCTAATCATAAAGGAGAATAAGTATGTGAAATATTAAATTGTGTTATGTATGATAGAAATGTTTTATTTGATCTGCATGCCTTTTCTCAGTTTTATATAATGAATTTTGACATGCAAATATATATAAATATGATTTTTCACACACATATGAATTTAAGATGAATTTAAATATAAACTTAAAATAATGTATTGAAATAATATCATATAGCATATATCATGTACGTACATGTAATACATGATATAATGTATATGTGCATGTAATTATTTTGTAATGCTAATCCCTCTACCAAGTTATAAATTCTACGAGGACAAGTTCCAGAAACATGGTAGGCTTGCTGAATTCATAATATAAATTAGAAATATAAACTCACACCATAATTTTACTATTTAAAAAAAGTTAAGTTACATTTATAGGGGGACCCTTAAATCTTTCAGGCTACCTTCTTTGTCCCATATGTCTCCAATCTAGTAGGTAGAACCTTAAGCTTTAACAGTCAAACTATAAAACTGTACTATCCTTGGCCACAGCAGCAGTCCTCAGGGCTGTCAGGGATGCATGATTGCTGTGAGACAGTCATATGGTAACCATAGCTGTGTTATTTTGTTTCTATCTGTAGTCTAGCAACTGAGGAAGTAAATTTATCTTATTTGCTTAAGTAAGTTTCCTAGCAATCTTAAGAACCATCTTGGAGAGTCCCTAATTCCAGATGGCCTTTATAGCTTTGTTCAATTAAAGTATCATCTCCTTTGAGCCACAGCTGTGATTTTCAACCCTTTACATTTTACAAAAGAAAGCTTAGCTATCATCTGTACCAATAAGAGCTCTGGAGAAACATCTTCTTCAAGGGCTAGCAAGAAACCTGTTCATCTCTCCTAATTTGACTTCTCATATCTAAAGTTCTATGCTTTTGTTTTGGAAAAACAAAAACATTTGCAATGTGATCTGGGTTTGCATAGTTCCAGGGAATTCCTCAAAAAGGAATTTCCTTCCTTCCTTCCTTCTTTCCTTCCTTCCTTCCTTCCACCCTCCCTCCCTCCCTCCCTCCCGCTCCCTCCCCCTCCTCCTCCTCCTCCTCCTTCTCCTCCTTCTTCCTTCTAATTGTGGAGCTTGAACTCAGGACCTGGACCTTGTTCTACCACCCAGTTTTTTCCACAGTTAATTGGAAATAACAGTCTCATGGGCATTCCTACCTGGCTTTGAACTGCAATCCTCAGATTTCAGCCTTCTGAGTTGCTAAGAATATAATCCTGAACCACTAGAGCCTAGCTTCAAATAGGAATTTGAGGTAGAAGAGCATGGTAAGGTTATTCTAGAAAAATTCATTCCCTTTCCATCAACTCACCAGGTCTGCTTTAGACCACTTCAACATGGATTAATGGAGTGAATGATCTATTTTAGTCTTTAGCCTCCTACTCTTACTTTATTCTGCTCAGCACATAGTAACACTAATAGTCATTATTACTCTCGTGCAAACTCTTTTCCTCATAATGCCTGCACTGCCTCTCCATGAGCAGCCTTCCTTCCTTCTGATCATGCCTGAGTCCACTCAGACTTCCAATGCTTCTTCAGAGCAATTTTCCATGGTAACCCATTCTGTGTCAGTGTCTTACAGCAAGGTCTCTCAAACTTTCCAATCTCTAGGCTATCCAGAGCTAATCTTAGAAATGGTTGTGTATGAAGATTCTACTTTTGTCGTAACCCCAGTATACCTGGCTAAATCAATGAAATCAGGCTTCAAATCAAGAAAAAGCATAGGATATCACTGTTACTTCCTGTCAGATCACATGAATCTGATTACAAAACTGTACCAGATCAGCCATATAATGAACATAGAAAATTAATATTAACCACTGATATTTATCAAACATTTAATATGGAATACTATGCTGTTACATTGATTGCATTTGTGACTTTCCTACAAACTCTCTATTATAGTTGTGTTGAGTCACATCCAGACATTTTATGAAGGAGAAAACTAAACCCCAAGAACTGAGAAGCCATTATAAAGTCTAGGAATATGTGGCAGAGCCTTGACTGAAATGTAGGAAACCTTCTTGGTAATGTAGTATATGCTTATATGTATTCCCAGATTGTAAGCTATTAGCTAATCACATATGTTCATACACTAAAGTTTGTACAGTCATAATTAAACTGTTGGATTTCCTATAGAGGAGTGTGAAACTATTAGTCACTTCCTAGGCTCAACCTGACCATTCCTAGTAAACCCGTTGCTTACGCTTTGATTTGGCTTGCTACCGCAGGACAAAGCTATAAATAGATTAGACATCATAGAATATTTCATAAATAAGACTTGTTGGAAGTGTCACTGTAGCTTAAGTGGTAAAGCGCTTGCCTTGAGCTGAAGAGCTGAGGGACAGCACTCAGGCACAGAGTTCAAGCCCCACAACCAACAACAACAACAACAAAGACTTGTAATTCTACATGGAAAAAATGATTCAATTCTGGAAAAAAAAATAGTTTGGGAATAGGGTATGTAGAAGTATGGGAAAGAAATAGAAAGGAAGAAAGCCATGAAATGATAGAGTAGTAGCTCTGTCTGATATTTCCTGGTATAAATGTGGACTAGAAAGTTAGTATTTTCTCATGGTTTTTTTTTTAAATATTCTCAATGTCTCAAGGGAAGAAGAAAGTAATATTCATTCATGGGGAGTGGTTTGGTGGATGTGGTAAAGAGATAAAGAATGAACTGAGAACATTTTAAAAAGGAATTTGAAATAATGGACTTGGAGATATGCTTGGATAGGGAGAGAAATAAAGACAGAGATGTAAATAATGGAATCACTGTGATGATTAAATAGTAAATAAAAATGTATTTCTGAAGTTTGCACCAAATGATTCTTTGTATTGGGTAAGTAGCTATCTTTTCTTTATATCACCAATGACTTTAGCAGAGAAATTATTGTCCTCTATGAATTCAAACTCAAGAATCACAACCCAAGAATATATATGTATATATATGTATTATGTATATATACAATCAAGTAGTTTTTAATAAAAGCTTAAGGAACTTTGTCAGAATATAAAGGAATAAGAACTCTTTATTATAATGGAGAAGTCTGAAAAGTGACCAATTAGGTCACTTAATCACAATTTAGGTCACATTGGTCATGGGTTTAGTTTCAAACATACTCAGATAAGATGCTTGTTAGACTTTCAGTAGAGATGTGATATCAAAATTTGCAGATATAGATCACAAACTGTGTGGGTTTATTCCCTCACCCAAAGAGAAATATCACAGTAATTGGAAAGCAATTTAATCTAATAAGAAGATCTTTAAAATATTGGCAACGAAGTTGTTGCATGCTTGTTAATATGAGGCTTGATATAGTGGAATATAGACATGAGGTGGTCATAATTCCGTGGTACATAATCAAACCTGGCAAAATGCATCTCAGGAAAACTTCCTCAAAGTTGTTTTGGTTCTCAGATCAATGTGGTATGTTTGGCAAACAAAATGTATTTATTGTCTTCTAAGGAAAAAAAAAATCACACTAGGATAAATACCAAAGAATCTTTACTTGACACTGCTTGATCACTACTGCTCTGCTATTTTACAAATAAAGTATTATCCCCAAGGTCAGAGATTTTTTCAGAGAAATTACCCAGATGTCTTGGCATAAAAGATCAATTTTCAAATGCTAAAGGACTAGAGTGTCACCCTGGGGAAGTCAACAATAAGTATTTTGATCTGAGTTAAGTGGCCGGAATTAAGATGTGAAGTCTGACCACTGGAAAGCAAAACATATCAGCAGAAAAGACAAGAATCAGATTTGTTTTATTCCTGAATTTCCAACAATTTGGTGGAAAGCCAACTTCTAAAATAGGAGCTCTTCAGTAAGCAGGTTTTATGCTAGCTCTGTAATGGAAAGCTTAAAAGATCATCTACTAATCTGAATTTCTATGAGGAAAAGCACAGCTATGCTTGTGGGCAAGTGTTTCCTAGGCATGAAAGATCTTAAAGGTAACTGCTCACAATTTCAACTGAGATGAGGTGGTGAAAACTGACATCCAAACTGCGGCACTGATGTTATGGAAGATGTTTGACAACCAACAGTTCAAAGACAGATGTGCTTTCCTCCACTGGCTATAGGTATTGGGAGGAAGTAAAGATCTTGAAAGTGAAGTACTCCAAGAATGGGATCACTCACTTAATAAGCGTACATCTTTTGACTTCTTTAAAAATAAAAGAGGAACGAAGAAACCAAGAAAGGAAAAAAAGAGATTCAACCAATATTTTTTCTAATGATTTTGAAAGAAAAGAAAATACTCCTTTGAGTATAATTGAATTTCAATTAAGTTTACTTTAACACCAAGATAAAGGGATTGAAAAGAATGGAGAGTGGAAAGAAGAGGACTAAGAAAGGAAATGAGGGAAGAAAGGAAGGAGAGAGAAGAGAGGGAGGGAGGCTAGAGGAATAAAGAGAGAGAGGGAGGGAGGATGGAAGGAAAGGAAGGTAGAAAGAAGGATTATAAAAAAAATAGCAAGGGAAGGAGGGAGAAAATGTTTAAGATAAAATTCAAAGCTCAAAGAGTCTTTGAAGCAGTCTGGCAAATCTGTATACCAATATGGTAATCCTCTGTTTATCCTTTTTGGTTTTGGTCATTATTAAAGGGAACCCATGAGGTCTATTTTATTATTAGATGCAATTAGTTTATTGTGCAGTGTTTCCTTAGGTTAAATCTAAATCTGTTTTCCTATAACTTTGACGGTTGTTGCTAGTTCCACCCTTAGATATACTAAGGCATATCTACTTCATTTTTCTCCTGCAAGCCTAAGTGCAGGCAGCTAGTAGCCTCAGGCCCACAAAGCCCTGCTCCAGGAGGCTGCCTGGTCTTAGCAGCAGCAGAGCAAGCAGAATAAGACCATCCCCTAAAGGAACAGCAGCTTTGGGACCTGGGCTTATGACATCATTCTGATTAGGGAAAATGTTGCAGCTGGACCCCTGTGTTGTAGAGCATTTGTTAAACATTAAACAGCGAGGCCCATCTCCACAGGGAAACTAGAAACAACTGCAAATGGGGTCAGACTTGCCCAAGGGAGCCCGAGGCAGAAGTATTCTGACATGAACATAAAGGATTGATGCCTCTGATGTAGTTAGCAAGGCAGTTCTTACATTTGCAGTCTTTGGTTCAGTAACAGTGCAATGGTTTGCTGCTACTGGAGTTAATGCAGAAAGTCTGTGCACAAAGGCATTATTTTGCCATGCGCAGGGCGATGAGGAACTAAAGAATGAAAAGGGATGGGAGATGGGGATCACTATGGAGCATCTAGCTCTAGACAGAGTAACAGGAAGTTCCACTCTGCTCATGTACAGACGGATGATAGACTCTGTGCAGGGATGGTAAAGCAAAGCAATCTTGGTGCCACTACTAGCTCAACCACGGAAAGGAAGTCTACACAAAAGATAGCACCGCCTTCTTGAAAAAAATCCTTTATTTTTGTTTGTTTTTTTTCCAGAGTAAAACTTGAAGTTGTGACACAGGGGATGGGGGGAGATAATCTGAAGGGTCTCACTGGAGTCACTTTTTGACTCTGAGTAGCAATATTCTCTATCTTGAAATTTACTGGATAAAGAGGAAGGGACACAATGCTTGAAACAGCCACAGCAAGGCAGGGAGAGGCAAATAAACCTAGAAAGCCAGTCACATAATACTAAATAAACATTAATTCTGATGATGTAAAGAGAGAAATTATATCTACTAGACATTTCTTTGAAGATTCTGAAGAAGGCACCCATAACCCTAGTAAAAGGGAAGGATAGACATTATTTGGGCCTAAAATTCAGAACAGAGATCTGTTCAAATGATGGCTGATTTTAGGTGTCAACATGACTGAGCCAGGGAATGCCCAGATATTTGCTTATACAGGTTGAGTCTATCTGGGAGGATGATTGTGGAGAAATGGTATGCTGAATGAAGCAGACAACACCCACCCACCCCTGCCCTACCACCATGTATTGCCCAATTCATTGAAGTGAGTCATTCTCCATTCAAACTGAATGATGCTCTTTCATTTTGTTTTATTGGAAATAGAACAACCAGGGGAAGAAAACCTGAATATTCTCTGATGATCTGATGAGTTGGAAAAGAAATCTCCTATTTTTCACACTCCTGAGACCCAAACTACAGTCTATTTTAGTGGCTTTCTGGCTTCTCATATTTGTATTTTATGCATTTCTATTGGTGAATTTTCTTTCTCAGGCATATTTTATGCTTCTCAGACTACATGTTAACTTGCCTCAGTTTATATTGTGCTATTCTATAAAGTAACCTAGTGGAATTAGATTTGCTTGTGTAATGTTTCTAGGAAAAATACGTTTTTTTAACACTGGGAATTTATTGAAAGCTAAGAAATAGACCAAGTCATAATTCATAAGAGCAATATTGCCACGTTCAGTAGCTTGCAAGTCTCCTCAACTTTTTACTCTCCAGGTAGCTTAAGTGTGTACTTTAAATTTTTTTGTTTGACTTCACTCTTAAAATTATTTATTTTAATTACAATAGCATTTCATTTGTCACCATATAAATTAGCTTTTCTTAATATTAGTGCTATAACAACACAAGTTAGGTATATTACAGGAAACAGATCTAATAGAAAGAGATCATCCACCCACTTATCTTTCATTTATATAGGTACTTATTACAAGGCATTTTGGCTTATAAAATTATAGAAATTGGAAAAGCCTGTGATTTGTCTACAAACTAGATAAAAATCAGAAATGTATTGTTACAACAGTTATTTACCTTCCATAGTAAATGGCTAATAAACTTTTCCGTATCTGCTAGTTAAAATAATCATATTTTCCCCAGAAATTTTATAAAAGGAAATCTAATTTCATTTAGGCTATTTACTGAATGACATGATATGAATTGAGGCAGCTTCCAGGTGATCTGAGAAGTAGAAAATAAGCCTGAGAAGGAAAATTTCCCAACAGAAATGCACAAGATACAATTAAAAGAACTCTTCTTCATTTCTGATTCCAATTTAAGTTTATAGTTTCAAATTTCTTCCTAACAGAGTACCACCACATTTTTTCAATATATTCTGTGAACTACCTTTTATAGTAACGCCTCTTTTTTTAACTATCATCATGTAGTTTTGTTGTTGTTGCTTTTTTTTTTCTTTTTTTTTTTTGGAGGGGTGTTGTGGGGCTTGAACTCTGGGCCTGGGTGCTGTTCCTGCACTTTTCAACTCAAGGGTAGCACCACTTCTGACTTTTAATTGACGGTAAGAGTCTCACGGACTTTCCTGCCCCAAGGTTGGCTTTGAACTGTGATCTTCAGATCTCAGCCTCCTGAGTAGCTAGGGTTACAGGCATGAGCCACTGGTGCCCGGCTGTTGTTTCTTTTCTGGTTAAACAAGAACACAGGCTATTATTTAAAAGAGAAAGTAGTGAAAGCCAAATGAAAATGGAATTTTGTTTTGAGTTTATCCTACAATAAATATAATATGAATTTCCAAGCCCCTTAATTATTTTCTCAAATATTGAGACATAAAATCCATGGTCATTTTTAAATTAATGCTCCCTGAAGGGAGTTTTTCAGATTGAACAAGGCCTTCCAAGAAGGCTTCTGGCTGAATCAAACATGCTGCTTAGTTTGCTTTAGTAAATAAACCTATAAGTTAAGCACCTATGATATGCTGCTTGTGCACTGATCTGAATGCTGACATTTCATTGCTGGACAAAATGCCAGTTGTCCAAGTTTCAAGGAGACTGGGAGTCTATAGAGAAGACTAATGAGGGAACTTCAGTGCAGTGTACTAGATCCTAGAACATCAGTAAGTCTGAATACTGTGAAGGCTCAAAGAATGAGCAACTATGCCAGTCATTAGAGATCCAGAAAGACTTTCCAAGGGAATGAGGCATGAGAAAATATCAAAAAGATGAGCAATAGATAAACTAGATTAAAGAATTAGGGTGAAGGGAGAAGAATTGGGGTCCAAAGGTAAAACATGTTCCAAGGCCTATATACAAGAATAATCATGAGTTATATTTGGCACCTAACATCAAAGTAGAAGCTGGTAAGAAATAAAGATGAAAAGACAGCATAATCTAGCATGAAGACCTTGGATTTTTATGTTAAAGGCAATGGAAAAAATCATTGATAAATTTAAGCAGGAAATTGCATGACCAAAATATGATTTGGGAAGGTTACTTTCTTCGAAATGGGTTAAAAATATGGCAAGCCTATCTACCATCCAAAAGATCCAGAGAATCTTGCTTAGTACTTCATACTAAATGTGATCCTACCCACATTTAGTTCAGTAAGTGAAAGCATGAAGCAAAAAGCAAAAACAAAAAGAATGAAACACAAAATCAGAGGACTGATACTACATAGTTCTGCTCTAGAGACTGTAGCAGCAACAACAAATCAGAAATAAAGGGGCAAGTCACTCTGATCTAGGTTCCCCAAATCAAAGATTGTGATGCCAAATGTAGCCACATCAGAATTTCTGAGATATTTCTCTTTAAAAACAAAAACAAAACAACAACCACCACCAAAAACTTGGTCTTAGTAATCCTCATAGTTTTCTGAACCTCACAGGGCTTCAAGACTGGCTTGAAAACTTTACTTAACCACTTTATTGCCACAGAAGTTATAAAGCCTGGGGCCAGCCATAAAGATGTTAATTTAATGAATATTCATAATCAATAAATATTCATTAAACAACATTTCCGTTCCAGGCATGCTGTTGCTCCTGGCAGGTCCCGCCTGCATGGCAGAGTGCACTTGTTAAATGAGTGTTGCTCATTGCAGAAACACCTTATGGGATTTCATGAAAGAAGCAGCATTCATCTACAACCCATACAGATGTGTAGAGACAAGTTGGAACAAATTCTCTACAAAAGGAGAAAGAAAAGCTTTTTCTCTTTGGTACAGTTCTTGTGTTTCACATGTCAGAAGTGTGGCCAAATATGTGAAACTCTGTGAGGGAAACCCAGTAGAAGGCCATGGCTTTTATTTTTCTGTGTGGGCAAATACAAAGTCAGGACACTAATCAGCTCTATACCTGTGTAGAAAAAGCCAGGTTTTAATTGCAAATGGAGAATTGTGAACATCATTACTCTACAAGGTTTGTTTTCTTCATTGTGTGATGCCTTTTGAGAAAGGCAAGCATTTAAAGCAGATAAAATAGCTATGTCAGTGCCCTGGTTTTTCTTTGGGGTCTATGTGTTTTGTTAGAATACATTGAATACAATGAAAGACATGATGTATACTTAGGTGAAGAGCACAAAGGTGTAACTCTTATAGGGGTGAACTGTGTATCAAAATGAATACCAGGGAATGGAAACATACTTTTGCGGGGAGGGCAAATAAAGAGGAACATGAATGGAGGGAGGAAGGCTCAGTAAAATCGAATAATAAAACCTTGAAATAAAAATTAACAGAAATAAAAATTCTAGGTAAAAAGAAACCAGTAGGCACAAGTGATTCTCATTAAGAATCTAGAAAATTTCTGCAGGATCCAAAAAAGTACTGGAAAATGACTGAACAGACAGATCCTACCATACTACTTCATTTTAGAAATGTCTCTTTAAGAATACAACAAACAAGCTTGGCACCAGTGGCTCATGCCTGTAATCCTAACTACTCAGAATGACAAGATCTGAGGATACTCGTTCAAATCTAGCCCTGGCAGCAAAATCCAAGACTCCAATCAACCACCAAATACTGAACATTAAGTTGTCGTCCAAATGCTAGATCACTTATTCTTGATTAAAAACAAAATGAAACTAAGAGACAGCTGCCAGACGTTGAGGTCAAGCTTCAGCACCACTGTGAATTCTGTCTCTCTGTCTGTCTCTGTCTCTGTTTCTCTTTCTCTCTCTCTCCCTGTCTCTCTGTGTCTCCTTTCTCTCTCTTCTCTCTCTATCATTCTGTCCTTTCTCTTTCTTTAGAGTAACAATATATTTAAAATATTTAATAATTTTCTGTAATTTTAAGACTACTTTTGCTTGCTTTTTATTGACTCCATAGACTGTAGCAATTCTATGCTGTCGTGTTATAAAATTATGAGGTGTTTCCAGCTGGTCTACAGTATTATCCTCCTTTCTGATGATTCTGGTTCTTTCTCCATGTCTAAACACCCACAGGAACCATCCTAATGTATGGGACTTTCAGTAGATAGAACTCCTGTTATTTTGCCAGCAAGTCACTAAGAAAAGCTAGTCACTAAAAAGGTAAGCTTAACCAAAATATCTTTAGTGCTGGCTGGGCTTTGGTCCCTGATTTCAAAGAGTAGGCCTAGAAGCAGTGAGAGTCTGAGAGAAAATTGATGGGTTATTTGAACTGTGGAATTTGGTATCTTCGTGGCCACTTGTGAGACTCTTATTGTTTTCCTTTGTTAAGTAGGTCCTTTCAAAAAACTGTCTTCTTAGACATCCTCTAAGCAGTCTTCCTTCCGAGACATGTGAGAGTTTGCTTGTAGCAGTGTTTCTCCAATTCTTACAATTTGACCTTTTTTTCTTCTTAAAATCTTGGGACTTTGATTAATATTTGCATAATGCAGACAAAGTACTAAGGTTCATGATTCCATAAAGATAGCATTTATGGCCATCTGGCCTGACAAGCTTTGAATAGAAATGTGAGAGGTGAAAGGTGAGCTGGGGAGGTGGATTGCCTCCAGCATTTGATGGAATAAGAAGCCTTAGCTGTAGTGGATTTTCAAAGAAAAATGAAATCCTTATACTTTCCCTTCTTTGCTTTTTGAGTGAACCTTCTCTTTAACACCCTTACATTCCATCATTTTCATTTTCAAAAGGGTGATATAGAAACCACAGATCTCTCATAACCAAAGTGATTGCCTATCAAACCCAGGTCACTAGCCAAGTTAAACATTTCACATACTCAACAATGACTTGCACAATGGGGCACTTGCTATCTCTCCAAAAGAGATCCTGACAGTCATCCTGTTTTACCTAAGCAATTTTAATTGCATCTTGTGGCATACCATTAGTTCTATTACTGAGTTGTTTGTGCTTGCTCATGAATAATAATTGTAAAATACAATAAATTTTTAAATACAAATTATAAGAAAAGTGAACTCAAATACTTTTTGTAGAAACTAATTTAACCCTGCATGAGATTTTTCTATAGTCTAAGAATGGGAAAGCTGCAGTCCAAAATGGCTTACTGTGACACTGTTTCACACAATTGTATTTTAGGGGAGGAATAGATAATTAAATTATGTAAAATCTACATATTGCTAAAATATTTTGTTGCTATGATGGTTTTGTCTAACTGCAGAGGTCTTTTTGGCCAGCATCTTGATTATCCATGTAATTTAACAATACTCAGATTATTTCTTGCTCCTAAATTATAGAAATAATTGGTTTAAGGCTATTTTTCTTAAAAATCAGATTAAAAACTGCCTTGGGGAGGGGAAGGAAAAAAATGTTTAAATAGGGATATAGGTGGACCCACTGCAACAATGAGATGTGCAAAATGCTCTGTTAAAAAACAAACTTTACAACTTTGGTGGGGAGGCCAGGGCGAGGTGGGGGGAGGGGAGTATAGTCCTGGAGGTGGGAGGGCAGGGATGGTAGGGGACAAAGGGGACAAAGGGGACAAAGGAAGCAACAATGCTTGATAAGAAATGTACTTATTACCTTGCTCGTGTAATTGTAACCCCTCTGCACGTTATTTTCACAATAAAAAACATTAAAAATTAAAAAGAACAATTGCCAACCAGTTTCTTGCAGTATGGCTGCCAAGATATCCTAAGTATGATATTCTGGATAATGAAAGCTGATCAGAAAATGAATAGGGACTTCTTGGGTAATACAATATGGCACATGAACAAGAATGAAGAGAGGACTACTTCACATTCAAATCCTATATTGCTTATCTTAGGTTTTCCCCAACATGAAATCATAGTAGAGAATTAAATGTGATCAAATTTTCATTGATGGTAACAAAATATTTCTTAAACTCTTATAAGTAAAATTTCCTCTACACTACACTGTTCATCTCCAAGTTTATTCTCAAACATAATAGTTATCTTCTTGTAATCTTGACTTTGTTCCATATGTGTATCACCCAACTCTTTGCTTTCCATTTCCCTAAACTCAAGAGTTGCAAGCCCAAAAGTACAAAATTGTAATTTGTAATCCAAAAAGGGATCAGGACACTGGAAAATATTATTTTAGAGCATTATGCTCATAACTCAAAATATAAAGAAACAAATAACAACTCTAACTCAAAATATAAAGAAACAAATAACAACTCTAACTCAAAATATAAAGAAACAAATAACAACTCTAACAACACAACACAAACAATTCATTTATTATAAATAGCATTTTAGCTCACTTAATCCTAAAAGGACTCAGCAAGTTAGTCTGGGTCTAAATTTCACTATTTCTTGACAGCCTCATCGTATTGTAGGTACATTCAAAAAGACCTCTCTGAACATCTAGCCTTTAGTGTCCACAATCTCCTATTTCCACGGTGGAGCATGGATTGTTCTTACCTTTCAGCTTTTGTACAAATACAAGTGGAAAGTCAAAGGCATTTCAACAGAAGCTAGTTGGTCTTAATACTTCATTTGGGGGCCTGTTCAGAGCAGGCAACAGTGTCTCCTTCTGCATATGACAGGAACAGAAGTCCAGAGCTTATTAACACTTGAGGCACTGAAATAGATGAAGCCCAAGAGCTGAAACAAGGGCTCATCACTAACTAAAAAAATGCCTTCAATCCTTATATATCACCCTGCACCAGAATCAACTCCAAATGGATCAAAGACCTCAGAGTGAAAGCAGACACTCTGAAAACATTACAGGATGCAATAGGAGAAACCCTAAGCCTCCTTGGCACA
>NW_012267255.1:4968453-4977603 GCF_000151885.1 Dipodomys ordii | reverse complement strand
AAGATCTTCACTAGCCCTACAACGGACAAGGGTCTCATATCTAAAATATACTTGGAAATCAAAAAAGTAAATCCCCCAACAACAAATCCTCAAAGAAACAACTGCCCAATAAATAAGTGGGCTAAAGAAGAAAGAAGGATGGCCAACAGACACATGAAGAAATGCTCAACCTCCATAGCCATAAAAGAAATGCAAATCAAAACAACATTGAGATACCACCTCACCCCAGCTAGAATGGCTATAATCAAGAACTCTAATAACAACAGATGCTGGAGGGGATGTGGACAGAAGGGAACCTTACTTCATTGTTGGTGGGAGTGTAAACTTGTTCAACCACTTTGGAAAGCAGTATGGAGGTTCCTCAAAAGACTTCACATAGAGCTCCCCTATGACCCAGCAATCCCACTTTTGGGCATTTACCCAAACGTCTACAAACAAGACCACACTAAAGCTACCAGCACAACTATGTTTGTTGAAACATTATTTACCATAGCTAAGATATGGAACCAACCCAGATGCCCCTCAGTAGATGAATGGATCAAGAAAATGTGGTATATATACACAATAGAATTCTATGCCTCCATCAGAAAGAATGACATTGCCACATTTGTTAGGAAATGGAAAAGCTTGGAAAAAATTATATTAAGTGAAGTAAGCCAAGCCCAAAGAAACAAAGGTCCCATGGTTTCCCTTATTTGCAATATCTAGTATATGTATGAGTCAAGCAGGAAAGGTCAGATAATGTGATGTTAGGAAAATGAACCCTTAGACATGTATTTAAATGTTTTTTTCTTTCATGCATTTGTTTCTAACTCATTTATAAGATTATTTCTTTGTAGCTTTATATGTCCCTCCCCCACAGTATAACCCCTGCTTTCACTATATTTGATGTCGGTATAATTTGTGGAGGAGATGGGGAAAAACAAGTCGTTTAAGGATACAGGTGGACCCGATGCAACTATGAGAAGTACAAGCTGTCATGTCCAAAACGAACTTTACAACTTTGGTGGGGGGGGGAGTGGGGGGCGGGGCGATTGGTTGGGGGTGGTACAGGTGGAGGCTGGGAAGGGATGTGAAGGGTAAACAAAGGAGGAGGCTGCAATGCTTGATAAGAAATGTACGCATTATCTTGCCCATGTAATTGTAACTCCTCTGTACAGTATGTTCACAAAAAATAAAAATTTTTAAAAAATGCCTTCAACTCCCCAGATTCTGACAAATGTGACTTAATAAAGAAGGGGTAAAGAGGGCCTGAGCGACTCTGGTTCTCATTTTTTTCAAACCTTTCAATATAGTATATCCTTTAGTCTCAGAGTTTCAACTGGGCTTGTTTGGAAAATGTCTCAAAAACCAAATAGTGTTTAATTGCTGTCATTACCAGGTTACTGATGCAACACATGACAGCTATCAGCCAATCATGTCATATCATACATTTAATGGGGAAGCTTATCAGCCACCAAGGTACTGTAATTAATTAGGTATTCTCCACTGTGAAATAATATACAAACAATGAGATCACACTTGCTTGAGATAAGCAGCATGGGACCTAACACAATAATATACAGGTCCTAAGAAGGGAGAAACAGACAAAGTATTTGAAAATGATTCATTCAAGGGCACATTCATCACTGAAGGTGGAATTCAGAAGGAAACGGGTTTTCCAGCTTCTCGTTCTTCTGTTTCCAAGAGAAATAACAGTAGCATGAGAAATTAAAAGGTTTTTCATACAGATTTCAAATTTTCAAGAATGGTATTTAAAAAGCAGCCAGCTGCAAGGATAACGTAAGAGAAACCTTTCTATGCTAATGACAAACTGATAATCTAGTTGGTTTTCAAGTCTTTTCTCTTTCTGTTCTCTAACAAAAGGGACAATGGTATCCACAGTACCATCAAGCCTAGCAATTGGTTTTCTTTTTTTGAAAACTGAAGTGTATATGTCAGTTTTCAAAGCAGCATGACTCTGTTAGCCTTTGCTCCCTTTATCCCCAGCCAAAAAATGCAGAATTGATAGCATCTGTTTCCACTACCCATGCTATCCCAATCATCAAAAACACATAGAGATGGGGAAGGAAATGCTGAAGGCTCTCACATGCCTGCCCCTGACCAGGAAGACTGCTCTCTTCCATGCATTCATTCCCTTCCTTTACTTGTATATCTGACTCATATGTTTAGCTAAAAGAGAGTTTGGGAGGAAGTCAAGGCAAAGGATCAAGGGTTAAGAGTTATCCCATGCCTGTCACAAAGAAGAAAAGAAAGGAAGGAGGAAAAAAATTATGTCAAGTATTTTCATTTGAAAAATGAGTAGGATGGTCTTTGAAAACAGAAACATCTTCAGAGCCTATGAAAATTTATACTGAAGCACAATGTACTATGGGAAAAAATAAACACAACCAGATGATCAATCAAAAAAAATCTTAAACTACAAAGTAATATCACATCAAACTGTTTACTATATAGCTTCATTGTGGAAAATGGTGGTAGGGGAGAGGGATTTCTCTAAGCAAATGAATATACTTGCGTGCAAAAGGTTTTTTTACCATACTGTTAATTTGTACTTTATTCTTTTTTGTACCTATGCAAGAGTAATTTGCTTATCATAACTGGGAAAAATAGAAATTGATTTAGAGAAAAGAAAATTTTATATAACATAGGTAAGACTATATGACTATATATACATACATTTTATATAGATATATATATAGATATATATAGATATATATCAGAGTAGAGGGACAGAGGAACAAAGCAGGGAATAGCCTTGATGGGTAGGTTGACCCTCTAAACACCAAAGTTAAAGGATATACACAATTTGAACATTATATCATTATGGATATTTTTTGCAGTATATGTTAGCAGGGAAATAATCACAGTGAAATAGATTTTATAGCATTTTAATCATATTTTGGCAATTAATAGAAATTAACTCATATACAATTTAATGAACACATGTTTATAAATTTATACAAAATACATAGTATTTTTAGACTAAAAATAGATTCATGTCACTGTGATTATTTTTCTGTTCATGTGTTTGGAAAGCACTTTCCCTAGAAGCTGTTGCTCAAAAGAATTGTGTGTGTGCTATTTAACAACTATTTCTTAAGGTCATTCATAACAAACATTTGTGTCTTTATCTTTCATACACTGGGTTTAGATTTATTCACACATATTCTGATGTGATTTTTCTCAGAACACTTACCAAACTTTCACTTAAAACTTTTAGTACCATATTTCCAATATTGGAGAATGACTTGACTTAATAGGTATGGTTTTGCTTTATTATTCACAGTGCTTTTTGTTTTCATCTCAAGCTTTGTAATAAAAATCTAGTTATATGAGCCAATAACTTTGTGACATTAAGCCATCTGTCTAACCTTATATGTTTTGACTCAAAAACTGGCAATCGGAAACAATTTACAAGTTTTCACAAGAGACGGAAGGACACTTTTGCTTAATTACAGTCCTCTTGGAGAAGTTAACACATATTAACCTCCCTAATGTTATGCATTCCCATTAGTAAACTTTTACAAAGTATACAGACATCTGTCATTATCTTCTAGTCACATGGTCATAAATCCTGGATATTTGCCCAAGTCTTATGGTGTAGTATTAAGCTAAGTAATATTTAAATAGAAATTATTTTTTGTAAGCCAATGTATATATATTTTTTCATAGCTTTGAGCACATTGCTTCACAATTTTAAATGTGTTTGATAAAATTCAATGAAATAACTGTGCATGACAAATATCAACTTACCAATTCAGCCTTGACTTCTATTGTTCTCTTAGACAAAACAAATGCAAGTATGTTGTATGTGCATGTGTCTCTTTCTGCTCCATATACCTTCCAAGATAGACATGTGATTGTACAAAGATATTACATTACCTCGTTCATGTACTCAAAGAAACCAGAGTGTTTTTGAGCATTAATTAGTATTTCAACTCAGAGTATTGAATGGTTAAAGACATAGTTTATATAGGTTAAGCTACTTTTTTAAACACTCATTACTCCTTTAAATATTTTTTATTTGAAAAGTAATGAAAAGCCATTTCAAGTAATTCATGCTAGAAGAATCTCTACTTCTGCAATAAATGAATCTAAAAATTAATTAAATATTAATTGAATATTACAGTAATTATTCCACTCCATTCTGCCAGAATGAAAAGATGGAACATGTAATTTTAGATTTGAACAAAATAAAATTTCTATATAATTATGAGTGATTTGTGGTTGCTGAAAGATCAGCATTGTAAAGTGTACAGATTTAGTTACTTGATGTTGGTATAATTTGTGGAAGGGAAGGGAAAAAAAATCGTTTAACTAGGGATATAGGTGGACCCATTGCAACAATGAGATGTACAAGTCCTTATGTGGAAAAACGAACTTAACAACTTTGGTGGGGGGTAGGGGAGAGGATCGGATGCGGGGAGGGAAGGAGTATGGGAAGGGATGGGAAGGGGAAACAAAGAGGAGGCTACAATGCTTGATAAGAAATGTACTCCTTATCTTGCCCATGTAATTGTAACTCCTCTGTACGGTATTCTCACAATTAAAAAAAAAAACAGGAAAAAAATTATAAAACTTTTATAATTGCTTTGAATTTTGCTTATGTTTATAAAGTAAACTTTTACTGCGTTATTTGAAAGTGTTAAATAGAGGAAGGAAAGAATTAAAATGTACTCATTTTAACTAGCTTTCTCTTGTAATATTTGTAATTTTTAACTTATATTGCACCACCATTTAGGTCTCAGCTACAATTTTGAATATAAAGTCAAAGTGATATAATAAATGAATCATTTGAGTCACATATATACATGTACCCTACAAGGACAGAGTTCTTTATTAAAGTAATACAGACAGTGTTAACTTGATGCTTCATACAATTCTCAGGTCCAAAATTTTAGTTATCTATGTGCAGTCTCAGTGTGCTTACACAGTGTAGGTATGACCCAGTGAATCTAAGCTTTTCTCATTTCCTGAGTTCCCTATATCTGCATTTGTAATCAAGAGACATTAATAGAGTTCACAATAGCAATTTATAAATGACAGCATCTGCAAGCAGATGTTTCATGGTTAGAGATTATGAATCCTAGTTTTACTGTGTTTTAACCCAAAATGTCTGATAGATTTGGTGTCCCTTGGGCTCTGGTAAAGTAATAAAGGGGATCTTTGGGTTTTATTATGTTGATTTATTAGCTGAAGTCATTTCTACCTGTAAGAAATTTCACTATTTTAGTCAGAATAACTATTTTTTAAAGGCCAACAAACACTTCCTAATAAATTTACTAAAATTTAACATAAGCTCATTATCTTGATTACAATAATTTTAGATTAATTGTATAAAGAATTATAGCAAATATTTTCATAATTGCAAGGCAATATGTGGAATAGAATCATAGATATTTTAACTGATCAGAGTTCAGTTTATATTATAAACATTTGCTTTTTCCACTTAATTGCTGTAAATGTACAGAATTTTTCCTAATTTTGTAAAATTCACTTAAAACAATTAAACAATAAGGAGATTGACATTAAACATGTCTAACAACTTAAAATGTAATTTTTCTCCTTTTACCCAGAAAGTATGGCTTCTATATATAGCATCACAATATATAATATAGCACTGAAGTAAAAAGCTTGTGCTTCAACTGGCATTGTCGATTCATGCAAATTACCCTAGCTATTCAGGAGGCTGAGATCTGGGGATCATGGTTTGAGGTTAGCCCAGGCAAAGAAAGTCTGTGAGATTCCTATCTTGAATTAATCCCAAAAGAAAAACAAAAAATAGTGGTAGAGTGCTAGCTCAAAGACAGCTGCCAGACCCAGAGTTTAAGCCGAAGGATCAGCACACACACACACACACACACACACACACACACACACACACACACACACACACACACACAAAGAAAGGGGAGGGAAGAAAGAGAAGGGGAGGGAAGGGAAGGGGGGAGGGGAGGGAAGGAAACCATGGGGCCCAGATAATCAGCGGGGCTCATCCTGGCCTCATGGTCCAGCCTGCCGGAGTGGGCAGGGCATCAAGGGGCCAGCCTCACAGCTCCACAGAACCTACCACCAGAGCAAGGCCTTGAGCGGCTACTGTCACTGTCCCAAGAGGTGTGCCGATGGAGGGGCGTGCCATGCCGCCGAAAGGGGGCGGGGAGTGCTACTGGAGGGGGTGGGACGTCAAGCTGCCTATTGGGACTGGACAGGGGGCAGCTTGGGGGAGGAGTTTGAACCCATTAGTGAGGGAGGGGCGCAGCCTATCTGGGTATATATAGGCCAGAGAGAGGATAGAGGGAAAACAGTCCAGAGGGAGGAGAGGGGAGTCTGGGGAGACTGGGAGTCCAGAGGAGAGGGGAGGAGAGTAGGGGAAAGACTGGGAGTCCTGAGGGAGTCCTGAGCAGTAGGAATGGAGGGAGAGACTGCAGGAGGGAAACCCTGCTGGAACAAGGCCGGGAAGGCCTGTGGAGGGGAGGCCATTTGGGACTCCCTCTAGATAGGCCTGTGGAGAGGCTCCGCCCAGAGCAGAGCAGGGCAGGCCTGTGGAGGGTGGAGAGGCCTGCACAGGAGGAGGAAGGGAAGAAAGGGAAAAGCCTTCCCCTTTGGAGCATTGGAGCTCTGCAGCTTTGGAGGTCTGAGGTTTGCAGACCGACTAATTTGGTGGGGGCAGGGGGAGGTCGGGGCTGCCTATTGGAGGCTTGGAGGTTTGGTGATTGAGGCTGCTCTTGGTTCTTGGTTCTGCTCTTGCCCAGGACAAGGTAGTCTCAAGACGCTTTCTGGAATAAATAGTGTAAATAAACTTCCACTTGTCCACCATTCACTGCCTGTGCCTCCATGGATTGTCTCGTTTTCTGGACGGAGATCATAAGTGAAGGAAGGAAGGAAGGGAGGGATGGAGTGGGGGAGGGAGGAAAGAAACAAAGAAGAGGAAACAGAAGAGTTTGTGCTTTTGATTAGTGATCTGAGCTCAAGATCATCTCTGTCATTTTACTGTGCATCAAATCTTGAAGAAAGTTTTAACTGGAGGTGGAGTCAGTTTTCACCATCTATAATGTGGGATAATAATAGCAACTCTGTCATTAAAGTAGCTAAAGATTAAAATAATAAACTGCAGGTCTTGCTATACAGAAAACAATGTCTTAGCTTTCATTATTGTTAGAATTTTCCACTGGTAGCTAAAAATATGACTCATTTGAAAGAAATAGAAATGTAGAAAGGATATCACATTATTCCTTTTTTTTAAATTTCAGGCAAAGGTACATTTTATCCTTGGGACTTTTGATGATTAATTCAAAGTGTGGATGAAACTAAAGTTACCTGCTTGTTGAACTTCTGTATTGAGGAATGAAACCACATATGTTCAGCAGCATATCATGGCTCAGTGAGATGTCACCACTGTGACAGAATAGGAACTTCTCAATGTAAAACAAATACCTCCAATATTGCCATAGCTGTCAGATCATCATTTCTTCTCTATTAAACTACTCTGTTGTCTGTTGCTTCCTCTAACATAGTGAAATATAAATTGCTAACATTTTATTAGTTTAAAATTAAGGAGAAATACGGTGCACGCAGAATGACATGAATCTAGAGCAAACCAAAGAAGAGGGGATAACACATATGTATTGCTTTTCCTTAAACTTTGTTAAAATGAATAACTTTGAAATGACTTAAGTCTGTGAGTGCTTTTCTGTGTGTCCAGTACAATGGTATACTAGTCTCGAAGACAGCATGCAACCTGGCAGTTGCTATAGTAACAAGATGTTCTTCATTGAAGAGCAGATAAAATGGTGGCATATAAATAACATATGTACAGTATATTGTCCTGGAGTGAAAGACTTTTGCTCTCTGACCAGAAGAACATGTTTTCTTCTTTCTTGGAATTCTTGTCCATTTTTGATGTGCATATGAATCTAATCTACAAGTAATCAAACTGTCCTCTTTGAAACTACACAGGATACAGATCTTCACCAAGTGAATGAAAGGTGGCTTAGTATTGTAGATATGCTTGAAAGAAGTTGATGGGTCGGAAAGAAGAACTTGCATGAAGTGCTGTGCTGAAAACATTGCACACTGTAGCAGCTTCATTTGCAATCAAAGCTTACTTTATAGTTGTGTTTTCTTAATGATTTGTTCATACAAGGCATACAAAGGTGTAGGCGGACAAGTCAGAAATCTGGAGACTAGGTACTGCTGAGCTGCAGTGTTCTGAATTCAGAGTGGCAGAAATGAGTGCAGAGCTAGGCTTACCTTGAATGCATTCTCTTTCCTAGTGCAAGGCACTTAGTGACTCTAAATTGTATTTTTCTTTCTTTTTAATTGTCTTTAGTTGTACAAAGTGGTTTCAATTCAACATGTCAGTTTATGAGCACAATGAATCTTGATCAATGTCACTCTCTCCATCATCCCCTCATCTGTCACCATCCCACCTATTAAATCTTATTTTTAAAGCCAAGATAGATTAAGCTAATTGTTACAAAGAACAAGCAAAAGTATCAAAGTAGCAAACACAGATGAAATTTCTATGTAAATGTGAAACATTGTTTATAATAAGTACTATGAAAAGAAATACTTGACACTACCAAACTTTAGACATGGGTTTTCCCTGTTGGGCTATAAAATGATGGGCAGTGCATGGACAGTGCAAATACTAATGGAACCAAATTTCTTCTTATTTCATGGTCAACAAATCAGTGCTTCTTAATTGGTAAGTGTTGTTTAATCTATTAACTAATAATGCACAAATGCAAGTTTCATAAATGTAAATCAGATTTATGCATTTGATGGTGTAATAGATTTTTCAGATTGTTTCTCCTTAAAATTGTCAGGGAAAGATTAATGTGCATCTGCACATGTACATGTATGTGTCATATCTAGTCATCTATATAATTACATCAAATTCAAATAAATTATACATGCAACATGTATTTATAATGTACCATGTGATTTTTTTGTTTCTTTGTATGTTCCTCCCCCATGGTATAACCCCTGTTTTCACTGTATTTGATGTCATTGCCCTGTATCTTTTTTTAATTTTAATTTTAATTTTTTATGAACATACTGTACAGAGGGGTTACAATTACATGGGCAAGATAATGAGTACATTTCTTATCAAGCATTGCAGCCTCCTCCTTTGTTTACCCTTCA
>NW_012267255.1:4860227-4966377 GCF_000151885.1 Dipodomys ordii | reverse complement strand
ATCATCATTGAAAACCATTGGGCAATATCATTCTTTCTGATGGAAGCACAGAATTCCATTGTGTATATATAAGACATGTTCTTCATCCATTCATCCACTGAGGGGCATCTGGGTTTCTTTTGTATCTTGACTATGGTAAATAATGCTTCAATGATCATGATCATTTTGGTACCTGTAGTGTGGCATGGGTTGTGGTCAATTGGATAAATTCCCAGAAGTGGGATTTCTGGGTCATAGGTAACTCTATGTTTAGTGTTTTGAGGAATCACCATACTGCTTTCCAGAGTGGTTGAACAAGTTTACATTCCCAGCAACAGTGTAGTAGGTTTCCCTATTGGCCACATCCTTGTCAACATTTGTTATTGTTAGTTTTCTTGATAATGGCCATTCTAACTCAGGTGAAGTGCAATTTCAGTGTTGTTTTGAATTGCAATTTTATATATATATATATATATATATATATATATATATAATAGGTATATATATATAATAGGTATCTAAATATATCTGGCATATAATGAAAGATTCAGAGAAAAGAGTAATGCAAGTATAGGACACTTAAGAAAGCACTTATTTAGTTCTGAATTCTTCCAAATTCTAGAAAATCCACACTTCTATGTCAATTCTTGCATAGAATACAGTGTCAAGAAATAAAATGTAAGGAGGAAATATTCACAATACAGGTAGGATCTGTGAAGAACTAGAGACTTGGTATGTAAAGAACAAGAGAGAAGATAAAGTAAAACAATAATAGATTTTAAAAAATATGCACCCATTGTAGTGAAAATGTTGACAGATTACTTAAAAATAATCTTTCAAGAATAATAAAAATCAAGGAAGTTTATAGAATGTCAATTTCTAGAATCAGTAAAGTTAGCAAGGTACTCAATACAGAAACATTACTTAATATACTCTATATTAATATATTTGTTACAATAAATATATTTATATTAAAGTATGTTCAATAACAATATGCTAGTCTACCTGAAGCACAAAATATCAGCTAAAATATATGTGTGCATTTATTGTAATATATAATTTAAAATGTCTAGGAAGAAATTTAAGCAAGAAAATTATTTTGATATAAATTCGACATTATTGAAATACATTTTAAATGTTTATATGAATCTAGATATACTAAGTATTTATGGATCATAAAAATCAATATCATAAAGTGAAGAACTTTTCCTACAGGCAATATAATTTCAACTAAAACTCCTATATATATTTTTATGGAAAATGACAAGCTGAAGCTCAAATTTGCATAGGAGACCAAACTAAGAAAAACAAATATTTTTGAGAAAAAATAAGATAGATAAAATGAGGATAGAAATAAATAATACAGGAATTAAGATTTTCTATAAACCTAAGATATTAAGACAGTATCCTGACATTATGCTAACTAAATACTCAGCAGAAGTGTGTGTCTATGGAAACTTGATTTATAACAATGCAGACTTCATAGACTAGAATAGTAAGAACATGTATTTTAATTTATTTTTTAATAAATTATTCTGAGACAATTGGTTACTCATAAAAAGGGAAATTGGATCCATAACTCATATAGGCACAAAAATCAATTCTAGGGGAATTAAAGACTTAAATGTGAATAGTAAACTATAAAAATGTTAAGAGACAAAGTGGAGAATGTATTTATTACATATAGAGTATATACAACATTACAATCTACAAGTAATTTTTTTTAAAGCCCAACACCTGAATGGAAATTTGAGTAAAATCAAATCAACTTTTCATGGAAAGTGAATCACAAGTTCTTAATCATATGTAAAGAAATGTTTCACTGAATAAGTACTAAGGTAATCCAAATTCAAATCGTATCTATATTTTTTCACATGTATGAGACTTGGGAACAAATTGAAAGTTGGATGATGCTTCTATTGCTTGGAAAGTGTGAGAATACTTTGCGAGAATTAACAAGAATCTTTATTGATCCTTAGTGAGTTCATTTCTTGTCAAACTTTTAGCCCCTCCCTCATTTTTCTCCCACTTACCTTCCTCCAACCCCCTTCCCAAGGTGTACAGATCATTTCCAACATATTGTTTCGTGAGTATCACTGTTGCATTGGTTTTATTGACCCTTAGTATGTGTATAATCAGAACAACCATTTGAAGATCGTTTGTTATTACCTACTAACATTAGACAATTACATATTTTCTTCATGGAAAAATGCACTTGGTTACTTGTCCTAGAGAAAAGAAATTTAGGATTTCTCTCACTAAGTTGATAATTAAACTTTAAATAGTAAAATCAACAATGTCTATCAAAAGTAAAATACAAATTCAGGTGTGCTGGTGTACAATTGTCTTTTTAGCAGTGTGAGTCATAAATAGGAGGAATGCAGTCTAGCACAACCCAAAAAGAGACCCAATCTTAAAAATAACCAGAGCAAAAAGGGATGAAAGCTTGCTTCATGTGGTACAGTCCCTACTTAGCAGCAACAGAACCTTGATTTCAAACACCAGTACCAAAAAGGAAAAAGATATGGGCTTTTTTTTTCTTCTGTAAATGGAGTAGTAGAAAATTAAATTTCAGCTATCTACATCAATCTATGCAAAATCCAAAGTGGCTATTCAGAACCAATGAAGGGTTATACTATGATATTTATACACTAACTTCTGTATTTCATGTTTAATATAAATATAAGGAAAAACAAGAAGAGGGTCCATTTAATAATATTCAAAAAATAAATTTACTAAGTAGACAGGGATTAAACTGAGGAATCTTACATACTATGTTCTGCTTCTTTCACATATGTGGTAACAAAGTGAAAATGCACTTCATATCCTTTATATTAGAATGTGCATATTTTATACCGTCATATGTATAATGTCTTTCATAATCAATAACATGTCACTCAATCATTGCATTCTTTCTACATTAATTTAACTGATAGTCCTTAATTACCAATTTTCTGCAATTATGTGAGTATTAAACATGTTCTATAATTTTCAAAAGCTAAAGTATTAGCATAGTTTATAGATAAACAGGACAGAAACAATGGTACACTATTGTCACATTCGTATTACTTTGCTCACTTACTGTGAACAAATACCTGACAGAAACAACTGAAAAGAGCAATGACGTGTTTCAGCTCATGGTTTCAGAGGGTTTCATGATCTCCTGGGCTTCAGCAATGCATCATGGCAGTGGGAATGTGTAGCAGAAGTTGTCCTCCACCTGGTAACAGAAAAGGGATAAACACAAGATGTCCCCAAGGACCAACTGGCCCCAAGTGACCTACTTCCTCCAGCTAGTCTCCATTTCCTAAAGTTTCCAGACCCTTGGCAATCTAGAAAGGATCCCATGGGAAACATTTCATCTTCAAACCATAACAACATTGTTTCATAATGGATATATGCACAGGGAAAGGACAGTTATATGGCTCTGGGGTCTGAGACTCAATGATTACAGAGAAGATGTCTTGCAAATGTGAAATGTCTATAATGTCATGACATTCATAGATGTTTCACATCTATTCGAACCTTGAAATATGCACAAAGTGTTAACCAAGAAATGCATCCCTAGGGCAATTCCAATTATACCAACAGGAAGATACTCTAGAAAAATCAGGCTTTTTACATAAACAAATGAAAGTGGCTGTTAGTTGTCATTTTTCAAAGGGTCTAAACCCTTAAAATCTATTAGATTTAGGGGGTAGGGGATCAAGGTCGGGGAGAGTTGGCTATCAGAATCTTGGCCTTTCTAGTTTTGTTGTTGAACCAATACTAAATAAAGACCTGCAAAGTTCTGTAATGTGTTTTTAACTTCATGTTGTACCACTAGAGAAGTTCCAGTGAGTGATAAAAAATGGATTAATCAGGAAACTTATAGTTGAAATTAAAACTGGTTACAGGTCTTGAATAGCTGAAAGGACTTTTAAAATTCCATTCTTTTACTATGTCATCAGAGAAGAAAAAGAGTTACTCAATAAAATACAGGAAATTATATGAAAGAAAAATAGGAGTTGGGAGGTTCAGAGAAGGCCAAAACGAATCAAAAGTAGGTTCGTGGGAAAGGTCAAAAACTAAACCAAGTAAAGTACAACCTTTTAAACATTACATTTTAAGAGCAATCAACAAACTCTAATGCATTTAATCTAAAAGGTGGTTATTAGAATATAGAATATTTTAGGCCTGTAGGGAGTATTGGAATAATATTAAGAAAAACTTGCTGACCATCAGAATGGCCAATATCAGATGATTTTTCTTGCAGTGGGGAAGCCTCTATCTTAACTCATTTTCTTAGTTATAATCAACAGCTGACAGAGATGATAGAGAGTGAAACCAGACTCAATGTACACACCAATTTCTTCTTAACAAAGATAGACTTAACTTGCTTTTTGTGGGTTTGCCATGTTTTTATGCTACCTATTCATAACAGAGCATTACAAAATTTATTTTAAAAGATTTAAAATGGTAGAATTATTAAAATATATGCATGCAAATTATCTTTCCTCTATGGAGTCTATATTTTGAAGAGTAAAATATGGTAAGACAGCAAGAACCTTTTGAAAAATTCTTAATAAGTTAATTTAAGTCATTACCACAGATCTAGGAAGATGTATGAAGTCATGGTCATGCTTCTTCCACAGACTTAGCAATAGTTTTCCCATGAGGTAATAAGGTCCTATAAAGACACCCAAACCCTGTTATTTAGAATTCTAGAAGTTTACAAGGGGGAACAAAACCAGAATTATTAACTCTCCAAATAATTTCTTTGTGATTTTCACCAAAACACTAGATTAACATGAATCAATTAATCTACATGCCCTTACCAATGGATGATATCTTCTATGTGAAAGTTTGGGTAATCATTACAGCAAACAGTATATTAATATGAAATAGTCTACAGGCCCTTACAGATGATATTTTCCATGTCAGTGTCCTAACAACCATAACAATAAATTACCTTTAAGCATCATAATCCCTAAGTGCCTAGATGACATCAAATATTTGAAAAAGTTAGTGCATTTAAGAATGTGCAAATTGAACACATCTTAGTAAAGAGAGATCACAATCAAAATCCCAGCTGTTTTGACTTTCTTTTCCAGATTTCAAAAATCACTCAGTTCATTAATATTCTATATAAATTGAAGCCATAAAATAAAAAAATAAATGATTTGTGAGCCTAGAAAATGAGGTTCATATTCTCTACCACATTTTCAAATTAGGCAATATTTATTTATATTTTATCTATAATTTTAGACTAAAGTATTGGATTAAAAGAGTCTTTTCTTAAAAATCATCATTGAAAACCATTGGGCAATATCATTCTCCTGATAGTAGACAGTCCTAAATTCTTTGAGAACAGAAATTACTCCTGTTGTTCTCACCTCCAATTCCTTTTTTCAGCATGAGGCCTGATTGTGCTTTACTAATAATGCCATATGGAAGAATGAACAAAAAGGGTGAATGAAAACAATTCATAGCAGTAAGATCAAGTTTAATAAATGATAGGAAGAGATATATCTGAGGTGTCTTTTAATGATTCCTTATAAAATAAAACTTCTTCATTACCAGATCACTTACCAGGTTCATACATGGTTGCGTAGAGTCACAAGTTAGAGTCACCGTTTGTGAACTCCAATGAAATAAGGAACATATAAATGAATAGATAGCAAGATACAAGTAAATAACCTGATATTTATTGCTATAAAGGTGTTAACTGCAAATGAAATAAAAGAGTAAAATATAGAAATGTAATGAAGTTCCAGATGAGTCACGGAGTAGGATTGGGGAAAGTAGCAGATAATTCAGAAGATGTCATTTAGAAGTGACCTGATGATAGTGATCAAACTGACCAAACGTAAAACAATTCTCTTTTTTTGACTAATTACAAATTACCTAAGTTTTTTCTTTCTTTATTTTTGTATATTTTTTTAAAGACACTATACAGAGGGGTTACAGTTACATGAGTAAGGTAATGAGTATATTTCCTATGGAGCATTGTTACTTCCTTCTTTGATTTTCTCCTACCATCCCTTCCCTCCTCACTTACCCAACTCCTCCCACACCCACCCAAGTTGTAAAGTTCATTTTCAACATAGTGTCTTGTATAACTCATTGTTACAATGGGTCAACCTGTATCCTTATTTAAGCATTTTGTTATTTTCCTTCCCCTCTCCAAATTAGAAAAATGTATATACAAAGATGCAGGGCACAGGAATCAAATACAGTAAAAACAAGGGTTATACCATGGGAGAAGATATACAAAAGAAACAAAAACATCACATGTACATTATAGATACATTAAAAACAACGCAAGTCACATGAAGACATGCTCAACTTCTCTAGCCATAAAAGAAATGCAAATCAAAACAACATTGAGATTCCATCTCACCCCAGTTAGAATGACTATAATCAAGAAATCTAATGGCAAAAAAAATGCTGAAGGGTATGTGGTCAAAGGGGAACCCTACTTCGTTGTTGGTGGGAGTGTAAATTTGTTCAACCACTTTGGAAAGCAATATGGAGGTTCCTCAAACGACTGCACATAATGCTCCCTTATTATCCAGCAATCCCACTTTTGGGCATTTAACCAAATGATCACAAACAAGGCTAGACTAAAGCTACCAGCTAAACTATGTTAATCACAGCATTATTTACATAGCTAAGATATGGAACCAACCCTGATGCCCGTCAGTAGATGAATGGATCAAGAAAACGTGATAGATAGATAGATAGATAGATAGATAGATAGATAGATAGATAGATAGAAAGATAGATAGAAAGATAGATAGATACAGATACACACACACACACACACACACACACACACACACACACATAATGGAATTCTAGGCCTCCATCAGAAAGAATGGTACCGCCCCATTTGTTAGGAAATGGAAAGACTTGGAAAAAGTGATATTAAGTGAAATAAGCCAAGCCCAAAGAAACATAGATCACATGATTTCCCTTATTTGCAATAACTAGTATATGTCTAGGACAAGCAGAAAAAGTCAAAAGCTATGTATATATCACCATATAAGATGATGCTAAAAGAAATTACCACCAAGATAGGGGCACAAGTGGTTTTTATCTTTCTTGCTGTTGCTACTATGTGATTTTTTTGAAAAAAATTCTAAAGGAAAGAAATACTTTGGGCAAATCCTTTAGTCAGGACACACAATATCCTCAAGAAATGGAAACGGCAAGTATTTCTAGTTGGCCACAAACCAGTGCCAGGTAGTAGAAAGTGAGACTGGCTCAGTACCCTGGCTGTGATTACAAATATCATGCAATGCAGGTCTTTACAGAAATTTATTTTTTGTAACTCTGAAGCTTAGAATTTTCAGATCAGGATCTGCCAGGGTCAATTTCTGGTGAGGATTCATTTCTTGGTTTGTATGCTGGAGCCTTCCATCGGTGAACCTATGTAATATTTCTATTCTGGTTCTTTCTTTCTTTTTTCTTTTTCTCTTTCTTGCATTCAGTCTTTCTTTTTTCATTTTTTTCTTTCTTTCATTCTTTCTTTTCTTTCTTTTTTTTGGTTATTCCTAGGTTTTAAACTCACGGCCTCATATTTCTCATGTTTGCTAGGCAGATTCTCTACCACATGAAACGTTCCCCAGCTTTCACACAAGCCTGTTCTCAGTGAGTGTGTGTGTATGTGTGTTTGTTTTGTGTGTTTCACCTCTCAGTTCTACCAATGGTGTCATATTAGTGACTGACTTTTAACACCTCACTTAATCTTAATTTGCTTCAAAAATTCACTTTTCCAATTACAGTCAAATTGCAAGTTGGTATTTTTACATATAAATTTGAAAAAGATACAATTCATCACACAGTAGAACTCATGAGGTAAAATTTGGGGACAAATCACATAGGGTCTTAGCATTAACTCGTAAGATGTGGACTGAAATCTTTAGAATTCTTCCACAGAAAAGCTTTATAATCCAATGGTTGATCAAAGTGTAGAAATTCTTTCTTTCCATTATGTTTTGATTTTTCTTTAGGTCTGAATTGGCAAGAGATAAAAGCTAAAAAAGAAACCCACCTTGAGTCTGAAATGTCAGCTTTAAATATACTGTCTTTAAATATGTTTAGAAACATTTGCCCAAATTTATTAACTGGATTCTATATGACAAACCTTGGAATAGAACCTCTTTTAATATAACATGAAAATCTATACAAAATGAGATTCATAAAGCAACTGAGACATATCTTCAGGTGTTACTAAAAGGGTCAAATCAGGAAGATGGGAGACAGTGAACATAAACTCTTTAAGAAGAGTTTTGTATGGCCTAGAATATCAAATTATGCATTGAATATGTAACTAGTAAACTGCTAGCTATGTCCAGAATGAGGAAATACAGTATTCAATTTAATTATACAAATTCCTACTGCATGCTTCTAAAGTATAGGAATGGGCTAATAGATAATGTATAAAACTGTCTAATTGACACTACACATTAAATGATTCTGCACATATGTGCCAGAAGATTTTGGCAGAGCCTCTTTGCATTTAATCAAAAATTAGCCTGACCAGTAGAAGAATCTAATTTGATATTTGCTTAATGGCATTAAGAAAATATAAGTACAGTATTTGGTAGTGGTTACACTTATACATTGAACTTATCATCAAGGCTTAATTAGCATTTTATAAGCCCCATCACTACAATATTCTAACAATAATAGAATTGCCTTTGTTTTATTCTAAAACAAGATTTCTGTGGTGAAATAAAATATCAAGCTTTCTACTCAGTGCAAATCTATGAGAAAGGAAACGGGAACAAAGTACAGTTATTTGTCTATCCTTTCAAATAGGACCATAAAGATCAGCCATCTAACCTCATTTTACAGATGAGGGAAGTGACCCAGAGAGGTTAAACAATGAAATATGAAATCGAGATGATTTGCTCTCACACAGATTTAATGGTTTTGTCCCCAGTTTCCAATTCAGCTCCAAGTCTAGCCAAACAAACAAATGAATAATAATTTTTTGAAGTTGATTTTTGCACCATAGGACTGACTCTAAAATATACTCTTTGCTGTAAGTTTTACCAATCAAATGCATATTTCATTCCTAGATGAGAGGAATAGCATTTTCTCAACATGATCCAACTACAAAATTTCAGCATGTTAGTTGGGTCTTAGAGCAATTTTAGCAGTGAATTTTTTAGCTCACACAAGAAAAAGCCATATGACCTTCCATCCTGTTTCAGACATATCCTCTAAATCAGTGTTTCAATCCCAAGAAGGATATACAAATTACAAGAAAGAAAGAAAGAAAGAAAGAAAGAAAGAAAGAAAGAAAGAAAGAAAGAAAGAAAGAAAGAAAGAAAAAGAAAGAAAGAAAGAAAGAAAGAGGAAAAAGGGAAAACAACAAAATAGCAACCATGCATAGAATTCTCTAAATGGGGAACTTCGATACAGAGTAGATCTGTATTATCTGTAGTAGGTTATATTGTCAAAAGCATACTTGAACAACAAAAACTGAAAACCACCACCACCACCAACAACAACAACAAAACCATAGATTTTTGTCTTGACCCTATGCACTCAGGGGTCATTTGCTGCACTCCAATCAGTGTTTATGGCTACAGTTGAAATGCTTGAAAGGTTCTGACTCCTTTAACACTCTTATGAGTTGTAACCCAGAAGCAATATGAAGCACAGAAACCAGCAATGCTGACCCAACGAAGACATATACAAAATTAGCAGTTGACTACAGATAACTTTATACCAGTTGCTAAGGGCAACGTACAACTGATGGATAATGTAATAATGCACATTAAGACACACTTCCACTAAATAAGTTCACCACACCATTAATATCTGTAACAGCAGGAGCACCAGGTTGACTGTGGTAAGCAAAGGTGCTGATGATGACTGTACCTTAGGGAAAGATTTGGGCACTTAATGACCTGATAGGACACATAATGGGAGGAGGGAGGAACACTGCGACTTCAGCATCATTTGTCCTGGCTTTTAACAGCCCCTGCAACTCTGATTCTTTCTACTGCTGATGCCTTTTACATGCCCTTCTTATTGAAGGGAGCAGGTTTGTCTCTACGTTTATGGTCTTCTTGACAGATTGTTATGTCGGTGACTCAATTTGGAGGAGGTCCTGGTCACAGACCAGGAACTGTTTCTTTAGTGTATGTAGTCCCTCTTATTTTTATTTTTCATTTTATTTTCTCCTCAGAAACATTGAAAACTTTTATTTACCACACTTTGTCCTGCTTTATCTTGGACATCAGAATGGAGGGAGGGGAAAGCAGAAAACAGTGTATGAGGAGGTGGGGCATGTATGAATGCTATTTTTAAACAAAGTCCTGGCAATCATTGCTCATTCTGAAAAGGTACGTCTTTGTTCCAAGGTAACCAGCAGCATGGCTAATTGCTCAACTTCTTCTGACATTTTAAAAATGAAGTTGTCCTTGTCCAGGAGATGTCATCACCCCTGGCCCCTTAGGGCAAGTTGATAGTAATATAAATAATGCTATTGATCCATTTCATTCTGTCTGGTTAAAAAAAAAAATAGACTGGAAGGAATGACTCCACCAGAAATATTTAAAGCCTTATGGCAGATTTTGTATTGTAAAGCAGAGAAAGCCTGAGTGGAGAACATTATTTTAGTTTCCTTAAATAATACATCCTATCAGTCAGAACCTCAGTATCTTAGAGAGTTGAAAGATCATATATGAAATCCCTGGGCCCGGAATATTAGAATTGTCAGGGTTTGATGCTATCTAGTGTCATACCAGCCTTAGTTTACATTTGAAATTTTAAGTAGCTTCTACAAAGAAGATGACAGCAATTATATAACAAAAATAATTGAATCATTTATGTGTGTGAGAGTATACTGGGGCTTGAACTCGGACTTGTCCTCTTGCTTGGCTTTTTCTTTTTTTCCCCCCCCAAAGCTGGTAAAACTCTACCACTTCAGTTACAGCTCCACTTCTGGAACTTCTGCTGGTTGATTGGTGATCAAAGTCTCAGATTTGTCTGTCCAGGCTGGCTTCAAAACATGGTTTTCAGATCTCAGCCTCCTGTGTAGCTAGGATTACAGAGTGAGCCACTAGCTAAACAACAACTTTTTTGTGTGTGGGGGGGTCCGGTCGTGGAGCCTGAAATCTGGGCCTGGGCGTTTGTCCCTCAGCTCTTCAGCTCAAGACTAGCGCTCTACCACTTGAGCCACAGCACCACTTCCAGCTTTTTTTTTTGCTTATGTGGTGCTGAGGAATCGAACCCAGGGCCTCATTCATGCAAGGCAAGCACTCTACCACTGAGCCTCCTTCCCAGCCCCCTAAACAACTTTTGAAACAACTTTTGGAGCACTTTAGGATATGTAAAAAAACATGAGTTCTCAGTTCAGGTTGCCTAGGCCTGACGAAAGCTCTCTGACATTGGAAAATTTTTTTACCTCCCTGTACCATTTTCCTTATCTACAAACCTGGATTAATGAAAATTATCTTCTTCATTGGAACAATAGAATAGCTGTGAGGATTTAATATAGCAATAAATGTAAAACACTTACAATAGCCTGAAAATGAAAAGTGCTCATAAATTTTATGCTATTATTAAGGGAGTGGCAGAATTATCAGTAGGGGTGGTCTGTACTTAAGGAGTTCTTCCTCTTTGTCTCCGTTTGTCCTTCTTTTAAGTCCTTCCCACTCCCTCTTTATGTCTATTTTTCATTGCACTCCTCCAAGACTGAAAACTTCATTATGACCAAGTTGCAGTTTGGGTTTACTATGGTAAGTCTAATTCCTAAAACAATGTCAGACACATAGCCGATGTTTGATAAATACTTAAAATTAAATCAATACCAGACTTGGAAATGGTATTATCTCCAGTGAAGAGTACTTTTGTGACTTTTGGATTTTTCAGGAAGTTGATATTACTTTTTAATTTTGTTTCCACAATTTCTAAGACCTGGACCAGGATTAGCAACTTCACCGTAAAGTCCACACTCCTTCATTAATCCATTTATGATTTAATAGAGTAGTATCTGAGAGTTAGTAATTCATAAGGCACAGAGATTTATTTCTTATGTGTCTAGATATAAGAAATCTAAGACTGGCATCTGTATCTGGCAAGGTCTTTTCCCATGTGGAAACTAGAAGGGGAAGAAAGAGTGAAGGAATAAGACAGGGAGAAAGGGAGAAAACTCATTCTTTTATAAAGAACCCAATCCCAATATTACGATTTCATTCTAACACTAAGCCCCTATAGCCTATTCGCCTTCTAGATATCCCATCTCTTAATACTGCTACAATGCAAGCAAGTTTAAATATTTGTTTGCCAGTGGACATACATTCAAGCTACAGTAATGCTCTAGATTATGAGATAAATGAAATTGCTTTATAATGATTTGCAAAAGGTTATGTATATAAAACAAGAAAACTTCATTTTAAAAAATGATGGTGCCACAAGCACATTTCATAGGAGGAGAACAAAGAGCTACCATGGAAATTTTTTCATATAATAGAAATCTTTTCGATCAACAGCAGATCATAATACTGTCCATCAGTTTGCCCACTGCTTCTTTTCTTGTTAATATGAGCTCCACTACAATTTAACACTCATTATGTAAATTTTGATCTGAGTACTATTTAGAGTACTGAACCTGATTTTGTCTAAAAGAAGTGCCCCTTCTAATACCAATGAAGTTTTTCATCATTCTGCTAATGTAGGTGTCTGTGACTTTTCAGCCCATTACTTAAAGGAAAGTTGGTGGACTGCCTCACTTAAGATTGAATAATGGTGCTGGGGCAGATAATTTAAATTGAAATCTTAAGCCAGCTGCTTCATTAAGAGGTAAGCCAGTAACTGATATTTTTAATTTAACACTCTTTTTTGGAGATCCTCCATCAATTGGGATATGTGCCAGAGTAATACCCTCATAAAGGAGGAAGTAAAACAAGCCTGGAACAGTGTAGTAAAGAAAAGAAATAAAAGAAATTGATCTAGGGCTATTTTTCACAATCCAAATAATTCACTTGGTACTTACCCAATACTAAACCTAAATTCACTTGCTTCAGAAAGGGAAGGATTAAGGAGTTGTAAAAAGGGAACTGGGAGTTATGCAAATTCAAATCAGCAGAAAAAAAGAGAAGGAAAATAGTCAAGAATAAGAGACTTACTGAACATAAGAAGGATAAAAAGAATCAGAAGATATTTCTGGATATGATCTTATTATTTTTATTTTAGGTGACTCATATATTAAAGTATATTGAGGCCACATTGCTATGCTATGAGTCCAGGATAGGCCTCGACATTGTAGGTGATCCAGATGGAGATAAAACTGATGAAAAGGAAACAATTCATTAATACAGGATGGGATGGATTAATGGCTCAGATGGAAGCACATAAACAGAATCCATTCAGAGAAGAGAAGCCTAGTATGGGTAGGTCTTAAAATTTTTTGCTTACATACTGGGTAAAAGGCTTTTCATCATGTTTAATTGGTTGCATAGGACACAATTTCTGGTATATTGTAAGAATTAGCATTTATTAAATGAAACAGCTGGATCATTTTGTAGGAAGTATTCAAAAGAATCTAAATACCATGGCAATCTGATAGCAAACATCTCTATTTTTAACATTACATAAACAAGCTTTCCTCTGAGTCAGAAATTTTGTATTAGTTATTTCATTCCTTGAATTCCTATTTCCATTCTGATTACTGTACAAAGTTGTGTCTTAATGTAGCATATTATATGCTTGTCTTTCCTGTCACAAAAATGTGAAAAAAATTGAAGCTGGTATTTCTATTAGCTTCCCTTGACTTTAAAAATTACAATACTACTTAATTGGTCAAGCAATATTTTAATATTTATTAAATACAAAAATTAAACTTTAGCTAGGCACTGGTGGCTCACGCCTATAATCCTAGCTACTCAGGAGGCTGAGATCTGAGGATCGCAGTTCAAAGCTATCCCAGGCAGGAAAGTCCATGAGACTCTTATCTCCAATTAACCACCAGAAAACAGGAAGTGACTCTGTGGCTCAAGTGGTAGAGCGCTTGCCATGAAGTACAAAGCTTAGAACAGCACCCAGGTCCAGAGATCAAGCCTCACAACTGACAAAAAATAAATTAATTAATTAAACTAAAAATTGAACTTTAGCCAGATACCAGTGACTCATGTCTATAACTCTAGCTTTTTAAGACACTGAGATATAAACATCATGATTCAAAGTCAGCTCAAACAAATCTACAAAACTCTTATCACCAAGTAACCAGCAAAATGCCAGAAGTGGAACTATGGCTCAAGTGGTAGAGTGCCCCTTAAGTAGTAAAAAAAAATCTAGAGCACCAGGTCTGGGATTCAAACTCTCTCCCTGCTCCCCCACACACAGAGACTTACTCAAGTGTGAATTATACAAGTTTATTCATGACAAAAATATTTTCCAAGGTACATGTCAAAAATTACATTGCAATATATTATTTTTGTTGATCAGTCAGCTGACAACTCATCTTGGTCTTTCTGTTATTTTGCTAAGTGCAATGAATAATTCAATAAATGCTTGTTAGTCAGCGAGTAAATAATGCTAGTAGTTTGGCTATTAAAATCTTTACTTTCCCTGTTTTATGAGAGACTTTACTGACACCAAAAATTTTTCTACAATACTTGTTTCTTGTTCCTTGGTTGCACCTAGTCTAACCCAACAAATACAAAATCAAGCTTTGCAAATGCTCTTACACCAAAGGAGTTAAAAACTTTTTGTATCCAATGCTGAAACAACGATACAGGTTGACCTATTGTACCAATGAGATATACAAGACACTATGTTGAAAACAAACTTTACAATTTGGGGGGCAGGAGTTGGGGGAGTGAAGAGGGAAGGGATGGTAGGGGAAAAACAAAAGAGAAGGTAACAATGTTCGATAGGAAATGTACTCATTATCTTACTCATGTAACTGTAACCCTTCTGTATACTATTTTTACAATAAAAAAGAATTTTAAAGTTAACGAAAATGCAAAAAAAATCTTTTTGTATTCAAAGTATGGAGTTAAGAATTTATTTCACCTCATTTTTGGAAAATGTCCATTGTATGATCTAATTATCACAAATTTGATCTGGCATTCCTTTTCAAACTAAGCAGCCAAGTCAGATTTGACTTCCATCACAATATTTAGACTTCACTGATTTGTCCAAAAAGCTTCATTAATAAACATGCCAATGACCAGCCTCAAAGTTTTTAAGTCTCTAAAGTTTACAGGTGAGAAACTATACATAGATGCAGTGTGAAACTTTGTCATCAATTTGTTCTTAGACAAAATTAGCCACTTCAACATTTCATTCCCGTGCTTCACTGTTTGTTTTCATTGCATTTGTGCTAAAGACAGATGCATTCTTTAACAAAACTCAGATGAAATCGGCAAGAGAATTTTAAAAAATGTTACCATTTCCACTATTCCATACAAAACGTAAATCTGAATTAAGACATCAAAACACACTGTCTTCCAATTCTGTATTTTTCCACAAAAAGAAATTTTGTATATGTATAATATTGTAGAGACATATATATTAAATACACATTTGTAAAGTAGAAACAAAACAAATATTACATAGTGTTCCAGATACTAACAAGCCATAAAAAAATCCCATCTCTATGTATAATTTTATAGATATTCCACAATTCTGCATACCCATGAAGGGAGGTGACAATGGAAGATTGCCAAAATTTCTGATTAACAGTTGCCTTGGAAATATATGACTTAATCATTATAATGACCACATTCTCCATTTATACAATGCTTACAATGTAAAGGACTTTCTCATCAGTCCGTCAGAGGCCAATGAAGACCCTCTGCTATTTCATAGTAGAAAGATTAGTGCAATGAAATGAGTATGTAATTAGAAGGAGAGAGTGGCTATAAAAGAGATAGTGAAACAGCTGAGAGACAGGCAAAATTTAGGAGCTGCTACTTCTGGAGTGACAGAGCCTAGGAGGAGGTAGTAATACCAGAACCCAGAAGATAAACCACCTGGTAAGGATCTAAACACTGAGCAGAATGTCTTAACCAGAGATGAGACCATTGAGGAAATGCTTGGCAGGTTTAAACTGGAGGATCTACAGTCAACCAGGTTACCTATAAAAAGAGAGAAAGACAGAGAAATACTCCAGGACTTGCTTTAACCTGTAACGAAACTATTTGCCTTGGAGGAAATGATACAGACAATCAGAAAGCAAGGAATCATGGGATTAGAAGTTTTCTGCAATGTGAGCAGGTAAAAAGTGGAGAAGGAATTTAAAAAGTAGGGCTGGAAAGGTGGTTCAATGGTAGAGCGCTTGCCTTGTATGCAGTCAGTGGTCCTGGGTTTGATTCCTCAGCACCACATAAGCAGAAAACAGCCGGAAGTGGCACTGTAGAGCACTAGCCTTGAGCTGAAGAGCTGAGGGACAGTGTCCAGGCCCAGTGTTCAGGCCCATGACCCCCCCCAAAAAAGTCAGATAACCAGAAGCACAACAACATATGTTCTTTCATTTCATTCAGACAAGATCTTCATGAGCTCATCAATGTATTGCAAACATTTGTTTGTGCTTTTTTTTTTTTTAATGATGAGTTTAGAGTGTTCCAGCTGTCAAAAAAGAGTTGGATCTGATCTCAAACACAGGCTTTTCATTCCAGGAATCTTTGAAGAACAACACAATATTTCATATATACTCTTTTAATCTTTTAGACTTAAGTGGGGGAAATATACCTTGTGTACACATGTGTTTAAAGCAGGGAAAAATAGACCATATTGAATTTGTTAGCTACCATATTAAGATTATTAATGCTGCATACAAATCTATGAGCTAACTATTGAGATTAGTAATTGCGTTATATACATTTAATTTGATGAACATCTTGTTATGACAGTTGTTTATCCTCTCATAAGAAAAATTAAAAACCAAGCTCCTCTTGTAATGACTTAATGCTGTTCTGGCATTGTAAATAGGCCATAAAAGTATATTCTCAAGGGTGATCTCTGAAAAGATATTAAGTTGGTTTACTTTGAAGACAAAACGTGTATGATTTCTTTTACAGAAAGAGCTATAACTCTTCTCTCTGCAGGATAGTATCATAGTCTAAAAGAGAAGGATAGGAAAAGAATTTTTAATAGAAGTCTATAGCCCTCCAAAATTATGTGTGCATACATACTTGCTTGTATTAGCTGTGGGTACATTAAATATCAATAGTAATTGCATTATTAGAGTACATACCCAACACTGTATATTGAATAAACTTAGTACCCACTTCATGCTAACTTGAAATCAGAAAATTTGACTTTTACAGACAAGAAATAAAAGAAATGACAGACACTGGTTACCATTTCCCCAAATACTAACTCAATCTGCTACAGACTTCAGCCAATGTTGTACCATACAAGATGATCCTTGTCTCTGGACTCCTAAGAGCTGTTAAAGGCAGGTATCCATGTAATTCAATACTGTTCCAACCAGAGCCTTGTAAACCAGGGGAAACATGAAGGAAAATCACTGATGTTCAGAATCATTGTCTGAAATACAGTCAGTGCTATCTGCTATGGACACTCAGGGGCTGACACTCAGGTGAGTTTGCGAAGAGGATAACACAAACACTGCCAACATTAACAGTGGTCCTTTCCGAAGGGATTTGGGAATTGAGGTTATTGGCAGCAGAGCCTGAACTCCCAGAGAATAAAATTAATTCAAACATTTTCATATCAGTGGATGGGGCCATGCACAGGTTTTGTAATATGTGAAAAAAGGACTATTAGCATCCTTTATGAGCTTAGAAATCTGAAACTTGTGAATGGTGAAGAGATTGGGAAACATGCCTAGCCAATTTCTTGCAAAAATCATCCAAGAATGATTGGTAGTGTCATTGTCAGTGATAATAGCATCATATCCGAAGAACAGAAGGAAACAAAATTATGAAACACTTGTTTTCCTTTGTAATTAGCAATGTTACTTGGGGCTACATATTTTTTCATTTTCTGTGCATGATATCATGTTTTGTGGGCTATTATAAGTGTGTAGCCGATTTCATTAAGTGAGAAGGGTGACAACACTCGGGTTAAATTTATTCTTCATGCATCAGACACAATTACTTTGGGTATTAGCATTCTATGGCTGCTAACAAATGCTCCAAGCCTTTGTGGCTGTAAACTATATGAATTTATTATCTCCTAGTTTCTCTGGGTCAGAAGTCTAGGTATAAGTAAGCAATGTTTTTGGAGTTTTGGAGATTGAATTCAATATGTCAACAGGGTCGAGATTTCATCTGAACCTTATGGTTCTCTCCCAAAGCGTTAGACGGTTGGTGGAATTCATTTGGAGGTAAAATTGGTTGGATGTCTGAGACTTCTTTCTACTTGTCACTAGCTTCCTGCTGGCTGCCACTCTCTCAGTTGCTGGAGGTGGCCATGTAGCCATGTGGCCACCATCTCCTACATCAAGGCTGTTTGCTTTCTTCCAGATCAAGAGGAAAGATTATCTCTGATGCTTCATGTGCTTTAAAAGAACTCTCCTTACTAGGTTAAACTCACAAAAATTCATCTTGTTGATTCACTCAAAGTTAATTGATAAATAATCTACTTATGGAGTGTGATGTCATCACAGTCAGTGGCCCTGGTGACTCAAAGAAAGAAAATGATGGGGTCTGTGGGTACCCAGGATCTGTCACTCATGGCAACTTAGAATCCTTTAATCACAATTTTCATGGATTTAAGTTGAATATTATGTATCTCAGTATCTGTGAGAATAATTTAGGCATACTTCAGAAGACCAAATATTTCAAATACCAGTTTGGGTGAGATAATGTGTCATAGCTATCAATTGTGACCTTATATAAAATTTGAGACTATTATGAATATAATGACATTTGAGTAGATTATTACAGAAATATGATGGACCAACATATTAGTATATAATCTGTATTAAATTAAACATGCAAGATTGAGTACAAAGGTACATATTTTCATTTTCTTCTATGATCTAAGAAATCTGATATTAGTTATTACCACCTTACAGATACACTCTAAAATACAAGCTCTATTATTAACTATGTATAAATAGTCACTACTTGGTATCCTTTGTGGGCATGTGTATCTTGAGGAAATGATAAATCTGCACATTGATTTAAGTATAAAAGGTAAGGACAAAACTAAGTGTGACTCAGAGGTTAAGTCTTAAAGTGTGGTATCTACTGTGTAAACACAGGACTAGATTTAGTTAGAATGTACAAGTTTTTGTTCCCTCACTTGAAAATATTTGTAACTGAAAAAAATCTAAAATGGTAATTTGTCATTTCAGTGTCTTTTAGTGTCCTACTTTAAATAGCACTTATCAAATGAACAATATTTTAACTGAATACATTTTATGAAATAAAATAGAATGATGCTCTTTTTTTTACAACTTTTTAGTGTGGTAGATACTAAAATAACAATGTGTAAAACATAAGCTTGCTTTTTCATGGCATCTTCTTGGGGAAAACAGGTGGGAAGAAGTGATTATTAACTAACAGTTCTTCAAAAATAAAAGCACTCAGTTTGCCATTGTTAAACAAGTAAGAGAAATTAATTAGCATTTTTTAAATAGGCAAGTAGTAATCTTGGAAGAGAATGCAGGTGTCTGAAAATAGCCTTAAACTGCTTAGTAATTTCTTTTAAGTATTATGGAATGCTGGATGTTTCTGTGTGTACTTTGTGGAATAATTTAAGCTCTACTCTAGTTTAATGGGCAATTCTTACAGAGACTGATGAAAGAAGTTTTATATAAAAGTATGCTACTGTGATGATTGTTAAAATGCTACATGGATGCTCTGAATTAATGATATTTAAACATTTCTCTTAGTAATTTTATTTCTCAGTTGAAAGGCAGATACATTTTAGAGTATACTTTCTTTTTTGCTTCTTTAAACTAAGTGCTGCTTATAATACAAAACAGCACTCAGTGATCCATGCTGGCTTCCATTTATAATATTAATAGAAGACATGTTCCATGCTAATCCATCTCATTAATATTAAAAGAAAAAATACTCCAAGAATGGTGAGCACTTAATCATTTACAATTAGCACCTAGCTTTAATTCAATGGTGGGCTCTTAGGGAGAGAAACAGAAGAAGTAGGTAAATGTTCGTTGATTTAACTTAGAGTATTTAATTCTGGGAAAACTTGGTCATTAGAATAATTCATGTAGCTAGACAAGTTTAATTGATCAGTGAAAAAAAAAAGAGTCTCCAACTGAAAGCAACCACAAGATATACATTTTGAAACTGTCCATAACATAGCCATTTTGCTAATTTATTTTCTTAAATTCTATGTATTCATAGGCCATTGGATTTGGCACTTGAGCAGAGAGGAGTAAACTTCTTGCTTTGACTACTTCAACAGAGATCTCCAAATCCAATTAGAGGAATGGACAGGTTGTCTGGTTTGTCTCCAATTGGAGCAGCTTGTTTCTTCAATGTCAACTCAACCTGAAAAAAGAATGCTTGTGAGGTTCTTACTTCAAGGCTAAAAAGAGTTCCAAGACCCAGACTAAGAATTCTATTCTGATGACTTAGAGCTAAACCAAGCTTCACACTGTGATGTGGCCCCTTCTGCTTTCATTCCCACATTTATTAAATTATGGAATGGGTTTTCTTTCTCAGCTCTAAAGTCTGCCTTTTCTGTGGGGTCAGATCCAATAGTCATTTATTGGTTAAAAACTTCTTGGAAGAATGCAAGGTTTGGGAAACTATTAAAAAGTGTAGAAGAGGAAGTGACTATTGAAGGAGGTTTGAAGACAAGAGACCTGCATCTTTTTGCACCACTCATTGACACAGTTCTGAAGGCTGCTCCCCACATCATTTTTCATTCAATTGAAGAAAAGCTGGGTTTGGCAGCGTCTAATAGAAAGCAGCAGGACTCTGTGAAATGAGCTGAAGACAGACCTGTCCATCTCTTCTGTGAATGTCATTTACTCAATTAGTAATGATGGAGTGCCCCACAGGACACCCCACACCAAATGTTGATTGTGGCAACCTTTAACACCAGTTCCATGGCCAACTCCAGCAACTCAACCAAATTTAACTAAGCATAATTCTCACCAATTCTAATTTCTAATCATCAGGGTACTTTTGAATCCATCTCTCTTCAATTTGTTTAAATGCCCTCCTACTTTGCCATCTTCTTTTTAAACATTCTCATTGCATAATGGGCCATCATTTTCCTGTTGCTCTTCTTCCACTCTATGTATGATACTGTTACTGCCCTCTTCCTATTGTAAAACTTGCCATTCCCCAAAAGCTTGACTCTGTTTCTATTCACATTTGATAACAAGGCCATCTGTTACCTTTGCCAAATGTTAGGCTCTTGTTTTACAGAAGCTCTCCAGATGTGTGTGGGCACTGCAGCTGCATACCCATTACATATGGCATGGAGAAATCTGTTATCAGCCTTCTGCCTTACAATACACCCTAATCCTTGCCAGCTGTGCTGAAGTGCTTTGGCTTTTAAGGATTTGGATGACAGAACATGGGTAAAGCAACAGAAGTGATCACCATCAGCTTCACACAGTCATAGGCTCTCTCATGGCATAGAACTAATTAGAAGAAACACTCCAAATCAACCTTATTGAAGTGCTAGGCCCATTTGCAGAATACTGATGGCTAGAAACAGATTCTGTATATGGTCAATCATAGGAAGCAAGTTGGAGATTAAACACTCCATTGAAGACACTCTGTTAGATTCATTCCCAGGACAGATTTGGAGAGTTCTCGAGAAAGCACATTGTTTAGAGTAATGGGGTACTGGGGAATAAGATAGCCAGTCTAACAGATTTGGGGTTCAATTTTGTTTCTGCAATCTGCTTGTAAGTTTTACCGGGCAATAGAATGAACTAAACTGAGGCACTGTCCTCATGTGCAAAATTAGGATCACAATACTATTTTGGATTGACTAACACTCTGCATTTAGCATTATACATGACATATCATAAATCTCTACTGAATGACTGTTATTATTTTAGGAAAAATTATTAGGTCATTATCTGTCATTGTTTTCTCTAAGATTTAGTGTACCTGAAAATATTCCTTAAACATTACTTGGAAATCCCTAACTGCAACATAAAAAGGAAAAAAAGCTATTCAATCAATTAAGGAAAGTTGTCATTAAATAGGAAAGTAAGATGAGTTGTGTTAGCCATAAACAGGAAATCTAGAACTAATCTTCATCCCCCTCAGTTTTTTTTTTATGTTCTGAGTCTACTGTTTCTCAAAAGCTTCACTAGTCCTAGACATATACTAATTATTGCAAATAAGGGAAACCATGGGACCTATGTTTCTTTGGGCCTGGCTTACTTCACTTAATATAATTTTTTCCAAGTCTTTCCATTTCCTAACAAATGGGGCAGTGCCATTCTTTCTGATGGAGGCCTAGAATTCCAGTGTGTGTGTGTGTGTGTGTGTGTCATTTTCCTGATCCATTCATCTACGGAGGGGCATCAGGGTTGGTTCCATATCTTAACTATGTAAATAATGCTGTGATAAGCATAGTTATGCTGGTAGCTTTAGTCTAGCCTTGTTTGTGATCATTTAGGTAAATGCCCAAAAGTGGGATTGCTGGGTCATAGGGAGGCTCTATGTGTAGTTGATTCAAGAACCTCCATACTGCTTTCCAAAATGGTTGAACAAATTTACACTCCCACCAAAAATGCAGTAGGGTCCCCTTTTGGCTACATGCCCTCCAGCATCTGTTGTTATTAGATTTCTTGATTATAGCCTTTCTTTTTTTAATATATATTTTTATTGTAAAGATACCATACAGAGGGGTTACAGTTACATGAACAAGGTAATGAGTCCATTTTCTATCCAGCAATGATACCTGCTCCTTTGTTTTTCCCTACCACCCCCCCCAGCAAAGTTGTAAAGTTCATTTTCAACGTAGTGTCTTGTACATCTCATTGTTACAATGAGTCATCCTGTATCCTTATTTCAGCATTTTGTTATTTCCCTTCCCTTCCTCAAATTAGAAAAAATGTATATACAAGATGTAGGACACTGGACTGGGGTGAGGTGGAATCTCACAGTTGTCTAGATTTGCATTTCTTTTATGACTGTACATATGATCATATAAGATGATGCTAAGCGAAGTGACCCCCAAGATAGAGACATAAGTGGTTTTATCTTTCTTGCTGTTGTTTTTAATGTACTTATAATGTACCATGTTATTTTTTTGTTTCTTTTGTATGTCCTTCCTTCATGGTATAACCCCTGTTGTCACTGCATTTGATTCTCGTGCCCTGCATCTTGTATATACATTTTTGTCATTTGGGGAGACGAAGGGAAGTAGCAAAATGCTGAAATAAGGATATAGGTTGACCATTGTAACAATGAGATGTACAAGACACTATGTTGAAAATTAACTTTACAACTTGGGGGGGTGGAGAGTTGGGGAGTTGGGAGGAAAAGGATGATAAGGGGAAAGAAAACAAAGGAGGAGGTAACAACACTTGATAGAAAATGTACTCATTACCTTATTCATGTAACTGTAACCCCTCTGTACAGTATTTTTACAATAAAAATATATATACAAAAAAACACTAGTTTATAATTCAGTCCTGGTACATATCCTGACAAAAAATGAATATAATTGGAATGTCTTTTTCTCTAACATATTAAAAAAATTAGTCAATGAAGAAAAGTTATAGAAGTCAGAGTTTATATTTAATCAGTTTAAATTTAATGTCAAGCAAATTATGGATCATTTCTAGATTTTACTTAACCTATCAAATGGGAAAATAATGCCTATCTTACCAAAGTTATTTAATTAGATTAGGTCATTTGCAAGGAAATGGACAGCTAGAACAAACCATGAGGTAAGTCAAGCTCAGAGGGGAAAATGGAACATGTTTTCTCTCATATGTGGAAGCTAGATCCAAAATATACCTGGACATGATAACTTATACAAGACTCTAGGCACTGACACACAAACAGACTAAAGGAGATTACCAGTAGGAGATGAACCCAAAAACTTATCTGAACACTTATTTATTGAAACCAACTCCAGTAAATGGAAACTTCTTTTGTTGTTCATGCTGGTGGTGGTGGTGGTGGTGCTGTTTGTTTTTGCTTTGAGGGTATTGTTTGTTTAATTGTTTCTTCTGGGGGGGGGCAAAAGGGGGGGTGAAGAAAGGGAGATGGAAATGGTGAATAAATACAATCATGCTATTCAGTAAAAGTAAAGGAATGGGTGACATCATCCAAAAAAGAAATGTACTTATTATCTGATTTATGAGATGGTAATGTGTTTACAACACATTAATAGTAACAATAAAATATTTTTCAAAAAAGAAAAATAATTCTTTGAAAAGCTTATCTAGTTTCTAGAATACAATAGCATTGACTGAAAAACACCTATTACAAAATCAATATCAACTTAACTATTAGTTTTCTAATGTACTATAACAAATTACTACAATAGTTATCACCTTAAAATAACACATATGGTTCTGTAGGTCAAAAGTACAGGCATGCAGTGGCTTGCAAGACTGAACTAGGGGCACCCAATGAGCAATGTTCTCATAAGGAGTTCAAGATTCCCTTTCAGCTCACCTTGTAAAGGAATTTAATTCCTTGCTGCTGCAAGACTGACATGTCTATTTCCTTGTGAGCCTGTAAGGCCTGGAAGACACCTGTATTCTTAGCAACATGGCCACTCCATCTTCATAGTCAACAATGGAGAGTTATTTTCCATTACATTCTTCTTTGCCCCAACCCCTATGTAAATTTTCATGATTACATAAGATGAGTCTGACAGAGCATCATTTGTTTTTGGACATAATTTATATCTACAAAAATTCTTCCAAGATTGGTGTTTAACAATGCTTGATAGGAAATGTATTCATTACCTTGCTCATGTAACTGTAACCCCTCTGTACAGTATTTTTTACAATAAAAATGCATTTTAAAAGACTGGTGTTTAATTTAATAACTTGGAGAAGTTGTATGTACATATTAGTTATAGAGGAATTTGAGAGATACTTAGAAATCTAGATATTATAATAATATTTTATGGTGTGGGGGGGAGGGGTCAGAAATGGGGCACTCTTTCTTGCCTCCAGTCTGTCACTTTGCTATCTAATTGGAGTTACAGGCATTTCCAGCCCAGGCATATATCTTAAAGAAATCTTCCTGGTTTTAGCCTCTAGAAAAGTTAAGATTACATATGGAGTCACTGGTACCCTGTCTCACAACAATTTTGAGGCAAATATCCATATTTTGATCACTGAGGAAACTGAGGTTTTGGAGGTTCAGTTGACTTTCTTAAGGATATTCACCTCTGAAAGGTTTCTAGTTAGAATATCTCCAGGGGATGTATGACCATATTTGAGGACATTTTTGCTAGTCACAAATGGGGAGAAGTCTTGGAAATACTTAGGTGGTTCCGGTTAAAATTCTACTAATACACAAGAAGAAAAAATGAACTTCATGGGTAAGTGGTAGTCTCTGATATAGATCACACTCCTCTGTACCAGGCAGTTTACTTGAAATTCAATGCAAGTGTGCTGGGAATGGTCATTGCTGGCTTCTCACTCCACAAGATGGTTTTGCTTTGGTATAGCATTTCTAAATTCAGCATAGATTGACCTCATTGGTCAGACAACATTTCACTTTAGGGAATATCCTGAACAAGAGAAGATATTTAATACTACCATAGCCTCTATCTATCAAATATTAGTAGTATCTCAATGCTCTCTCACAAGTTGTGGCAAACAAAATTTCTCCTAGGGGGCTGGGAAGGTGGCTCAGTGGTAGAGTGCTTGCCTTGCATGCATGAGGCCCTGGGTTTGATTTCTCAGCACCACATAAGCAAAAAGAAAAAAAGCCAGAAGTGGCGCTGTGGCTCAAGTGGTAGAGTGCTAGCCTTGAGCTGAAGAGCTGAGGGACAGCGCCCAGGCCCAGAGTTCAGGCCCCATGACCAGACCCCCCCAAAAAAAAATTTCTCCTAGGGAGAAGCTAACTCACCCACAGTTGAGAGCCATTGCTTTAGCAAGAAGAATCAAGACATATGTCAACTCTTCTTCTTTCTCCATTGGTATATAACATATACATAACAAAAGAATCTATCTGCGAGCAAATTTGGGAAACAGATGCTATGAATGTTGGAACAAATGCTCCAGGAAGCCTAGTTCCTGACAACATGGGCTGAAATATTTACACCTAAGTTATAGGTACAGGGGATATGAATGAATCTCTGTTTTGTTTAATTCACCAGATTCAAGTGTACTCGGTTTTCAGCTGCATTTTTATCCTAATATACACTGCATAGGGAAAGACATATTTGCAGTGGTAAGCATACTGCCTGTTACCTGAAAACTTGCAGCTCTGACTCCTCTTTGTTATCCAGTACATTATCCTTACAACAGAGCTTGTCCCTAAAGAAGCAATACATACCAAGAGAAGCTGTACTTGAATCATCAGTAAATACATACTTTGTTTGACCATGTTCTAACAACCCAAATAGAGGTTTCTGTTGTAAACATTTTGTTTCACAAGCAAACACGTCCAAATTGAAATGTTTCTTTTCATTGTTGTGGTGTAATATCCATTTGCTTTCTGGCCATTAGGGACTTCTGACTGCTTTTGTAAATGTTTCCACAGGCTTCGGGCCACTCCAGACCCATCTTTCACTCACTGCCTAGGATTTTCCTGACGGTCTGGAGCTCCTCAGAGCCTTGTTCAGCACATCAGTGGTTAGTAGAGTAGCAGTTATCACTGAAATGATCCTGCGCTCCAGGCAGGTAAGATTGATGTCTTTATCAAAACAACTTTCTACCCAGTGAACACATTATTCCATTTAGATAAATTAAATACAAACAAGAAGTTATATTAGTGTTTTTAAGATATTTATCAATAGTTCACTAAAAAATAAAGCAATCTTAAGAAATTATCTTTGTATCATCAGAGAGTTTTGCTCAAAAAAAAAAAAACTTCTCCTGGTTTTCTTTTTTTTTGGTAAAGGTGATGTACAGAGGGATTACACATACATAATATGTCAGGTACTGAGTACATTTCTCTCTCATTGTTTTGTCTGGTTTTTATTTTTATCTGTATTTTTTTTTGTACTGGGGATCAAACCCAGGATGTTGCACTTGTTAGGCAAACGCTTTACCACTAAGCTACAATCCAGCCCAGAGTACATTTCTTTTTGAACACTGTCACCCTCTCCCTCATTTTCTCCTCGTATTTTTTTCCCCTCCTGACCTCTATGATTTTCTTTGTAGTGGTGATTTTTACAGAAAGAAGAAACAATGAAAACAAACATGATATTAATTTGGATATATTTATATTTATTGATACTTGAGATTGCTTATATGTACATGCTGAGAATTTAGATATAAATTATCCTCCAACGCTTTCTTCATAAACATTTAAGTCTCAACGATCCTGCCATTTTCCCTACTCCCTTTGAGAAAATTAACTGGTGTGCGTATGAGTGTATGGTTATGTGCACTTTTTTTTTTTTTTTGGTTAGTCATGGGGCTTGAACTCTGGGCCTGGGCACAGTCCCTCAGCTCTTCAGCTCAAGGCTAGCACCCCACAACGTAAGCTACAGCATCACTTCCAGTTTTCTGGTTGTCTATTGGATATAAGAGTCTCACAGACTTTCCTGCCAGGGCTGCCTTTGAACCACAATCCTCAGATCTCAGCCTCCTGAGTACCTAGGATTACAGGTGTGAGCCACCAGTGCCCAGGTGGATATGTGCCCAGCTGGATATGTGCATATATACATTTTAAATACATTACATATAGATATATGATGCACGAATGGAGGGGCCCTTCAGCAGTTAAATGTGTTCTAGTGCCCTGTCAACATCTCACTGGACAGAGGAATTTATTAATAGTCTGAAGCAGTCATTTACATATAACCTGAACAACTATAATGAATACATTTTAGCTGAACTTCTTCCTTGTGGATGGTGGAAACTAGCCACAAAGAAGCTTCCTATTCATTTATTTGGGGGTAAAAAATAAATAAATGAATAAAGCTAGTTATTCACTATCATATTGTTATATTGTGAATATACCTGGCAAGTATCCCTTTCATTATGTTTTGACATATATTACTTTACAAAGGGATATATTGTGCTGTTTGCATCCATACACATTTATTGTACTTTGGTCAAGTAGATCACCTCTGTTACTCTTCCATATTCATTCTTCTACCCTCACTTTAAAAATAATTTCAATATAGGTGTTATGCCCGTATGAAAGGTATTTTGATTATGCACTTCAACTTTAATTATCCCTTTCATCTCCATTCTTTTCTCCCTCCATGTTTCTAATGGTTCCCTCTACTTTTATGTTTTTGTTAAATTTTCTTTTAGGTTTAGCTTTCATATATGGACATGTTGTATTTCACTTAACATAATGATTTCCATTTCTATCAATTTTTCTTCAAATAACATAATTTCATAATTTCTTTATGGCACAATTCCATAGTACACATATTCTGGTTTTTCTTTATCAATTCAGGAGTTGATGGATTTACTGGTTATTAGTACTTTTTCTGCTCAATTCATTTGCTTATTTATGGAGTATTTGTTCTATTAGTGTTTTTGAGCTTTCATATATTCTAGTTATTAATCCCTAATCTGATGAATAGTTGGTAGAGGTTTTCTTCCATTCTTGAAATTCCTTCTATGTACAGGAATAATTCACTTTGGAGCATACTCTCTTAAAGGCACTGAGAATCCACAATGTGAAGACACCACTCAAGGGAATGTGTTCTCTGCTTACCCTGTCACAGGACATGATTAATATAAAATATTAGAAAACCTCAGCTATTAAGGGAGTGTCTTGTTCCTTTGAAAATGTACACATATTATTATGTGGATGTGCATTTTAAGTTTTCTGATTGTCTCTAATCAAAGTTTGATTTTAAAAAAATCAGAAATTCAGAGATTTCTGAAATGATAACAGCTATCATTTATTTACATAGCTCAACAAGAACAATAACTATTATACTTATTTAAATGATGAAGAAACAGCTGTATGGTAGTGTGTGTGTGTGTGTGTGTGTGTGTGTGTGTGTGTGTGATTTCTCAAGATTATATAATTAGTGAGTGGCAAAACTGGGTTTCAACCAAAGCAGTATTACAAAGTAAGTACTAACAAAATATTTAAATATACCACATATAATACTGAAAAAGAATAAGGGATTATGAAAATAAAATAAAGAATATATTAAAGTAAGACAAGAAAATGTCTCCTAGGCATAGTCTTCCTAAGTGGTCTTCTAGCTTATTGAATCTTGGGCATTGCCATGTCTAATAGAGACCCTCAAAACTCTCTGTCTCTGTCTCTGTCTCTGTCTCTCTGTCTCTCTGTCTCTGTCTCTGTCTCTCTGTCTCTGTCTCTCTGTCTCTCTTTCTCTCTCCGTTGCAAGTGTAGGGTCTTGGAAATCTGCTGGACACTTTTCTCAAATTCTACATTGTACTTCTCTGCTTTTACCTTGTTTTAATACTCAAGAGTTGAACCAACTGACTTACATCATTTATTTTCTTAAAGGCTTTTATGGTGTTCTCACCTGTGTACATATGTTTGGGTCTCAAAACTTTGGTTCTGTTCTTCTGTTCTTCAATGATTTGGACAAATTTCCTAAACCTATGACATAGAAACATGAGAAGTAGGTGGGCATTATTGTAAAAGTTAAATCAAATAAGGCTTAGGAGTAATGGAGTTCATAGTGTTTGTGTAGTTCATCAGTACTCTAAGTAGCAATCAGATCCTAAATTGCATTCCACACTTCCACACTTTCATTCAGCGTCACTTACTTCTGAAGCCTTACAGGCTTCAGCCTTAGTTCCTGGTAAACTAGTTGATCAAATGCTTTAAAATATTTTCTAATTTTATTGTCATATGAATCAGAGGTCCTGAAATTGTGCTCCTGACTAAGGTTTTTCCTATCTTCCACCTAAGTGAAGTTTTTTTCAATATTGATACTCCTTCTTAACATACATTTGACTAGCGTGTTTCTTCTTTTGTATGATTTCAATGCTGGGAGTTGTGTTGGCAAGGGTTGATAAGTGTGATCGATGTCAAATGCAATGATTTCAATATCCTGTTCTCTCAAGCTCTGATTTCCCACCTTTACATTTCTAAAATCATTAATTATTTCAATTATTTAATAATCTTGAGCTGATTACTTTTTTATTTTTTAGTAGAATGGGCATGATCTCTAACCATGTTAACTACAAAGCAGGAAAAAAAATAACACGCTCACCCTCAGAAAGATGTTGAATTATCATGAATGCATTTCCTGAATGAATACAATATTTCTTAATGGGCCTAACATTCCAGAGAGTTCAATTTTTTTGAAAGACATAAATACAGATAGGCAACATGTCACTCCTGTTTCTGGTGGCACTACATGAAAGGTGATCTAGTTTAAACTACTGTTATTGTTTAGCACAGCTTTGAAAATTAGGGAGCAGAAAAAAAAAAAACGATTATCTTTCCATTCTGACAGTCATTCAGGCAAGCGCTCCAGGGATCTTTTATACCAAAAGAGGAGGTGTGGCAGGACAAAGCCAACATTGAGTTGATCTCTTATATAAAGAATATTATGTGAACTTAATATCACACAAAGAAGGGCAAAGAGAGAGCAGTGAAATAAAGGCTTACCCAATTTAAAGCTATTGTATTGCCAGGAACCCCTTGCTGCTCCCAAATGAGTATCAGGTCAGTCTCAGGCTGGCTAGATGTAAGAACACACATTCTCATAGTGGTTAAGCATAGATACATTGGCACTGTTCACTGCTATGAAAGTATACAATGAGATTCCCTTGTACTAGTCATGTGTGCAAATAAAAAAACATAATAGATACTTTAGAGCAGAAATATGTAAGTTTATATCCCAGATTACCATTAATTTGTCTCTGAAGCATGTTTGTGCTCTATATATCTAAAGTACGTCACCTGTAAACTACAGATTCAGTGTCACTTATTTTCAAAGATTTTAGGACATTAGATGGGCTAATATACATAACACTGAGGAGAACAGTACCTGGAGTATTGCAGGCATTACTGTCTATATGCATGTAAGCTAAGAAATAGTAGCTACTGGCTCTCTGAATCCAATGAATACACACATATTTCAACATCTCTTGCAAATTTGGAATTCCTGCTGCTTTTAGTATCCAGGTAATAGATTCTTTCAGTCATTGTGAAAAAAATATAACTATCAGTTTTAAGGCTGGCTAAAGGAAACAAGAGTAGCAGAAGAGAGAAATATATATGCATACATATATATGCATATATTTGTATATTTACACATATATTTATACATGTATATATGTATAAGTACATGTATATGCATATGTACATATATACGTATATGTAGTATACGTATATATGTATAAAATTATATGTATTTACATACATGCTATATATAATTTCTACATATATGCATATCCATGTACATGTATTATATGTGCATATTTATATGTGTATGCAAGTACACATGTATGTGCTTATCCATGTTTATATATGTGTGTGTATATTTATTTATTTATACACATATTTATTTATGTGAATACATATACATATGTGTATATACATATACATATGCAACCAAGAACTATGTATTCAGGCTTGTCTGGAAAGTGGGGTACTTGATTTTGTTTATGAATGAAATAATTTGTATTATATTTCCACCAGTTTATTGTGTGCTCAAATTGCCTCCCAATTAGCTTGACTTCCCATTTAGTATACAGACCTAACTATAAACTTTGCATTGTTACTTTTTTTGGTTTGGTGGGGCTTGTTTTATTTTTTGTTTGGTCTTACAGTACTACATATCGAATCCTGGGTCATATACATGCTATATAAGTACTCTATCACTGAACTGTTTTCCTCTGCCCCAGCTTTGTAGTGTATGGCTGTATTTTGGGTTTTCTCAAAGAAATCCATGTCTTATATTAAACTGTCATTTTCAGAGAATGATTTTAGAATGAACAACTGAAATACAGGAATGATAAAAGCAGAAAGTACCTCATGCACATAAGCTGAAACAGTAAGATTTTTTTTAATTTTTATTTTTTTATTGTGAAAATACTGTACAGAGGTGTTACAATTACATGGGCAAGATAATGAGTACATTTCTTATCAAGCATTGTAGCCTCCTCCTTTGTTTCCCCTTCCCATCCCTTCCCATCCTCCCCCGCTCCCCCCCACCCAATCCTCCTCGCTACCCCCCCACCAAAGTTGTAAAGTTCATTTTTCCACATAATGACTTGTACATCTCATTGTTGCAATGGGTCCACCTGTATCCTTATTTAAACGATTTGTTTTTCCCCTTCCCCTTCACGAATTATACCGACATCAAATAAAGTGAAAGCAGGGGTTACACAGTGGGGGAGGGACATACAAAGCAACAAAGAAATAATCTTATAATTGTATTAGAAACAATCGCATGAAAGAAAAAAAATATTTGAATACATACATATCTTAGGGTTCATTTCCCTAACATCCCCTTATCTGACCTTTTCTGCTTGACTCAGACATATACTAGATATTGCAAATAAGGGAAACCATAGGACCTATGTTTCTTTGGGCCCGGCTTACTTCACTTAATATAATTTTTCCAAGCCTTTCCATTTCCTAACAAATGGGGCAATGAAACAGTAAGATTTTTATACTCACTTCTGTACTTTGAGCTTGAGCTTGCCATTGAACGACTGTGGTTTCATTCATGATACAAATTTTTCTACTTCAATTTTATTAAGTGAATTATAGAGACTTACTTTTCTTCCTCCTCCTAGTTTTCTAGTTAAAAGCAACAACACTACTAACAGATGAGGGTTAACATTGATGATGTATTAGTTTGACATGTTGAATTTTTACGTGCAGGTTTTTAGAATATTTTTATTGTTTTTCCCCTCTAGAATATATATATATATATATATATATATATATATATATATATATATATATTAGAGGAAAAGTGTCAAGCAAGAGCTCAGTTTTGGGTGAGTTATTTTTGAAGATTCAGTCTCATTGACTTTTCTGCCCAAATTTGTCTTAGAGCTGCAATGCTTGGAATCTCAGCCTTTTAAGTAGCTAAGATTACAAGCTGGAGGCACAGGTGATACTCTGCTTAATATTGTCACCTTTGCTTCTCATTTCAACCCTATCATGTGAACTGTGCAATGCAGCAACATCAGTAGAATAATTTTTATTAAATTGCTCATTAAGTTCATAAGATACATTGCGTGATGGTTCAGGAAATGGCTCAAAGGAACATGACAATGTCTTCATGTTTTGGGGAGAGGAGGCTGAGAATTATGTTGAGATACTGTTGACTTAATCTTACAGCACTCTAGGAAGATTCTCGGGAGAAACTTCTTGTAGGCCTCAGTGGTAATAAAATCTTCTTTTATGACAACTTCTCTTATAGAATTTAAAAAAGTGAATCATTTAACTGTTGTTTTGGTTACTAGGAAACTCAGCATGCTCTGGCTTGCTTCCATAAATTTGTAGGATTGACATGTTAAATTTTTCTCTCTCATCATTCTATATTATTTTCCTTCAGTCTACTTTATTTAAATTTTATGTTTTTTTATGTTTCACCTAGAAGAATAATATTTGTGCATAAACAAAAATGCTGGACATCTCATTATTTTATGGCCCTTGACAATACAGTTTCATTCACTTGCTACCTAATTGCTTACTGAATTAGGCATATCTGAAGGTAACAATGTAGATTCCTAAAGTATTTCTGATATCTACAATGCTGGTAAATATCTTACTATGTTTGATTGTTCTCTTGTAATAAGTCAGGAATATAAAATATCGAGTTGGCAAAATGACAATGACTTCTATCAACTTAACTTGTATTTAATTAGGAAAAGGGAACACTTACTTGAGGTACTGTGCAAACTAAACAAGATTGGATGTGCAAACTAAACAAGATTGCACTTATGATGCATTAGCTGCAATACCCATAGTGGCTCTAACTATTTTTTTCATCATGAGGATAAAAAGATAGATCACTTTAGTGAAAAAAAAAAACCTGAGGTTCAAATACAAAGCTTAACACCTTTCCTGTGATTACCTCTACCTCTTGTCAGAAAAATCTTTTCTGACCCTGTTGGTCTTTGCCATAATTTAAGCCAACCGGGATTTTTTGGAATGGTGGATAATCAATTTAGTCTGATTAAATGCAGTTTCCATCTTAAATTATGCAAAATATAAGGACCCAGGGGTTACAACTGAGGTAGAATTGAGAGCCGGAGGCATTCTGGCTGGTAAGCCATGGAGGGCTAGGGAGACGATGCTATGGGAATGTAATTCTTAGCTGAATTGCTTTGAATAATTCTTCTTGCTTAGAAGCAAAATGATGATGCATGCTGCTAAAGTCCAAAGAAGAAAAATAGTATAATGATGTAGATTATGAACATCAGTATTAAAAAAAAAACCTTGAAATGTAAAGCCCCTTCAGTCGATAACAGGACAGTTTTGTAAACCACTTAAGGCTGTGATAAAATCCTACTTGACTGGCCCACGAGCAGATGTGACAAGTTGAATTTATTTCCTCTCTTACCAGGAAGCTTTGCAGGAAACTCTTAACATATGGTGCTTTTCGCTTCCATCTAGAGCTATAAATGTTATTGGAAAAGGATGTTCCCAAGAGCAGTGAGTTTCTCACGTCTCTGCCAAATGGAGTCCAAATGATCCTTCTGTGGTTCTGAATTCCCTGAGTTCTTAGGAGTTGGCAACCCAGGGTCTCTGATCTAAACACAGCTCACTAATTTAATTATTTTATTATAGATTGGTGGAAGCTCTTTCAGACCAGAGACTTAGCATCTGTATTGTATCTAGCCATTCAGGAAACACAAGTAAGAAGGGTGTAAATATTTTGTTTCTTAACTGCTTTCATTTGAAAACTTGGAAATCATTTCACATAGAAACCAGGCACCATAAACTGAACACAAAAGAATGGGAAATTGAGATAAGTCAAATTTGTGGAAACTTTGTTTCTCATGTGTAGAGCACTTGTATCCTACAGGTCATACACTGTCTCCTACTGCTCAGTGGAAGAGTAGCATAAATCCTCACAGTGATCAGCAAGCATACAGAAATAAAATATTGCTAAGGAAAAACCATGGACTATCTTATGTATACTTTATTAGATGCCACAAGCTGCTGAATATGCACCAGAGGGCACATCTTTACTTAATGGCTTTTTGAAGCATTTCATTTTAATAAATTAAAAGGACAAAATTGATGCCTTGACCATTAAAAGTTTGCTGCTAGTTAGAGCAACACCATAATTGCTAACTTGAACTAATGGTACCATAGCACTGACTAGCTTATATTTCAGGTTGCAATGAACTATGTTGAAATGTCATTTGGTTAGAGATAGCAAATATATTAAAGGGAGAAAAATCTGAACATTCACCCTTTTGAAGTTAAGTTATAAGTAATTAAGTATTATGCAATTCTGAATTCATTAGGTCATAAATATGGAACGTGCATAAGTATCTTCTTACTTTATAGCATTTTAATAAGATTTTAGCACTTACAAAAATAAGTTATTTTATAATCATATATGTCAAGTATTTAATAAGGTGTTTTACAGATTTAAGAACATGTGAAATGAATCTTAAAAACTGAAATTTCAGTGTATTTATGAATATACATGCACAAATATACATAATGTATTTATACTTATATGTTGTATACTTGTACATATATGCATTACTTTGTACAAATATCTATCTGGCATGTATGTGTATAGTGAGTTTAGATAAAATTTACAAACAAAAGTATTATAGATATAATAACAAGATAATCTTGTACTATAGTAAAAATAAAATGTAATTGTAATTTAATATTTGTAAACTTAAGTTTTCATTTTATTAAAAACAAATCACCAACATGCAAAAGGAGAAGAAAAATATCAAGAGCTATACATGCGTTTAAAGTCATAATTTATGAGATTAAATGAATTAATATAAAGTGATCTGATATAAAAAAATCCCCTAAAAACTGTTTTAAAACTCTAAAATTATTAGTAAATATTGTTCACTTAGAGTCAATATCTCTACATAACTCACAACACCAATTTCATCTTACTTCAATGTGTTATGTGCCAGTGAGCGCATTTCTTGTTACATTGTTAAATAAATGTCTCAACTAGAATATCACTTGCCAGAAAATCTTATGAAATATTTTGCTTTTCTATTAGTAATCAGTGTGTTTGGGAAGACTAAGTTTTTAGCTGAAACTATGGTAAGTCCTAAAAAAAATATTTTGGGCCTGGGAAGGTGCCTCAGTGGTAGAGTGCTTGCCTTGCATGCATGAGGCCCTGGGCTCGATTCCTCAGCACCACATAAGCAAAAAAGAAAGAAAACAGAAGTCGCACTGTGGCTCAAGTGGTAGAGCGCTAGCCTGAGCTGAAGAGTTGAGGGACAAGGCCCAGGCCCAGAGTTCAGGCCCCACAACCAGACCAAAAAAAAAATTTTTTTTTGGAAATATACTGCTATGGCAAGGCCAAAAATAAATAAACACCATTCAAGATGCAATTTACTTAACATCTTATGTATGCCATTAAATAGTTAAATATCTGAAGTAATACCATTACCTGTCTGTGCAAGATATTTCATTGTTAATATGATATAGACATACAACCCTTTATTTTCTTAGAGTTTATTATTCAAAATAGTTTCCTTTAAAATGAGAATGACATTTTCTTGGAAACCTACCATGCTTCAGCAGTAATACTCATTAAACCTTAAGCTGAAAACAACTTGTGAGGAAGGGGGTCAGGAGGGAGCAACTGGGAGAAAACAAGGGAAGAGGTGACACTGTTCAAAAAGAAATGCACTCACTACCTGACTTATGTAACTGTAATTCATCATCTGAACATACATTTACAATAAAAACAAATTTTAAAATCCTACCTTGTTATATATCATAACTCCCTTAATTTTATTTCATTATTTTCCTGTTGGTGGTATTGGTTCTAAAACTAATTATAGGTTCTCAAAATATCCAAAAAGAAAGTAGCATGAAAGATTCAGTTGTTTTGTATTTATCCTTCCATGATTAAATAATCAAAAATAATTTGATGGTTGAGTGAAATTATCATGTTGCAAAACCCTAAATGTTAACTCATAATTTTCTATTTAAAGCAGGGAAGAAGCCAAACTATAAAATTGAGTGTGGTTGTAATCAGATTTTTTAAATAGCTATTTTCTAGATGAATAGTCATTTTAGAATGAGGAGGAGTTTGCCCAATTTCACACTTGAGGCAAAAGAAAGCCAGAAACAATTTAAAACAAAAAACAACAAAACAAAAACAAAAACATAGATTTTGGGGAGCTTAAGGAACTACTATGATTTCAGGAGATAAAATGTAAAATATGGCATGTCTGGTTGATTTATCCAATAGTGCCCTAAATGGACCAATGCTATTTTCTCCAGCCATGTAACGTGGCTTCTATGAAGTTAGTCATTGATATTTTCACATCGGTTAAGTGAAGACAATTGAAATAAAATGCCATTGAGTTTTTATGTGAAAAGGGCAAAGATTAATAAGTCCAGTGATCTCCATCAATAAGTGAAGCCCAGAGAATTAGCACCAATTCCAAGTTAGATTGATGTACATTGTGCTTACTTTAATTCCATCAGTATAATTTGTCCACCTTAGATTTTGTCACCCAGGCAAACAGTTCAATGGGATCTCAAAGTTAATTCAAGACAAGAAATTGGAATTGCAATGAAGAGTAACCTTAGCACTCTTTACTTCCATGAGTGTGAATGAATAATGACAAGTTGTTTTTAAATATAGCAACTTTTCCAATCTGATAATGAACACACTGAATTTTCCATAAGTGTTTCAGATTATATGAGATTAGCGACTTTGTTGACTTAGCTAGTTATATACAAGTCATTCTTCATACTTTGACACTCCTATTTGATGACTCACATTAATATTTTTCTTCTTTTTTGCATTTCTTTAGGTCTTTATGACATTTCATTTAGGTTAATCTCCCTAAGGGAATTATCCTTACAATAAATCAATAAATGTTCTAGAGCCAAAAACCTGTCAGCAGAAAAAAAAAAAAAACAGACCAAGAACTTGAAGATACCTTTCTCTATTGAGGCATACAATTAAAAAAAAAAAAAGAAGAATCAGACAACATTTAAAAATCTTATATATTTTTTTCACTATCTAGAAAAAAATAGCTAGGAAATGCACAATAGGAGGCAAAAGCAAGAGTTCATTATAATATTCTGGCTACAAAGAATAATTTGGTGGATCCCATTATAGCCTGGAGAAGTCTGTTTATTAGCATACTTTTTGTTTCTTGCCCTTTAAATTCCTCTATTTCCAGACTATGAGGAAACTTAGAAAGTTGATTATCTTAAGTTAGGATTTTGATACAGCCACACCCTAGTGTCATTTACAAGAGTGTGACTGTCTTATGGAGACAACAACTTTCTGGAATCTTGTAACTAGTGATGGATGATTATAATGCAATACCATCAAAACCTGGTGAAAGTCTTTAATTAATCAAGAACTGATATCAAGTATATGTCTGAGTCAAGCAGAAAAGGTCAGATAAGGGGATGTTAGGGAAATGAACCCTAAGATATATATGTATTCAAATTTTTTTTTCTTTCATGCGATTGTTTCTAACACAATTATAAGATTATTTCTTTGTTGCTTTGTATGTCCCTCCCCCACAGTGTAACCCCTGCTTTCACTGTATTTGATGTCGGTATAATTTGTGGAGGGGAAGGGGAAAAACAAATCGTTTAAATAGGGATACAGGTGGACCCATTGCAACAATGAGATGTACAAGTCGTTATGTTGAAAATGAACAGGGCGGGGGAGGATGGGAAGGGATGGGAAGGGAAAACAAAGGAAGAGGCTACAATACTTGATAAGAAATGTACTCATTATCTTGCCCATGTAATCGTAACCCCTCTGTATTTTCACAATAAAAAGAAATAAATAGAATATTGTTTATGAAAACTTAAAAAAAAAGAACTGAAACTCACAAAACAAAGACAATCATCAGCACATATGACCAACTCTCTCCTGAAGTGGTTGTCCATTTAATAAAGTAACCCAAGGTGAGTGAGAGAACTCATTTGAGCACATTATGGCTAGGAAATTGGATCTTGTTCTATAATCTGCTTCTACCTAGTCAGGTGGATAGGAGGGCATGGTAGGGATCTATGCATTCTTTCTTACTCAAGAAAATAAGTGTGTTTATACTGATAGTGAATATACTGTATTCATTCATGTCAGTCAAGTCAGTAACATCATGCATAAATACTTCCTTATTATGCTTATTTCCTTAATTCAAGCAATTGTTAAGATAAAGCTGATGTACTCAAATAATCATGCTGAAAATTGATGCTGCATGTTTATCAAGTGCAAGTTGACAATTGTATTTATGAAATTGGAGAGTATAATTAAGCATGTATTCATTTTTGAACTTGCAAAAAGCCGGCTGTGCATATTAGCACATGCCCACAGGTCCCCAAGCATTAGGGAAACTAAACCAAAGGCAGATATGTTCCCTCTTTGTGACCTTAGGTAAATTACTAAATTTCTCTGACCCACTGTCTTAATATGTTTAAAGACAATGTAGCAATAGTTTATCATAAAGACTAAAGAATTCTCCTTATGAGAGAATTTACTCATACAACAAATTCATGTACAAATTAAAATTATTGTTACAGACAACAGATGTCAAAATTAGCATCTATAAAATTCCTATGGCTGTGTTTTCAAAGGTGTATATGAAACTGGCTTCAAAACAAACAACAACAAAGTTTGGTTAAACCCAATTCTATCTCAAATCCTAGTCCAAACCCTATTACTCTCATACTTGTCCCTTTTGTCCCTTTTCTCTCTCTAATAGTTTTCACACAAACTAGCATTGACTCTGCACACAAGCTCCTATCATTAGAAGTCTCTCATCTCTTCACTGGTAATGAAATCTGTTTCTTAGTCTCACTCCCCATCCCTTGGTATCTCACTATTGTCTCAGTTCATCAATCCCTTTTCTGGCTTCATTTGCTTGCCTAACCAGCCTTGACACTAGGGGTCGGTCACTTTATTAGATTTTCACACTCTCTTGCGCCAGAGCTGCCATTCTAATCCCCAAGAATGGGTAAATACCATCATCTGCCTTCTCAGCTCTAGTCCCAGGCTGCCAAATATTGCTGAAGGAAAATCACAAAACCAGGTTGACTGGGTCCACCATGTTCCAAGTGTTCTAAAGTTGTCTAGGCCCTTACTGCTTCTTGACAGTACTTGTTCTCATCAATGTTTTACAATCTTCTGTGTATTCCATGTTGTCCAATCCAAAATTTCTTCCTACTCTGCTTCTTATGTCATCAGGCTCATCCAATCCCTGAAGCAAATAAAAGTTAAGCCAGGTGCTGTTGGCTTACACCTGTCATCCTAGCTACTCCAGCTGAAATTTGAAGATCAACAGTTCAAAGCCAGCCATGGTAGGAAAGTCTATGAGACTTTCTAACCACCAAAAAGCAGGAGTTGGAGCTGTAGGTTAAGTGGTAGAGTGCAAGCCCAGGGACCACCCAGAGTTCGAGCCCCAATATTGGCAATAATAATAATAATAACAACAATAATAAATAAAAATAAATTTAAAAAAACAAAGTGAAAGGCCAATGCTCAAATCACTTTTTGTTGTTGTGGTTGTCTTAAAGTGCAGCTTCTTCTTCTGATACCTGAGGAAGTGCTCTACTGTGCCATGCTTGACTTGTGTCCTTAGCCAAGGCTCACCCTTTCTCTTCACTGAGATTTTATCAAGTACCTTGTTTCCATGACTTCATAACTAGTTTTGTTCAGACTGTCTGGTTTTGTTATTTTATTCCCTTATGCAACATTTCTTGAAAAGAAATTGTTGGTTACATTTACTATTTTTTCTTCCTTATTATCTTATTCTGCCTATACTAATAATCTTTCTGTTTCAGAAAGTCCATCCAATGATTTTAGTATTTTTTGTTCTTTGTACTGACATTTGTACTGACTACAATGTACTGACTACTTTTTGTTCTTTGTAATGACTACAATGTCTTGAATTCCCTATTATATTCATTCCAGAACCACATTCATCCAATTAATATTTTGTGCTAGACATCCAAGACCCAAATGCAGATAAATGCTTGTTCTGGACTCTCCTCTACACCCCATGATTAGGAGATGACTTGTTCCATTTCTTCTATTTCTGCAGTATCTCTGCTATTTGTAGTCAAACCAAGATTAATTTTTCTAGTACTACTGAAACAGTTTAATACAATTTTCTTCTAATCTCCTGTCTTTCCTTGATAATATATTTGCATTCTGAGATTTCTAAGTCTTCCATCTGTCTTTTTGTGTCTTTGTTTCTATAGTCTTTTGCATTTTCATAGCTTCAGTGTGCATGGCATATTTGAGATTGAACTCAAGGTCTATTGCTGGCTCTGCTTGTTTGCTCAGTTTTTAATCTACACCAAGTTATGCTTCTAGCCATACTGCTGGTTACTTCGGAATAGAAGTCCCATGGACTTTTCTGCTGCAGCTGGCTTCTAACTGTGATAATCTGGAGCTCAGAGTTCTGAATAGCTAGGATTAAAGGCATGAGCCACCAATGCTAGGATCTAACTTACTTTCTGTTCATAATACTTCTAGCTTTATCTTGTTAAAAAGTACTCTCCTTGCTATTCTCAAAAAATCTGAGATTAACAGTCACTTGCTCCTATGCAGAGGCAGTAGAAAATGGAAGAGGTGAGTGTGTTAGGGGTCATTTGTCTCTAAACAAAATATAGTTGGTATTTATGACATTGGTTTAAAAGGAAGGCAGATCTTAGGTATGTGGATATATTTAAATTGTGGAAATTTATCAAGCTAAACATGTGCCATATTTATGCTGTTCTATTGTATAGTATACTTTTTTAATATGTATAATATAATGCAATAAAACATAAATATATGTATAGTATTATATATGTACATATATGTTTATGTATATGAACACAGAGAGATATATTAAAATCCTTATTTTGAAAGAACATATAGATATATATATATATGAATATGGATATGAATACCAACTCAATACTTTTAAGATTAGGAATAAAGACAAGCGTAAAACAAGGAGAAGGAAAAAGATAGAGCATGTTGTCCAAACAATGAGTTCAGTAGAAGAAAAACTAAATTAAAAAACAAAAAATATATCTAAGTAAATTTTTCAGAATTTACCGATTTTTCTATTTTAATGCTTTTTCTCCCAGAGTGCTTTAATAACTGCATCACACAAAACAGTATTAGAATTTCCCAGACCCCAGATTATCCATTTTCTAAGGAAAACTTTATATTTGTCCATGAATCATGATTGTACTTTAAATAACAGTTTGGGGAAATATTTGCAGTTATAAGCACATGTAAATTTATAATATTTCAGGTTTCCAAATATTCTTAAATCACCCAAGAAAGTAGCCCTTCAGATGCCAGAAGTCAAGTTTCTGACTGAGTCAAGCTCTTTATTTGGGGATGAGATAAAAACACACTCTCTAGGTTTAAAAAAAAAGAAAAAGAAAAATAGAAAGAAATGCTTCAGGGTTATCTATCTAAGCAGTGTACTTTCGTATTTAAGTGTAAGTTCGAGGGTCAAATCAAACAGACCTAGGTATTGATTCCAGCTTAGCTATTTACTGGCTATGTGACCTGGGAATGTATTCAGAGCCCTGTGAGTTTCAGTCTCCTTACTTACAAAATAAACATGACTACCTTGCAGAAACGGATGAGGATATTTGAATGATACATCATCGAAAACAATGCACACACTTAATAGTTGTTATTAACTCTTACCTGTAAAGATGCTGACTTTGAGATGAACTTGTTAATTTGAGCATTTCCTCAGGAGGGAATATTAAATGATGATCCCCCATTAGATTTGTCCAACTTTAATGGTATATTGGCATTTAGAGGACAGTTGAAAATATAACTGTATACAATAGCCTATCTTAAATAAACTTTTCCCTATTTTAGCACTCTCAAATTAGTATTTAAATCTGGCCTTTGCTTTGTAGAGGGTTTTTAAGGGTGTCTTTTCCATTTTTCACCTTTGTTTTTACTGTGTTTTAAATTTTTCTTAACATAGAGTACATTCACATGTTAATGGGATTCCATGTGATATGATTATATATGCATTGGTATATCCAGTCACTCTTCTTTGACCCCCACTATACCCCTTCTTCACCTTTTCCTGTCCCTAACAATCACTATTATAATTTTATGGTGACATTTTTAGTTTGTTTACACAAAAGAGAAAGAAAAGGTAATATTTATCTTTCCATGTCTGGCTTATTTCACATTGCATAATGCCCTCCACTTCCATTTGCTTGGCTACAAATGACATGATTTCATTTTTCTTTATGATTGGATAGTAGTCCGTTGTGTATATATTTCTATATTCATTCATCTATAAAAGGGCACCAAATTTGATTCTATATTTACTATTGTGAATACTGCCTTAATAAACACAGTTGTACAGGTATCTCTTTTATAGACTAGATCATTGTACTTGTATTTATATGCAGGAATGGTATAACTGGAAAATTCAGTCATTCTAGTTTTAATTTTCCGAGAAACCTTTGTACTGTTCTCCATAGTGATTGTATTAGTTTACATCCTTACTGATAATTTATAAGAGTTTATTTTCCTCTTCATCTTCCCCAGTATTTGTTATGTTTTAGGTTTTTGATAATAATTATTTTAACATGGGGATGAAATACAATCTCATTATAGTTTTTCTTTGTATTCACCTGAAGGCAAATGACATTGAGCTTTTTTTCTTCTTTTAGCATATTTATTGCCGATCTGTATTTCTTCTATTGAGTAGTGTCTATTCAGGTCATTTGCCCAATTTAATTGGATTATGGATTTTGTTGTTAAGGTTTTTTTTTCTTTACATGCTCTGGATATTAATGCCCTGATAAATGAGTAGCTGGAAAGTATTTTCTCCCCATTTTGTAAGCCATCTCTTTATTCTGTTTGTTTATAGAAGGCCTTTAATTTGATGTATCCTTATTTGTTGATGGCTTGGACAATTGCTTTCAGTCATGGTATCTGTTTGAATCTACATAGAACTGACCATACCCCTAGTGTCAGCAGGTAAGTTCCTTGATCTCCTGGCTTTTACAGACAGTGATCAATTGTGTATAAGTCTTGTTCCCTACTGTGTAGGGCACCTAGCAGTTTTGAGACTATGGAACAAGTTGGTTTAAGAAGGGTATGTTGAGTCTCAGGTGTGGGAGGATTCTAATATCAAAGGATCATAATCCAAACAATATGCCCAACTCAAGATGGTTACTAGAATTTGGGTTTGCTGGAAGTTAGGTGAGATAAATTTCCAAAGCAAGATTTACTGTAAAAATGTCAGATTATTTAACTAAGTAAACTACAAGCCTGTAAAAACTGAGACTTTTTCAGTGGCTGTAATTTTGCCATCATCCACAACAACTGAATTTTCTGTTAGTCTCTTTGTTTAGAGAATATCTGAAACTGAGAAGGCTTCACAGGGTTCTCATCATGGACCCACATAGTAGATGCAAGGGTGTGGCGCTTCTCATCCTATGCTGCAGTTGTGCTTGAAAGATTCCAATTTTTTTTTTTACTGATTTTCAATGTTTTCCCAATATCCCTAACTTCAAAATTCAACTATATACCTATTAACTTTAACCTTGTTTCTTTGTGTAGAAGGAAGTGAGTGCTGGGTGCTTCTGCGCCATCTTGGAATTCCTATTTCACTATGTTCTGTGATGTTGTGTTGTGCTGTAAGGTTCTGTGTTGTGCTGTGCTGTGATGTAATAGGGCACAATGTGATGCTATGATGTTTCTATCTAAATAGAATCTCCCCAAAATGTCCATGAATTGAACTCTTGGTCTCCAATACAGCAGTGTTCGGAGGTAGGACCTTCAGGAGGTTGTCATGAGGACTTATACCTTCTTAATCAATGTATTAATTTATTGATGGTTTCATAGCTTCAGGGGCTACAAGGAGGTAACAGAAACCTCAGAATGTAGGACCTAGTTGGAGAAAGGAGAACATAGGGAGCCTGAATTTGAAGGGTATATTTTGTCATGAGCACCTACAGCCTCTTACTTTCTCTTTTTCTTTCTCCACACCACTTCCTCTCTCTCTTTCCTTTCTCTCTCTTTGTCTAGTAAAGATAGTCATGAGGGTAAGCAACTTTGTTCTCCATTTGCTCCCTACTACAACAGAAACCTCTGAAACCATAGCCAAAACAAACCTTTCTTCCTCTTGTTTTGCTTGTGTGCTGTTACAGTGACTTCAAGTGTATTAACACAGTTAATTACATTAATGTCCCTTATTATTAATAGACTAGGCATTTATATGTTGAGAAATACATATTAAATATTATAGAAAATATTCAAAGGAAATACAGGTTGGCTTACTAGTATTAGCTTACTAAATATATTTGTAAGGAAGTGAAGGAAAATACAAAATAACCAATGGAGTGAATTATATGTGTCAGTTACTCTTCAAGACCAAGACACTTTTTCTTCCCCAGCTGTCAGGAATGTAGATTACGAACCCTTATAGTGGACTTTTCTGTGTCCTCTTTCCAAAAGCTGCCTACAATTACTGATAAATTTGGGATTTGGTAGCCTGCTCTTTTTTCCTTAATTCAATGTAATGTTAAGGGGCCATCTCAGCCCCAGCAATCCCCACAGAATTGGCTGAAAAGCTTCTTTTACAATTTTTCTTTCTGTCTAAGCTTGTCTTCTTCATTATAATAGATATTGTTCTCTATAAATAAAGCATCTGCATGGAGCTCTCCAATTCAGAGTCTGTTTCCTGGGAAACCTGTCATACCACATCCACTGTTATCAAATATTGGGAAATAGTGGAGACGGCATTTTGGTCAAATAGCTTTAAAATTGGAAACTCTCTGCCTAAACTCACAGCCCAAACTCAGTCTCTTAAATGTTTTGAAGTCATTTTCTTTCAGATAACCAAGCATATGTTACATCAGCCAATTTCTGTAGAAAGAAGTAGAGAAAGGACTAGAATCCTGAGGTAGTCCACACTACAAGATTCTGTTCTCTCAGCTTATAAGAGAGCAAACAGATTACCATTGGTTTTGGTATCTTTTCCTTCCTTCCTTTTCTTTTTTCTTTTTTTTTTTCTTTTTTGGCTGGTTCTGGGGCTTGAACTCTTGGCCTGGGTGCTGTCCTTGAGCTTCTTTTACTCAAGGCTAGTACTCTAGCACTTGAACCAATACACCATTTCCTGCTTTTTCTTAATAAATTATTGGATATAAAGTCACACGGACTTTCCTTCCTAGGCTGGCTTTGAACCATGATCCTCAGATCTCAGCCTCCTGAGTAACAATGGTTATAGGCATGAACCACTGGCACCCAGCATTTTTCCTTCTTATAAAGCTTATAGTGTTCAGTAATGGAAGTACCACACTAATAGGCTAATGTAACCCCTTTCACTTCTTAGAGGCACATGGTTTTTTAAGCACACAGTTGAACTATGTTTCCTTGTTCTTATTACTTCATAATGGTGAGCAATTGCAATTATGGTGAGGAGACAAACCGAATTCCCACTATAGCATTCCATTCAAGACACAGTGAAGCTTATACATTTCTTATATATAGTATATGATAATCCTATCCAAACAGTTCCAATTCTCTAATTATTCCAGCATTAATTTAAACTTCTAAAATCTCATCTAATCATGAAGGAAAGCTCCTAGTTGTGGTACATATAAAATCAAAACATGCTGCCTACTCCCAATATGCGATGGTGAGGTATTACAATACTAAGTATAAATTAATATTAACAATACTAAGTATAAAATTAATAGTAACAATACTAAGTACAAAATTAATATTAAGTTTGTGATGAAAATTCAGATTTATACAAATATGGAGCTGGAAATAGAATATTTTAACATTTCAAATGACTGTGATGTTATTGTTTGTTAATACATCACAACGTGACATTGTTAATTTCAATATGGAATCCAAAAATATGTGAACTGTTCATAACTTACAACATTTAAAAAAATTACTAATTTTATCCTGAATGTACCTTTAACTCAATGTTTGGTTTTTAAACATCATACAATGATGATTTGGAAAATATTGATATATAGAAATACTGATGTCCCAAATGCCGAAACATTTCATTAAGTGTTATAAATATCCCTACTTATCTCAATAGAAAAATGAGTACTATCTGTCTAAATTCTAGGTTTTCTTATATATGTATTTTTCCTTAAAAACTCAGATAGTTGTTTGTTTTTTTATTGCCAGAAACATTGTATCATTTCCTTGGAGTAGAAAACATACCTACTTCATTTTGAAAAAAAATATTTGTTAAATAGCCAATTGTGAGCAACCAAGTTTGTCTGCCATAAATAAAAATTATGTTGGAAAAGGCAGCCAGTTCAGTTCACAACTGAATCACATAATGCTTTTCCTGAGATAACTGGATCACTTCATTTTGCTGTAGTTTTGCTATGCATTTCCCATTTTGACCTATTAAATGTTAAAAGAAGGTACAGCCCAGAAAATATTTAATTAAATTAATAAGGCTGATGGCTGCATCAACAACATTTTTGAATTAAATCAGCATTGTTTTCTATACCTGTAATAGCTACTCAAGGAAAAAATACAATGAATGTTTATAGTTTGGTTCCCCTACTTAAATTCTACTTTGGTCATCAGCCATTTTTTGATGTTTTTCCATCATTGATTCAAAATTATCCTAATAGAAATAGCATAACACTTTGGCATTTATTTAAGAATAGTTTTTAGCATTTCATATTTCAGAAAATATCTGAGCTCAACCAAAGGTTGTGTAAACCACCAAGTTAGCTCTACTAATCCAGATAGAGACTGGCTTAAGAGTAAAAACCAATATCTTCGGTGATGTGTGCATTAACTTTCAAATCTTAGTAGGGGAAATAAAAGGGTAAAGACTTCAATTCTATCTACCCTCCTATGTCTTTCTTTTCCATCCAAATCACAGATGAAAAGTAAGTTGAATATGTGAAGCCAAGGGAAATATGCTAAATTGACATAAAAGTTCAACTCCTAGCATAAAATTTTTCTTCAGTGCTGTATATAATGGTTCTATGTCCATCTTCCTTCAAACATACTCCCTCTAAGTAAAAAAAAAAATGGTTAACTGAATACCACAACTGACTCAGTCTTGCTAACTTCCCTCCTCTAAGTTTGTAAAAATGCTTATTTTTTCTTGCTTTCCTATTTATCTTGAGGGAAAAAGATTAGGTTATTCATAAAGTTCTTCTGTATATAACATGATTTACCCACTGGACATTTCATTATATCAAATAGAAATGTATGAAATTTCCTCCTTACTTCTATTAAGCCCATGTGGAACAGGGAGTCAGAATGCTCATTATAATAGTCAGGCTTGTGTTTAAACAGATTATAAGTCACCCTCAGCCTTCTTGTTCCTTCAGGCTAAACAATCCTAGTTATTAACCTTTCCTCTCAGCCTTTATTTTCTCATTCTTTTATCATCTTTGTTGCTCTGTGTTGGACTCTTTCCAGTTTTGACACATTCCCCTTAAAGTATTGAAGATAAAACTAGACACTCTCCTTTAATAAGGTCTTGGGCAGTGCCAATAGAGAGGAAATACGACTTCCTGGACTTAGCGAATCATATTCCTGTTAATATATTGTCATCTTAGGCCTTTAAATAACAACCCCGTTTTGCTGACTGGTGCTCAGTTTTAGGTCTGCAATCACTTCAGACTTTCAGTTCTAGTTGTGTTTATGTAGAGAGCCTCTGTCTTTAATCTTTACATTTTGTTTCTGGCTTCTGAGTGTTAACATCTTGCCCTTGTCCTATTTACTTTCTACCAGGTTTTCCTGCCAATTCCCTTAATTTATCAAGCTCATACGGAACTATTCTTGGCTCCCAAGATGAAAGCAATATCAGCCATCCTCCGCCTATGCAACAGATTTAGTCATTCTAGGCTTTCATTTAAAAGTACCAATTGCTGGACAATGGTGGCTCACACCTGTAATTCTAACCACCCAGGAGATCTGAGTATCATGGTTCAATGTCAGCCCAGGCAGGGAAATCCTTTAGACTCGTATCTCCAAATTAAACACACAAAAGAAAAGCCAGAAATGGAACTATAGCTCAAGAAGTAAAATACTGTCCTTGAGTAAAAATGATCAGGGACAATGCCCAGGCCCTGAGTTCAAGCCCCAGGACTGGCAAAAACAAACCAGTACTTGATTTTTGATGTATTATTTTCTAGTTATAAAAAACAAAAGCACCATAGCTAAAATTAAAAAAGGAAGTTCCCACATAACTTTCTTTCCTACTCAGAAAGTACACCATGTACCTAAAGTATATGCAACCTAAAGTAGAAATAAGCTAACTGTGATCCTCTTATGTATTAGAAACCTTACCACTAGACGGTAAGACAAAGCTGCAGCATACAAGATACAGTTGTTTGGAGAAAGTAAAAATGAATCTTTTCTTTCCCAGTAAATCTCATATAGGTATAGATTCAAAGGGAGAGCCTAGACTACCCATTCGCCAAGGGACCCATTTTTTTTCATGTTGTTTCTCTAGCATCTACCAGAACACCGTCTTCAACTGCAGAGTTGAAGCTAAGTCTTACACTTGTCAAAAGAGGAAATGAGCATGAAGATGTGTGCACCCAGTGATTAGGACCCAACCTAAAAATGGCCTGTATCACTTCTAATCAATTTTCCTGCTCTCACCTACAAGAGAGACTGGAAAAGCTATCAGCATTATTAATAAGTCAAGGAATATATTTCTATGGGAAAGTGAAATTTCTGCCACCCAAAGTTATATTAATCTAAATGATGTTGTCTATTATACCCTAGGGTGGTCCAGTGGAAGGTCTTTCCACAAGTGTTTTCAGTCTTGTTCAAGAAGATGATAACAGGCACAAGTTCAAAACCACTGTCCTAGACAAGCAAGTGAGTCCAATCTCACTCATACATGTTCATACCCTTGTCTTCCCTCACACCATCTCTGTAAGACTGGAGACATATCCAGCTTTTACTCTCCTCTCAGGTTGATTGCTTGTAACTTGCATTTCTCTTTTATTTACCTAATGTGATTTCACATAAAAGTAAATGTTGGAGTGGAGTCTTACCAATCATAATGTGTGATGGAAGAAGAATGATTGAATAGGTATAGCCATATCTGTTTTCTTTAGTTCAGGTCGAGACACCTCAGTTCCTTATCATAGGAAGTTCTTTAGTAGAAAAATTGATACGTTGGTAGTTGTATTGTTTGTTTTGTTGCTGTTGTTTTTTGGCAATAGTGGGAATTAAACTCAAGGCCTTATGCTTATATAACAAGCACTCTACCACTTGAGCCAAGAGCCAAGCCTCTAGACCCTTTTGGCATGTGTGTGTGTGTGTGTGTGTGTGCCAGTACTGGGCCTTGAACTTAGGGCCTTGGTGCTGTCCCAGAGCTTTTGTGCTCAAGACTGATGCTCTGCCAAGGAAAGCATAAAAGCACAGAATCCCCTGTGCAGCTTGGGGACAAGTGGACACCACTGTATCTAGCCCCTGGGTAAGATGAAATCTCAGGAACTTTTGTGCCCTGTCAAGCCTCAAATCTCAATCCTCTCATGTTTGCCTTCTAGATAGCTAGGGTTGAGACATGTGTCACTGCAGCCTGTACTTTAGTTGGTTCTGAATGAGAATTAATGATCTGTGTGAGATCAAGTGATTTCTGTCATATTTTTTGAGAAAGGGAATATGTCCACACATAAATAGGAACTTACAGAGAATAACTAAGAACATTATTAAGGACATTATAAAGCATATTAATAGAATTCTGAACTTTGGAATTAGTGAATCTACACTCCTGATGACTAAACTACAACTCCCGTTTAAGAAACTTGCTCAGAAATATGCAGACAACTTGGGAATAAAAACACTATTCAAATCTGATGGTCAAACTCTTTTTTACCATACAATACCCCACTCGGGTGTTTATATTTGAGCCTTGTAAGTGTTCTGATTATGTCCTTATACTCAGATCATAATTCATCAAGGGTACTGTTCCCCAGCCAGAGGTTATTTATTAGCTGAATTGACCAACAAATTATTCCTCTTGTTATTGATTATGAAAGGCTTCAGTGACTCTTATTTCTATTTTATGCCATTAAAGTTTAAACAGAGGCATGATCTGCTAAAACTACTTTGTTTCCAGAAGAACTGAAATCCTTGAAGATGGAAAAGAGCTTAATGTGGAAGGCCTACCACTGAAGAGAAAACCCCATTCATTGTTTTGTGCTTTTGGAAACTCTTTGCATTTTGTTGTTTCAGTTTTCATTTTCCTATAAAATTAGTCATTGTTTTAAATAATAAATCACTATTTCTAATAATTTCTATCTCTAATAATTCAAATACAAATAAAGGCTCCAAAATGCATAGGAATATATTACTATTACTACAAAATGATCAGTTCCAATCAAGGAAAAATAAAAACCATTTTCAATTTGTTTTCCCACTGCCATTCTGTTTGCAATGCCCTGCAACATTTTATAGAATTTAAAAGAAGAAGGATGAGGTTTTGAATAGAATGCCAATAAAATGATGGCTAGTTTTGATTACATAAAAGAAGTGCATTATTAATAGTTGCCAGAAACAGAAGGTCCACATATTCACATGAGAAACATCAACCCCACCAGGGACCAAGCTTTGACCACCTGGAGGAACTTTGTGGATCACAGAACCATTACTGTAGAATTACCAAAAATGGATTTTTTCAAAATCTTGTAGAAATAGATCTAGCTCATTGTGCGTGATTATTATTTTTTAACCAGTTCATATATATATAAACTGGTTATATATATAATATTTATTATATATATAATTTATATATTAATTCTTTGCCTAGGTTTTCTTTTTTAAAAGTGCTAAGTTACAATGTACAGGTTAGAGTGACCTTCGAATTGGCTGGGGCATATTTGAGTACATTCTAGCTTCCTCTCTGTCTAGCTCACTTAATTACATTGATTCTACGACATAAGAAGGAATGTCTTCCTGAACTAGTCAACTGATTCTTTTATTTCACTCAGGGAAAACTTATCAAAGGAGGCAAGGAGCCCTAAATGCAACAGATATTTGATGCTAGTGGTATGCTTATATTGTTGCCGTAGCAACCTTGTTATTAAGGATGTTTCAGCTTTTCCTATTAACCTCTATTTTCAGAGGTTTATAACTTTGTGGTGAAAATTACCTCCAGGCTAAAATTTGGCATATGTGAACTCAGACATGCCAGGTGTCAGTGAATACATATATAGTATCCATTTTCTCAAGGAAAACTGGTGAATTTCCAAATGAATTATCTCATTTCTCAGAGGTACCAATTCATTACATTTTGTGTGAACTTGATTATTTTTTAGATGATGCTTATGGCCACACCACCAATAAGCTCTTACTTTCTTTCCTTTTACTGTACTGATTGGCATGGTCATAAGGATCTATCTTTAAAACATCTAATATGATCTTCTTGACTCAATATCAGTCTTCAATTCATATACATAGAGACACTCAGACGTGGTTACTCTGTGTATCTGAAGCTTGTGTCTGACTTTTATCAGAACACATCTTTTATCAGAACGCCCAATTTGGAGGCAACAATGCTGGATAAGAAATGTACTCATTACCTTGCTCATGTAACTGTAACCCCTTTGTACAGTATTTTCACAATAAAAAACCTAATTAAAAAAAAAGTGCCATAAGTGGAGCTATGTCACAAGTGGTAGAAAAAAAAAAAGAACACCCAATTTGTTAACATAGTAAAATATTGGGCACAGTGTAAAACTCAGGGGCTAAAAGCCAAACCCCTTCTTTTTTTCCCTTCATTCTTCTGTTTTGTAGGGTCATATGTTCCATAACGCAGGAGGGCCCTGCTGTTTGCCAAGCAATCAGAACCAACAGCCCTAAAGCAAAACTTTTGCCTTTGTTTTGTGTCAGGTTTTCTTAACACATTTTCCAATTTCATTTTTTTCCTAACTTGTTTTTTTTTTTTTTGGTGCTGAAACCTGGGAACAATTTTTTTTTTTTTTTTTGTCATGGGGCTTGAACTCTGGGCCTGGGTGCTGTCCCTGAGCTCTTCAGCTCAAGGAGAGTGCTCTACCACTTGAGCCACAGAACCACTTCCGGTTTTCTGGTGGTTAATTGGAGATAAGAGTTTCATGGATTTTCCTGCCAGGGTTGGCTTTGAAACACAATCCTCATATCTCAGCCTCCTGAGTAGCTAGGATTACAAGTGTGAGCTACCAGCGCCCAGCTTTGAACATTTTAAGCCCACAGAAAAATTGCAAGGGTAATAGAACAAACACCTATTTACCTATTACATTAACCAGTTGTTAGCATATAACTAATTATATTTGAAAGTTGTTAGCATTATTAAACTTAAGGACATATATTTCAATGAATGTTTTTGAAAATAAGGACAGCTGATGAATGAAACTACACAATAATTACATTCAAGAGCTTTAATATTATTATCTAAAATAATTCTTATGCAAATATTATAACTTGTCTTATTTGTATCCTATATAACTTTATGCTCCATTCCAGGATAATGAATTACATTTAGTTGTCATACTGTAGTCTTGTTAGTTACAAGCTATTTCTTTACTTGACATTTTCTAGCTTAATTTTTTTAATTTTTTTTAATTGTGAAAATACCATACAGAGGGGCTACAATTACATGGGCAAGGTAATGAGTACATTTCTTTTTGTTTTTAATTGTGAAAATACTGTACAGAAGGGTTACAATTACATGGGCAAGATAATGAGTACATTTCTTATCAAGCATTATAGCCTCCTCCTTTGTTTCCCCTTCCCATCCCTTCCCATCCTCCTCCCCCACCTCCCCACCCAATCCTCCCTGCTCACCTTCTCTCCCCTCCCCCACACGAAAGTTGTAAAGTTCGTTTTCGACATAACCATTTATGTGTACATTTCTTATCAAGCATTGTTGCCTCCTCCTTTGTTTCCCCTTCCCATCCCTTCCCATCTCCCCTCTAGCTTTATTTTTAACTCTTAAATTTTATCTGTTCTTTTTTTCTCATGCTGTACAACTCCCCTTATACCATCAAAAACCAAAAATCGTTGTATGGTTTTATTTTCTTTTAGTGGGAAAGATTCTAGCAGTGAGACTGATGTATGAAAGAATTTATGCATTTTGAGTTTGTTTTGATATTTTAAGGCTATACTGATTCACCTGGTAACTATTAGTATTAGTGAGGGAATTGCTTTAATATCCATCATTAATAATATTATATTATTATTTGTTTTAATATTTTCTTATCAATGATAAGTGTAATGTGACATGTCATTAACATTTTATTGTGGTTGGTATTTTTACGCAATATGTTTGGAAAACTATATGCTTATCAACCATTTTAATTTTCATTTCAGCTTAACTGTCAGAATTATTTTATGTTTCTTGTAAATTTGTAAGAGAATATTATATATTATAAATACTAATCTGCTCCTTACTTCTGTTATATTTTAAGTGGATACTTTTATATACTGACTTAACTTCTAGTGCTATTTGTCCATCAAAGGACTTTTAAAAATGTATAATATGAAAAAATTGAAAGAAAATGCTCAAATTTTCATTGGAATCAATTATTTAATTATTTTGATTTTTTATTATCTTTAAGTACAAAGGGGTTTCAGTTCAACAAATCAATCTATGAGTATACTGCATCTTGGAATCCACTTATAATTTCTACTTTCTTTTGTGACTATAAGGATTCATAAGTTGTATCCTACCTTACCTCTATCTATCATATATAACTTCTCAGACTTGTTTCTCTATTAAAATATTAACATTTTTCACTAACTTCATTTCAAATTTGAAAGGAAAAATTTGCCAGTTCTTAACCCTACTAAATCGATTTCAATATAGTTAACAGACTTTGTTATTCAATCAACTTGTTATTTTCATCTACAATACGCTCAATTTTAATTTTATTCTTGTGTCTTCATTTTGAACTAGACATTTACTTAGTGAACAGCACCTGGGTACATAGGTTTTAAGGCATTGCCATGAAGTAATTGCTTTTCTCTGACTTCATAAGCATATGACAAATTGATTGGCCAACGCCTTTCCTCAAGTCTCTGTAGTTTCTGTTATATTTTCTTATATCCTTTTGAGTTGTACCAGTGTGGAAGCATACCCAATTTTTGTTTCTTTTATATAAACTATATTTTTGATCCCTAAATGTTTACAAAAGTCTTCTATACCTTTAGTTTCCAGATTCATGAGACTATTTTTAAATACAATTTTCTTTTTAATTTTGTCTGGAACATATAACACATATTTTTAATTATTGTAACAATCTCTTTGAAACTGAGAATAATTTCTTTGATTTTTCCATATTTTTATTATGTATTTTCTATTTCTTCCTAAAATATTTAAGATTCACAATTTGGACTTTTAAAACCTGACCTTTATATATCAATTATTTGCCTTCTATATTTTTTTCTTTTGAAAATAATTTCTGTAATGTTTTCCCAAATTTTGCTCATAGCATTTACTTGCTAGAATGCAAACTTAATGCCAGAAAACAATATCCTGTCTGTGTTTTCTTCTTTATATTTTTTAACTCATTCCTCGGGCTTTGTTCATACTCCATAACATGACCATAACACATTTTGTTTTTTCAAAATCACAATAGAAATTATGAGATTACCCAGTGTCATTTGCTGATACCAATATAGCTGATTCTCAAATTTATGCCGTCATATATCATTTAATAGTTCTTATCACTTAATTTTCTTACTGAAGAATAAGCAAACAGTGCCTCATACTTGAAAGGACTCATGAAAAAGTATTTAATTATTCGGCTGGAATAATTTATAGATAAGCTCTGTACTAAGGGCATTATAGATTCTAGAGAAAGAGAGGTGAACTTATCTAATGATGCTGGACACTACATATGTTTTGTTGAATTTTTAGGGAATACGAAGAAAATCATTGTAGAGATGAGGAGGTAAAGGATGGAAGATGTGATCTTCCAGTACATAATTGGATGTATCAGGATTTAAATTTAGGTCAGAATTTAAAATTTATATTCCCTTCAGAAGAACCACAAGAAAAAAAATAAACACTATCAAACTTTAAAAAGTTCTAGGAAGGAAATAAAAAGAAATAAAATTTTGATAGCCAAAGCAATAAAATATTTTGAATAATTATATGACTTTCTGCATCACATCTGTTGCTGTTTTAGTTTCCTTATGTTAGCTGAATTGCTAGTTTCATATTTTGGTATATAAATGGAATTCTGTGTTTTAAGTCTCACTTGAATTTCCATACACCAGATCTTTTAGTGCCAATACTGGAATTTGAATTCAAGGGCTTCTCACTTTTGCCTGACTTTTTCACTATGGCTGGCGACCACCTGAGTCACATTTCTAATTCTGAATTTTTGATGGTTTATTGGCAAAATGAACAATATCTCGGACTTTTCTGCTCAGGTTGGCTTTGAACTGCATTCTTTAGATCCCAACCTTAAATACCATGGGTTACAGGCATGAACTACCAACTCCTGCTACATACCAGATATTTAGCTCATTAATAAAGCTCATCATAGTCACTGTTTCAAACAATGCATAGGTTGTAAGAAGCTTAGAAATTCTGACATTGAATTTTAAACTGCAGTGTGGATCAATAGACATTAAATAGTAATTGATAAACAATGTTATTGAGCAATTTTGAAAGAATGGATTATAAGAAAAAATGCATACAAGAAGCATATGCAGCTAGCTTTCTAAAAGATTTTTTAAAATATACTTCATAAGTGAAATACATGAATGTGAGTCTGTGAGCTATCTTGGTTTGGTATGATTTTGGTTAACTTTCCGCTTCCCTATGAATCATCTCTACCTGGTACTGTTATCTGAATATTTATACCCCATTGTCATTCATATTGTGAAATCAAAGCAAATATATTAGTAAATGAAGCCTTTTGAGAGGTGATCCACGTCATGGGAGAGTGAGACCTTCACAAATTATATTAGTGACCATATGAGATAAATGTCTGTGACTATGCTCCTCCCCCTTCCATTGCATGAGGACATAAGGACAACACTGACTATGAACTAGAAGAGAGTTCATCAGACACCTCGAATTTCCCAACCTCCAGAACTTTCTTTTTTTTTTCTTGTCTATCATGGGGCTTGAACTCTGGGCCTGGGCACTGTCCTTTAGCTCTTTAGCTCAAGGTTAACACACTACCACTTGAGCCACAGCACCACTTGTGTGTTTTTTTTTTATGTTTAGGGGGTGCTGAGGAATTGAACCCAGGGCCTCATGCATACAAGGCAAGTACTCTACCACTGAGTCACCTTCCCAGCCCAACCTCTAGAACTTCGGGAAATAAATAAATTTACTGTGTATAAGTCATACATCCCATGGTGCTTTGTTTCAGCAGTCCAAATAGATGGTGCAAAAAAAAAAAAAGTGATATTCAATAGAGATGCTGCTCCTTTACCAAATAACTTCAAATATAGAAGCAGTTTAAAAACTCAGTAGAGATTTTATATACATCTAATAAAATATCTACCTTTTCATGGTGAAGACACAAAAGGGGGATTCTAATAAAGACTCATATGAAGAAGAAAGCAATAGAGTCATTGTCATTCTTCTCAGAAATTATTAAAATGGCCACAAACAAAATTCAGGTAGAAATAATGGACAGAAGTCAGGTGCCTGTGGCTCATACCTGTAATCCTAGCTACTGAGGAGGCTGAGATCTGAGGATCGCCATTCAAAGCCAGCCTGAGCAAAAAAGTCTGTGAGACTCTTATCTCCAATAAACCAATAGAAAACCGGAAGTGGCACTGTGGCTCAAGCGGTAGAGTGCTCACCTTGAGCTGAAGAGCTCAGGGACAGCGCCCAGGCCCAGAGTTCAAGGCTCACAACTGACTCCCCCCCTAAAAAAAAGAAATATGGACAGAAATATGGTTTTAAAAAAGCCTTCCTGATAAAATCTCGAACAGAAATTATGAACACATTATTGGAAACTGGAAGAAAGGACTTTTGTTATAAACTATCATATACTTTTGGCGGCATTGAGTTTCTGTCTTAGTTTTTTAATGGAATATAAACCTAGAAATGATGAATTAGGATATTAGGGTGAAGAAATTTCTAAGCAAAGTGTTAAAGGTATAGTTTGGCTCCTCTTCAATGCTTACCATAAATACAAGAAGGAACAAGTAACTTAAGACGTAACGTTTAATTAAAAGAGAAGCTGAACTAAGTCTTGAGAAATTCTCAGTTTGTTAATATTTCCCCACATAAGAAAGTATGTGGAGGAGAAAAACTAAGAGTGTGGCCATTCAGCAATTTGGCAGGGGAGTCATCTGCTATTCATGAAGACATCATAAAATGACTGAAAGACTGTAAGAGATCATCAGGATTCACATTGCTTGACAGGTTAAGAGTGCCAGGTCCTGGGAGCTAAAATTATTTCAAAGGTGAGGACTTGTATGCTTGTTGCAGTGTACGCACGAAACTCTGCCTGCTATAGAGTCCTGATGTACTACCCCAGGTTTGGCTCTGGAGAGTTCTAGAATGCTATGAAGGGATCTCAGAAAATGGGGTTGCAAGATGTAACTGTTTCCATTCAGAGCTTTCACAAGATGTCTGGCTTGAGAGAGAGACTACTTAGGCCTCAATATAAATAAATTCACAGGTATATAATTCCAGCCTAAGGCAACCTAAGGCACATGATCCAGGAACACAGCTAATGTAGAAGATGGAGAAGCAGAACCATTACAGAGAGCTAGTTTGTGTGTGTGTGTGTGTGTGTGTGTGTGTGTGTGTGTGTGTATGTGTGTGTAGGAGGCAAGTCTCAAAGCTATAAAAGCAGTGTCACCCACCACCAAGTCAATCTGAAATGCAGGACCTCTTCTTCCATCAGTTCACAAGACACAGACTTGAGATAAAAATAAATAAATACATAAATAAATAAATATTCTTAACCCTTCAGGTTTTTGACTTGCTTAGGATCTGTTGCCTCTTTTTGCCATTCCTGTTTCTCTTAAAATGTGAATAAGTTTATTTTGTTAATACCTCTTCATTATTTTGGAAACAACTTGCCTGAGAAGGAATGGTACCATGAGTGTGTCTGACATCTGACTTAAATATTTGTTTACCTATTTCAGTTTTTATTGTGTGGCATTACTTATCTATGAACTCATGGATCTTATGCTAGCTAGCTAGGTTCTCTTCCACAATCTTAGCTTTATTTTCCTTTAGTTAACATTTCAGTGTCTTTGTTTTTGATACATGATGTGCCTCAAGCTTCTACTTTCCCACTTTTATGATCTTCCACTTAAGTGGAATCACAGAGATAGTCAACTATGCCCAGGTTATTGATCAAAATGGGCTCGATAGTTTTCCTGTAGAGTGCTTGCCTTGAGATGAAGAGCTCAGGGACAGCATCTAGGCCCAAAGTTCAAGCCCCATGACCAACCAAAAAAAAACAAAAACAAACCAAAACAAAAACATAATGTACTGATTCAGTAAAGTTATATAAATGTTATGATAATTTTGGGAATTTGGAAAATACTAGCATAAGAGATTACAGGCTGCTTCTTACTAATGCGGTAAAGGTTTTGATTGATTAGGGATATCTGCTTCAGGAATAGGAAGATCAAAAATTACTTGTGCTAGTTACCAGATCTTACCTTTTTTTGGTAATCAGGAAATCTTGGTAATCTTAAGAAATTTCTAGTTCTTGTCTCAGCTAGTGTATTGGAGCTAAATCACTCAACATTTGGATTAAAAAAGATACATTTCTGCTTTTGCAGAAAATCCAGCTGTCTCTAACACTATAGAAGTTGAGGTGGAGCTCATTCAACTGGTACAAATACTTTTAAATTACTTATTGGTAGCAAATAAGAAAGAATTGAAAGAGTTATCAATTTCATTATTTAAGCAAAACAAGAAGTCCATCTCTGCAGTTGTTAACAAAGGAACACATTGTATGTTCATAATTTTGACTTTCACCAAAAATCTACAAATTGTTAGCATCTGTGATCCTTCACAGCAGTATAGAATGGTAGGAACTCCTAAGCAACTAAATTTTTAATAAGAACTGAATAATTAAAGCCTAGTTCCATGACTGTTCTCTTGTGTGGTGACTGGGTTTATGACTGTAGGCATACCATACTGGGAGTAAAACATTTAGTAGGTCCAATTCTACAGAGACAAATATTTTGTTTACTTTTTTATGTATAATTTATACCCCACCTGCCTCCAAAACTTGTGTTTTACCAAAGAAAGGAAGTAATAATAACTTAGACTTGATTAGTTTTGGAGGTGAAGAAACAATCTGTATTAAATAATGGTACTCAGTATTTTCCTACTCATCTAGTTTGGCTGAGTTTACCCAAAGACTGCCTCTATTTAATGGATTGTAAAGTGTCTCCAGACTAATAAAATGGTGGAATCAAGTGCTTTTGTTTCAAAACAACATCAGCAAAACACTCGAGCGTCTGATTAGTTTAATTAACATTTTTACACTAATTCAATATACTCTATTAATTCCAAATATTCAATTTGTTCATAGTACAGATTATTTCTAGACAAACACCTTAAGAATACAAAGGGTTAAAGCAGAAGTGCTTTTCTTTTCTGGGTGGAAGAGTAGGAATGGGTATCTATACAAGAGTTCAGAACTAGCCCCCATTAAGTTGTTGCCCAATTTCTTATTGTGGTCTAACCTATTTAAAAGAATAGAATCAGACACAGCTGTTCTCATTTTAAAAGAAAAAGCTTAGTTTCTTAATGCTTATTACTCTATGTAGAAATCCATTTCTCTCTTTGCTATCTTTTTTAGGAAATCTTTGTTTAATAATGCTCAGTAAATTAGGCCTCCATAGGCTTGGCTTTATCCCACCCTGCCAGTTTCTTTGCTTTTTTTTTTTCTTAAAAAAAAAAAAAAACTTCTGTAAAATATCTGCTCAGAGTTTCTGATTTGAAATGTTAATTAAGGTAGGCCTGGCCTCAGGTTACAGTGTGCATCCCTTTTTACATGCAAAGGGAGTATGCTAACTAGGTTACTTAGAATCTGGGGCCAAGAGGGAGCCTTCCAGAAGACAACAAAAGTCCAGGAAGATCCCAGCTCTTCTCAGCAACTCTCAAGAAAGCAATCGGTAAGACTGCTGGCTGAAATGAAGACAGAAGTGTCTGCTGTTAATTTTGGCCACTATTTTTTTTCTTTATACTCTCTTAATTTTGAGTATGTATCCAGAGCACATAAATATAATATGATTTAATTAGACATTCAAATAAGCTAGCTATGTGAATAATCCTATTTACCGATTTTAAATAGGTAAATAAAATTAAATCTACTTGGATTCAAAATGTTGATCTCAAGGTGTTAAGGTTTCTAAGAGAAAGCTCCATTTCAAATTTTCTGGGCCACCCTGAAAACCCAGAAATGTTGTCAATATCACAGTTGGAAAACAACAACAACAACAACAACCAAAAGCCTTTGTGTGCATTTGTGTATACCCTGGTTGTGTGTGTGTGTGTGTGTGTGTGTGTGTGTGTGTGTGTGTCTGAATGGGGAAGTGTGGAAATAGTATGTATGAGATTGTGTGTGCACTTCCTGCACAGCTTTTCTAGGTAGCAAGATTTAGAAAGACAAAAATCTACATTTGAAAGCAAGGACATCCTAGATGTTAACTTTAAATCCTGTAAGATGTAGCACAAAGAAATAAATTAATACTGTTGTGGGGGAAAAAAGTATCCTAAATTAGCCTCTGGAGACAAGAATTGCAAAATAAATGCAAAAGTTACACCTTTAATTACTGTAGTGGAGCTTTTGAGATTTTGAAACATGTATTTGTATAAATCACTTAGGAAACGATTTCAAACTCCTTTGATTATAATGTTGTAGATGAGAATGATAGTTCCATTATTTTTCATACTGTAGATGTTTAAAGTTGTTCCTTTTATTAGCAGAAGCACATTTCATCTGTAAAGGAGTCATTCAAATACACGGATGTACACTCAAGTATTTAGAAAGGAGCATTTTTCTCTCAGAGGGTAGTCTTAACTTGCTTGTTCTTTTCTTCATATGGAGACAGATTTCTTCCGGGTTTATAGAAGGAGTTCATTGTGTGGCCCTTTCCATAGCCTTCTCTATCTTTAAGCAATTGTACAAAGGTGTTGTCATTCAGTAACATACAAATACAATGATTCTTAAGGTAGAATTCAGTTGCATATATTCAAGAGGCCCCTTTATTCTTGAACCTTGAAAGGGGTAGACTGGGTGACACAAGTCAAGATGCATTGTATATATAAGCTGATGGGTTGAAGGCTAATTTCTTTGTACAACTATTTGTACAACTAATTAAAATAATGAAAACAATTTTAAAAACATTCAAAGTGAATAAAAAATAAAAGGTTAATTAGCTAGCCCTTCATATGAAATCAAGCAAGGATAGAATATTTGGGTTTTATTTTGGACAAACGTATGAATAAGAAAGACAATAGAAAAGATCCAGTGACTGTTCTTTTATGTAAAACTTGAGCAAAATAAATTAGGGGTTTGTGTACTTGGTGGGCATAGGGAAGGTCTGATAGCTCTCAGAGAAATTAGGGCACTAAAATTTGACAATTGACATTGCACTGGTGTACTCTAATTCTAAAGGATCCATTTGGTACCTATATGAATTTCATTCCATGATCAGAAAAGAGAGCCTCTCTTTAGAAATTATTAAATGCTTTAGTTTAATATTTATTTTATTATTATAAAGGTGATGTATTATATAGAGGTTACAGTTCCATAAGTCAAGTAAAGATACTTCTTTATGGACAATGTCACCCTTTCCCTTGTTTAAATGTTATTTTTACAGAAAGACAAATCAAAGCAATTTTTAGACTTTTGTGTATTTCTTTTGATACCTGAAGAAATGCAAGAGAATTTTTGGGCGAAAGTGCTTTAAAAATATTTCTCTGTGTGATAGTCTTTAATGAATCACATGAGTCTTTGATATATTCTCTGGCTACTGCTGATAGTACAGTATAATACTTTAGACCTATTTAGAGAAAATACAATTTGTCGAAATTTGTTGATCTATTTAGCACTTTCTTTTATTATTTTTCAAAACCAAACTATAGTGTAAGCAACATAGACAAAGAACTGGAAATTATTCTTCATATCAATTCTTTAAAAACATATTACCACTATTTCTGATTTGCCAGTAGTCAAAATCAATAACTTTACATTTGAAAAGTAAATTCATAAGTTATGATAATTGTTATCAAAATGTATACCATCATAACTATTACTTTTCTTAAGCTTTTTGAAAGTATATCTTTATTGTAACTATTATGAAAGTAAGGTAATGAATACATTTCTTTTTAAACACTGTTACCCCTCCCTCATTTTCTCCTGCTTACCCCTTTCTCCACCTCTTCCCTAAGCTGTTACAGTTTATTTGTAACACAGAGTCTAGTGAGTATCATTGTTGCATTAGTTCATCCTTTGTCCTGCTGTTTCTGTGATTCTCTTTACCTTCTGCAGATCAGATAAACTTATATACAAGACAAAGGGTACAGAAAACTAAAGCAGATAAAAGTAGAAGTAACTGCATACAGGGCATAATAAGAACCTCTTGTATCCAATTCTTGAGCTTTAAAAAGAAATCCTATTCCAAAGTAGGCCATACTATCACAATATGTGCTTTTGCTTTTCTGTTCATGGCTTTTGTAACTCCTTAGGTTACTCAGTCCCTGGTAATAATGACATAGCCAGACTATTCCAGTTCACAAAAAAAAAAATATTTAAAATTTCTTCAGGCACAAATGAGATGCAGCATATTTACATTTTTATTTGATGAAGCCTATGCCTGCGATCTTTGTTCTTAATTTGGTCTCAAAAGAATTAGCACTAAGAGGAAAAATAATCTGTAAATATGTATGAAATCAAATATAGAGGGTAAGCTAAAAGGTATTGACTGCCAACAGAGCTTAACTGCAGGAGGCAAAATTTTCTCCATAGTTTTCTTCTTGGCTGGAAATACATTGCCTTCTTTCTAGATTATTTAATCCTCAAAACGCACATCAAAGCTTCTCATCAGGTGGCACGTGTCTTCATAGGCAGTTGAATGTCAAAGATCTAGCTTAAAGATTTTTCAAAAAAAAATGTAAAAACATAATAGAGCCCAGATAATAACACAGCAGTAAGCGCCTGTCCCATTCCCTCCAGCGAAGTACCAGCATCACAGGCTGTGGCTAATCTCTGTGGCAAGGGAAAGAGCACATTCTGCTGCCCGGGAATGTATGACATCCGTCCAAACCGCTACATATGAGATGCTTAAGCTGGGTTCCAGACCAATATTAGCTTGCTTAGCTATAACCAATCTCACTCTACACCTGTGGCTGAGAACGCTGAGCCATAAATTCTGTCCTGCTCTTATGCCCAATTAGGCAGTGGAACAATTTATGCAAAAAAATATGTAAGAGGCATTTTCAGTTCTTCTGTGAAGCATGAGGCAAGTTTCAGCACTAGCACTCTGCCTTTTTAGGACTCATTTTTCAATCTTTGGCAAGGACAAATTACTTGTAATGATTACATCAACTCCTTTAAATGATTATATCATTGTAAGTTTAGTTTCAAAGCCCTTTAGCACATTTATTCTGTACTTCAAATTTTGGCTTTTGTGTTGGAGAGGCAGTGTGCAACATAGACAAGGGACTAGCAGGCGTGGTTGGTGACATGCCAAGTAGAAATGGCCTCAAATAGTTTTACAGGAGACTTAGAGTTGTATTCATTCACACGAATATGTTTATGTAAATATGTGTTAAGGTTTTTGGCTTTTTTATGGAAGAATGTAACGCCAGGTTAACTCTTATCCGATGTCTCTGTACCTTTCACTGATAATTTTCCAGATGTGTGCTCCTATTTGTAAAAATTTGAAAAGTTGGTACGTTACCCTCAGAACAATTCCTCACGGATTTTTCAAATAGAAAAGAAGAGGAAGTTGGAATCTCAGTGGAATACCAGCTACCAAGCACCTCCCTGCTTAATTATGCAGCTCCAAATCCCTTGCCATAATCTGCCCGGCAACAAGGCACTTCCAAGCACCTCTGGGGAGGGATCATTCCAGTGTGTATTCATTCCCGATTCCTAGTGATCTGAGGCACCATATCACCACACAATGGTTGTATGAAATCCATTATAAAAATGTGCAACATATTTGGAGGTGCATTTCTGCGTTGACACACTACCTTCAATACAGTTTTATCTTGTTGATGGAAGTATATGACACAAATGGAACCCTGGTGTCCTGGGTGCAATTTTAGTTAGCTCTCCATATTGGCCCACTATGTATTCCTCCCTTGGTTTTAATCTTGTAGTTGTCTGATTACATTCTAACCCTTACTTGGGGGAGAGAACAGATTAAGTATTACAGAGGACTCTTGATGTCTGGGATGGTATGGGAGTTTACAGAAAAAAAAAGTACCATAGTGTTTTCTTTCTCCCTCCAAATATTACTACACAAAAGACAGGAAAAAGAATGGTCAGGAGGCCTTGTGTATGACAGACACCAACACACTCCCTGGTGGCTATTTGCATCTCCGCCCAGCTTGAAAATGTTGTCTGTTGTGCCAACACAGCTTCCTTACTTGTACAAAACGCTTCTCTCTGTTGGAGGGCTCAGAAAAATATTCTTCGTACAAAATCCCCTTACAGAATCTCCAATCCCTTCGAGGCCTATCCTGCCACTTTATGGTAGCCGTGAACTGTCATCGGTTCCTCCTTGGTCTGCGAGATTGGGACCCGTAGAAATGGCTGTGACCGTTACTTTTCTCTTTGGGGATTTGCCCTTTTTTTTCATTTGGTTGAAGACGGAGACTGAGCTTTGTTACAGAGAATTATCCTGTGGCAGTGGGTAGGGGAGATAAGTCTTTGTTGAGACATAAAACACATACAGGCCAAAGTGTGAAAAATTGAAATGACAAGGTTGCTGGGGTGTTGTTTCTTAAGTTCGGTCAAATGTTCAGACACAGGAAGTAAGGTGCTCCCTGGCTCTGTGCTGTGTGCTAAAATAAATCTGTAAACACATTCTTCCCCAGTGGAGAGACTGTGGGATAGTGCCACAGGTACCTGGGCCAAACCCTAGGGTGGCAGCCCACCACTTACCTAATGAATAAGCATTGTGTGCTTTGATTTTGGGCGTGATAGAGAAACAAGATGGATGCAGAGCCAGGTATCTCATCATCTATTATTTGTAATAATTACATGATTCTATTCTGGATGGTAAAATACTTCAGCATCAGCAGAACCTTCATGTGAGCAAGAGAGATTTGTTTGTCTCTATTAATTTAATATCTTTTCTGTTTTTGATTCTCTGACACTGATGATATTTAATTCAAATAAGACTTCTCTGTGTTTAGGCTTCCGTTTTTAATATTTCTGAAATATACCTGAAATGAATTTAGTTCCTCTGCCGAATATGCTAAATAATACAAGGAAAAGGAATGATCAAAAAAACACCAAAATATTTTTTAAAGGGGGAAAGTGGCATTTAACATCTTCTTCCCTTTGGAAAGTTATTTAACATCTGCTTTGCCCCCTGATCTGTCTTACAGAATGTTAGAGACTCTTTTAGTGGTATAATTTATCTTCCAGACATGTTTCGAGGTTGTAATTTTATTTCCTTCTCTCCCCGTGAATTGCTTTTTTTCTTCTTCTAAACATGACTTTAATCCTGTTTACCAGTGATTTAAAAATTCTTGCTATTCCAAGTGCCAATATTAATAAGTGTTGTGGATGTGAGATTTAATTTGTTCTTTTTTTAACAAAAAAAGGAGGATTTAAGAGGAATACAAAGTTAATATGTTGCAATTATTCTGAAAATCTGGAATTTTGTTTTAATACAAAAATTCAAAGTAATGCTAAATGTGGATATAAATTTAAATTAAAAACTACATTGAAACCCATAAACCAGAAACACTTTTCAATAATGAAAACAATGAAATTATATCTAAATATAAAAGGAAAGTATACATGTGAACATTTTTGGTCCATACATAAGGCAGTAATCATGCAAAAACAACTAGAGACTAAAGATCATTGCAAGACACCTAGGTAAAATAACATTTTAATATTTCCAATAACATTTCTAACCTTAGACTTTGCAATAATTTTTAAGAAGCAAAATTATATTTAGAATTATCATTTTTCTTTTTTTGAAATTCACAATCTGAAATTTGAGAATAAGGAGATTCTGATCCTGGCTTTGTTACTAATTTTAGTGAGTGCCAAAGCAAACTACTCACTTTTCTGGACTTAAGATTTTTCTTCTTCAACATTAAATGAGTAAAATGAGAAAGTTTAATTTTAGAAATTGAAGATTAAGTTTTTTTCTAATTTCTATTTTCCAACTTTATTCTCTAATTTTCTCCATCAATTCCAGGCAATCTTTTATGTAGAAAATGTCATCACCGTAAATCCTCCTGTAAAAGCAGTGTTAGTTAGCTACACTTTTAGACTCTTATATATCCAAATGATTACATGATTTGTTTTATTGACTAATCATTTCAAGTTGGTCCAAAATGTAAAGCAGTATCTTAAGTACATCTAGTGTTAGAAACAAATGAAAAATATGAATTTAATTTCATGATATATTAGTCATTTTACTTCATGCTAAATCACTAACAACGTAACTTTTGTGACATATATTCTTACATTTTGTAAGTTATGGCAAATCTTCACTGGAGACACCTCACTTTTCTTGTGAGACTTATTTGTTATATATTTAAATATCATAATTAGTCATATATTTTGCATTTTTACTTTTATATAGCTGTGTGAAGATTTTAAAAGGCAAATAAATATGTTTAAACAATATGTGTAGACAATAAAAATAATTTGAACTTGATTGAAAAGTATTTGTTTTGGAAAAGTTAGAAGTTGTACTTAAAAAACTAATAAATCAAATGTTCTAGTTTATTATTTACTACATCTTAGACTTCCTTCAGGCATCATGCTATTTAAATTGCAAAGCAATCACAGGAACTAGTCCATTCCACTGTTCAGATGAATCATCCAAGAAGTTTAGATTGTCCATCCAGGATTATACAAGTAGGAAATGTTATATCCAGGTTTTCAGCTATGATCCAGGATCAGAATCACTCATTTCTGTCACAGTCTCAGTTTGCAAAAGGTGTGTATTCACTAGAATAAAGAAACACAGTCCCAACAAGCTAGAGTAAAATGTGAAATGTACTTCAATACAAGCTTGGCTGAATTTGTGTGTGTGTGTGTGTGTGTGTGTGTGTGTGTGTGTGTGTGTGTGTGTGCGCGCCTAGCAGTAGAAGTGAGAGGGTTTTTGTTGTTTGTTTGTTTTGTTTTTAAACTCAAGTTAAATACTCATCCTTAGAAAAATTTCTTATTTTAGTTAAATATATCCCTAATATGTAACTTGCTCCATTTTTGAGCCTGCGGATAGAACCAGCAATATGCATAATGCAGAATAGAGTAGACACTTGAACTTGCCTGGCACCCATTCCAGTTGGTACTATGTCACTAATTGATAGCACCTACTAGTTCCTGCGTATTAGGCTAAACTTAAAATTTGCTGTGAAATTATCACACAAAAGAGAGTCTGAGGTAATACTTGATGAAAACTGAAAGCAATAAAATCTTCTGTTTTCTCTATGTCTTGCTACTACATTTTCTTGAATCCATTGGAAGACCACAAAGTTAGGTTCATAAACCAAAAGGCCCTTTTACACCACGCTTTTTCTGTTTCTGCCTGGCTGATTTCCCATAGAACTTCTTTAGTCTTTTTTAGACAATTACATAAAATCAAATTAGAAGTGATAATTGCTTAGGGGAAATCTTTTCTGTTATTGTGAGGACTCTTGTGTTTCTCTGGCTTTATTACTTCATGATATTGAAATGAAGCTTAAGAAAGCAAACACTGAATTGTATATAGTAGTGTTTGGTTATTGTACAGGTGTGTGTGTACGTACACATGAGAGCCAGTCCAAGGGCTTGAACTCAGGGCCTAAGTTCTCTGCCTGAGTATTTGTGCTCAAGGTTAGCACTCTACTACTTGAGCCATACCCCCACTTTTGCTTTTTTGCTGATTACATGGAAACACAAGTTTCCTGGATTTTTTTCTGCCCAGACTATCTTCAAACCAGTATTCTCATATCTCAGTCTCCTAACTAGTTATTTAGAGGTAAGTGCATCTAGTACCTGACTTATTCCTTAACTTTTAGTATTATATACAAGTGAATTTGGGGTTCACTGATGTCTTATTTTCTTAGGTACTGTACATTAATTTTAATTTTTTTCGCTTGTTATTTCTGAGGAATTGGCCCTTTGTAGAAAATCACTGCAGGGGTCTAGTTCTCACCTGAGTGTGTTTCAGCATGGGGATCAGTGGGATTGTGAGCAGAGGCTGGGGCTGTACATAGAGGTGACACATTTCCTACTTCAGGGTTTTCATTGTGTAGACATGTGTATATGAAGCTGAAAATGCACACTTCAATGTATGGAATGAAATCACAACATGTAGATGAAACCCAGAATCATTAAGACAGGTCTATAATTTCCTTTTCTACTCATACTTCAAGCCTGGTGAAAAAAAATGTCCAACTACAAATGCATAGTGGCGATATTAGGGCTCATGAAAAAGACATTTGACATATGGCCAATTCTCTTTAATGGTACTATATGTTTCTTGCCTTAACTAATATTTGCTTCAACTGCAGAATAATCTTGGTAAAACTCCTTATTATAAGTAAGAATTAATTGATTTTCCCCCTAAGTAGATCATTTCTAGCTGCTTAGCACTATATTCTAAATTACCAGAAATACAAAGAGACCAACACTGAGGGTATCAGAGGTGAATTTCCAGGAAAGTGGTACTGTTACTGGAAGAAAAATAAAAGCCGATAAAAGAAAATATAGCCAGCTTCAGCCACTTGTATCAGATGAAATGTTAAAAGAAAAGTTGTGAACTAATCAGCTTGGATTTTTTTTTGGAGGAAATTGTAACTAAAAAGAGTATAGAACCTTTGTGAAACTTCAAAAGGTACAGCTGGCTAGAGAATGCGCAGTCCCCAGAGACTGCAGGATAAAAACCTATAAATGCTCCCTCTAAAGTCTTTTCTCCTGACCTCATGCCAAGGTTAAGATGGAAGATGCTTTTTATGACTTTGAAACAGAGTTAAGGTGAACAAATCTGATGAAAACAGATGAGACCCTTCCCCTTACTCAAGGGAAGAGTAGAAGAATCCCTGGTCCTTTTAAGGCAGACACCTGCTGCTGCCCAGTGCTCCCTCTCATATCTGTCCGGAGCTGGTATTGTGATTACGGTATTTGTATCTTCCATTTCTGTAGTTAACTTGCAAATTTTGAATTCTGGTTGATGCTTAGGGTAAAATACTGGAGCAGACATATGTTTAGTGAATAGTCATCTCTTCTTCAAAACTATCCTTTTCTCTGTTTTCATTCAAACTAAGTGTCAAAAACAAAAGTAGCAGGGATTGGTGTGGGGGTGGGGGGAAATACATTGCTGAATTCCATAAGAGGTTAAAGAACATTCGGTCTGAGGCTAGCTGTGTCCTCAATACCCCACACCCACACATTCCACTTCACACACAGTGCTACATTCAGCAGGAAGGATTAGGGAGGAAAAACACAGTTTTATTTATGTTCTTTTCTGTTACATTTTTTTTTCTCCTTCTGAGGTATCTTATGTTCTTCTGAAACAGGAAAACTAACCATTTTGTTTCAAAAGTTGTTCACTGAAAAGGAAGCTTTCATCTAAAATGTTTGAGATTTATATAGTCTTTCTGATTCTAAATATTTGTCTTAAAAATTGTTCTCAACTTCAGCCTTTAAAAAAAATGTCCCTACTTGGTGGCATAAATTATGTGATATTCTCCTATCTCTCATCTCTCATACAGACTGGGATTTTTGCAGGACTTCTGGGGTGTGTTCCTAGAAGAAGTCTTCCTTCTACTCACTTTTTGTTGTTGTTTGTTGTAGCAAATGCTTTGCACATTAAATTAATTAAAAATCTATTATATTAGCAGCATATAGAATTTTGTAGGCCCAAACCAAATGATAGGCATTTTAAAATCTAATTTTCAATGATACATATTGGGGGTGGGGATGCAGCTCAGTGGTATAGTGAACATTTGCTTAGTTTGAATGAACCACTGAGGGAAAAATACAAAAATAAAAAAAAAAGTGAAACAAATCCACTGAACTATTATGATATGAGTCCACCATATAGATAAACAGTGAGCAAATGTCTAACATAAGATCGTAAAAAAGCCAATGTGTATTCGAAGGGAGAAAGCAAGCTTCTCGGCTTCATTCCATTCTTTGTAAGGAGGGGGATGCATTTTCTATGACTCATGACAGTGAGGACATGTACCAAAGTGACCCATGGCATGTGTAAGTAGAAATGTATTGATACTTTGCCTGGGAAGTCAGCCAAACATATGTCCTACAGATCAAGGAGATTTCTTCAAAACTGCCAGTGATGCATTTTATTTTCCAGATTTTTCAGCTTACCCAGTAAACTGCCCACACATAGTCCAGAGAAGAAATATCCCAAACATTTCTTCATGTTAAGGATTGAGAAAGTAAGGAAAGCTAGATGACTAAAATAGGCTGACAAAAAAAAAGAATGCAAATAATAATAGTAATAATAGCAAATAATAATAATAGTAATAATAGCTAACAGGAAGGAGAATCTGGTTTAAGCTTCTTTTAGATCATATTAGTGATCATAGTTTTGAGTGTTAGATCCCATGAGAGAAACATACTGTCTTGCTTTAGTCATTAACTCCTACATTACAGAAGTCTTTGTCATGAAACTGAAATCTGTTTTGACTCAAAGTGCACTCTTTGCACATGAGCTCACTCACACACATTGTGATGAACCTAGAGATTTAATTACTTTATTGCATCAATTGTAGGGGATCCTCCAGGTCAGGTTTCTGGCATACGGATGGGAACTCAAAGAAATCTTACACAAAATGAGACTATAGTGTTCTGGTTTCCCAGAGACCTAGAATTGGTTGATCTCTGTTCTTTCCTTTCATAACTTCTGTGATTCAGGGACAGTATAGTTACCCTGGACACCAGTGCTGCATAGAGTAAGAAAAAGAGAAAGAGATAAAAAAAAAACACAACTGACTCACATTTACATTATCAAAGTAATTTTCTGCTAAAAAGCAAAAATAAAGTAAAAATAATAAAAATAGTAAATAACATTAAATCAATAGGCATATGTCTTAAACTTAGAATGTGATTTAATTAAATGGAATATAATGGAAAACTGCAATTGCTTACCTGCAGTTTTGAACAAACCTCTTGCCTCTTCTATTTTGATTTTGGGATTCTTGTTGTTAGTATGTGAAATTGCTTACTCATAAAAGCATTTTGTTTGGTAGGGAAGTTCATTTTTGAGCATTTGTGTGGTTTCATTTCATGAAATACAAAATAAATTTGGAGCCCAAGAAAGACTTTTTATATAGACATAATTGCAATTTTTTTGAAAGTGCAAAACCCAAAGACAGGATTTTTGCTGGAAAAGGATTCCTACTAGAGAATGGATGGGTGTGTGCTTCTCCATGGAAATGCCACCTCAGACCGGGCTTTTCTCCATCCTCCTTTGCTGTAGCGGCTTTCAGCTGGCTCAGGTTTTGCAGTAGTTCTAAAGGCAAAGGGAGCATGTCAAGGCCCTGTCATCTCTGGTCAGGAGAGTAGTTTGTCAGGAGAGTTTCCAACTATAAAAGCATCAGTAACTCATCAGAATATTTGTTGTTTCTTTCGGACAAAAGAGGCAATTGTCTGTCAAGAAAAATCTGGGGCTTTCCTTGAGTTCCCTGAGGAACTAAAAGTCCACCTTTGAAAAGCTTTAGATTCCAAAACTACCTGTATAAAATAGAAATATTGATTCCTGTAAAATTTCCTTATTTGGGACATGCAACAGTATAAGTTAACAGGACTTTGCCCGTTTGTTACCATGAGGTAAAACATGTGTATTACCATGTGTAGCTTTCTTTAGTGAGAGCATGTTAGGAGCTGATGCTTCAAGTGTTGTGCCATTGGACCCCCACGAAAGGGTGATCAACACAAAATAAGGTGGCAAGATACATCATAGGTTTACCAGGTAGCTTTTGAAATAGTTAAATCTCGATGTTTTGGTCAGATTTTAGAACATTTTTCCAGAGCAAAAAAAATGCATACTCATATTTATAAGCAAACAAGTCAGTTGCTTAAGGGTTGTAAAAAATTTAAATGCAAATAACACTTTGTAAGAGTACCCTAGAGACTGACATTGTAGTCAGTTTCTTGAGAATGCATCATGGTAAACTTCATTTTTGCTACTTGTTTCCTTAGTAACTGGAACAACATTGTTCAGGACATAAAATAATAACCTGTTCAGCCACACTGAGAATCTTGAACTAAAATGTAATTGATTTTGCATGAGGTCCAGGATTATCATGTCCTTTCCTTTTCTGTGAGGTATTACAGCTAAAATGAATGGTCAGAAAGTGTTTTCAAACCAGCCAGTTTGTTTCTAATCATTGCATTGTAAAAACACTAAAATTGCTAACAGTATGGAATGTTCTATCTTGAAGAACAGGTTATTAAGTAGAATTATACAGCTGACATATGATTCCTTAATATATGGGAATAATTTTGATTTCTCTTATCTCTCACACAGAAACAGCATAATGTGGAGTATATGTATTACTGTTTTATAATATTGATGTCTATTTTCCGAAACCTATATAGAGTTTCATACGTGCCATGCAGCTATTGTAAAGTATGCAAATAAAAGAAAGTCTGACACAAAATATAATTCTGCAGTCTGAAATCAGGACAGAGTTAGAATGTTCTATTTTAATTTCATTTCTGCAGCTGGTTTACTGTACTGCCGTAGGCAAATTATTAGATCTCTAGGGTCTCAATATCCTTATCTATAAAATGGGAATAATAACACCTGCATCACAAGGGTGTTATGTGGATAATTACTTGATGTGTGCAAAGAGCTTTAAAAATATAATATGCTAAATCTTATGATTGTTTTAAACCACACAGATAGCAGTATGTTATAGGCATAAAATTAGAGAATGGTTTAATGAGCTTAGAAAATTGGAAGTCTATGGTTTGGAATAAGACTGTCTGGAGACCTAGCAAAGCTCTTTCTATTTTTCTGTTCCTGCAAATAATGTTTTCTAGAATGACGCAAGAACAGAATCATTGAGCAATTGAATCTGATGATGTCCTTTTTAGAAATGGGAAGTGGTCATGTTGTGCTACAGGCACCTCTGCTCTCAGGAATTTTGTAGATCAACAACCTCTGCTCTCCAAACAATGGGAAACAGATCTCCTTTCCAACTGCTCTGTGGGAGGTTTAAGGTCAGGATGGAGCTATCCCTGATGGACCTGCCTCTTCCCATAGTACCCTGTTAAGTGCTTTGCCAGCAGAAGGTCAGTCTCCCCTCCTACCAGGGAAAGATTGCTTTCCTTTTAATAGCTACTTGCCAAAGGAAACATCCTAGCCATTAAGCATGTTTTATTAACTGGTTCACTCATTTGACACATACTGAAGATCTATGAGAACTAGGTAGTATTATGAGCATTTAGAGATTACAAAGAACTTTTTTTGTTGTTTTGTTTTCCCCGGTTGTGGGGCTTGAACTCTGGGCCTGGGCGCTGTCCCTCAGCTCTTCAGCTCAAGGCTAGCGCTCTACCACTTGAGCCACAGAGCCACTTCCGGGTTTTTCTGTTTACGTGGTGCTGAGGAATCGAACCCCGGACCTCGTGCATGCGAGGCAAGCATTCTACCACTGCGCCACCTTCCCAGCCCCACAAAGAACTTTTAAAATGTGGACCTTGTCCCTCAGCTTCTTACCAATGGAACTGTAGAGGTATCCATATGAAGTGTGGACCTCACAGACATAGAGTTCTCACTGGTCCAAGAGTGGCTGAGGTGATCACGGTGGTTTCTAAGAGCAATAGCATTTGATCTAGATCCTGTGAAACAGGGAGGATTTCAAGAGGATAAGAAAAGAAAGAGAGGAAGGTCCCATAAAGGCACAATACATGCCAACTTGATCTTGAGGAGGAAAAGGAAAGAGTTTGAAGGTTTGGTAAGAACATTGGGTGTATGGAGAAGTCATAGGCAATAAATGGAGGAACAGCTATGAGCAACATCATGGCTTAGTTTAGAATACAGTAATTTATTGAGTATGAGTTCATCCTTCTTCCCCATGTGGCTACTTTAAAAATGCAACATACTCAATTATCATCCTACATTATTATTAAATCACCAAATGTCTATTGAACAAAAGCAGGCGAGGGACAGATACTGAATGCTGATAGCAAACTTAGGAACCTGGGTTTATCCAGTAGATGCAGTACTTCCAGAATCAAAGAACAGAACCAGGATGTAGGGAGAAGTGTAATGAAGCTGGAAAACCTGTTGGTAAGCAGTTGCATCTGCCAAAGGGTTAGGTTCCTGTGCTCTAAACCAGGATGATGGTCATGTGATAGGAAAGAAATGGAAATGTACTTTTCAAAATCATGGTACAGAACTAAGGCTTGAGGTAAGAAAACATGATAAAGGAGTCCAGAGAAAATGACATTTAAAAGGTGGTATGGGGAACAAAAGCAAGTACCAGAATTTTGAAGTGCCCTTTTTGCTTTTGTTTTTGTTTTTCAGAAAGAAGGGGACAGAATGAGGCATAGAGTGGAAAAAGCAGAGACTTTCCCAAAGGACAGGCCCATACCAAAATTACAAGTAGAAATGGTCTTAGCAAAAGTCATTGAATTTGATTATTTAAAGTTGAATGCTAATATTTATGGGTTTCATTTGTGTCATCGCTACCGAAGTTTGACATTAAGAGATTAAGGAGTGAATAAATGAGTATTTGAAGGAGTGAATGCAATAATTGTAAACCATTCTTTTCAAGAGTCAGCAGTAACAACTGTAGAAAAATAGGAAAATCATCTGAGAAAGCTGTCAGCCCAGAACACTGCAAGTTTATCACTGTGAGAGAGTTTCCACAACTGTATATCTTTTCCAATACAGAAATATGTGACTTCTCAGTCTGGCTGCTCAGAATGCTGTAATAATAACCTCGAGTTCACAATTTCTGATTGTGATAAATAAAAGCACTTTCATAACTCTCTGGTGTCCTTGTTCGGGATAGAATCGTGTTCAAAGAAACTGCACTTCTGACTCTATGTGCCAATGATTATGTTCTCACAAAATAATAAAGTCATAAAAACGACTATCAAGGTATCTGATGAAGTTAATCTACTACTGAATTGAACAAAAAATAAGATAATGTTTAAGTTGTTTCATAGTTGAACATTACATTTTGGTCACATGTCAATATTTTCATATTTGGGCAGTAAAAGATATTATTAAACAGTTTAATGGACTCACCAGAATTTGGAACATTTTATTTTATTTATATTCACTAAACATATTTTTTCTTTATATATTATTTTTTTGGTTGGTGCCACTGACTACTGAATTAGATTTCTTATGTTGTTATTACTTAAGCCATGTCCCAATGCTTTTGTGTTTATGGTTTTTGTTTGTTTGTTTGTTTTTTAAAGGTTTTTGGTTCTGAGTTAGCCTCTGTCGGTGATTCTCCCATTTCTACCTCTAAAGTAGCTGGGATTACAGATGTATATCATCTTGCCTACATGATGCTGTTGATATTTTAATGTAGTACAGGAATGCGAAAAAGAAAGGAAAGATTGCTTAGTAGAAAAGATCGTAACTGTGAAGTAAACTCTTTTGTTCAAATATTGCTGACTCTTAATCCCTTATTCACCTACTGAGTTAGTAAAGTTACCTTTCTCAGTACCTATGGAAAATGCTGTTACATATTTATTTTTTGTGCGCCAGTCACAGGGCTAGGTGCTGTCCTTGAGCTTTTTTGTTCAAGGCTAGTGCTCTACCACTTGATCCACAGCTCCAATTCTGGCTGTTTTGGTAGTCAATGGAGATGAGAATCTCATGGGCTTTGAACTGATATCCTCCTCAGATCTCAGCCTCCTGAGTAGCTAGCGTTACAGGAGCCACTGGCACCTGGCTGCTGCTACACATCTTAATGTAATGAATTCAATACCTGTAGTAGAGAGCCTGTCACACAGTGCAAAAGAAACAATATCAAGATTTGTGACATCACACTAAGAATATTATCTCTAACTATATAATTGTAGTTATAACTCTTGTATATTTAACTCTAGTTATATAACTGTAGTTAACTGTACAGTGCTCCAAACTGTTCAAAGTAACTTTTCTCTGAAATCTGAACACCAGTGCCCTCAACTTTTCCCCCCTACATTCATTCCTTATTAATGCCTGATTTATAACAGCATGTATCACCAATTTATACTATGAGTATTTAAGCAAGGTGAGTGGTCTCAAAGAGAGTAAGAAATCAAACTTGTCTTCTCTTCTCAATTCCATTACTTTTTTTTGTTTGTTTGTTTTTGGTTAGGGCTGAATAAATTGCAAATAAATAAATAAACAAATCACTTAACCTTTTTTCAGGCAAATGAGAGTTGATAAGCCTTTGGTTTTTAAGGACTTTGAAATCATTGGCAAGTATTATTAACTTCCCTGTATTTCAGCCTTCCTCACGCATACTCTGAAGGCTTGATTTCCATCTAGAGAAGCAAATGGTTCTTTAGCAGTGATATGTGGTAACTGTAGGAATTAGTGAAATTTGTCAGCTCCTCAGATAAAAATCAGAGGACAAACAAGTCAGGCTGGTAATTACGTGAAAGAATAGATTAGAGAAAAGGACAGCTTCCACAACACTCTCCTGATTATTGTCCCAAGTTCACTGCTACAACTTTGGAAGGCAAAAGGGAGGGTGGAGGTTATGAAGATAAAAGGAAGACAGCTCCTCCGCGGTTCCCAGTTGTACCTTCTCTGCACTCTGCCTACACTTCTTCCAGACTCCTGCATCCTTTGGCTTGCTCAGTGTGTAACCACTTCAATCGGATTCAAGCTGCTCTGTTTTGTATTTTTTAAGTGATCACTGGTGCTTGATAGGTCTCAAAAACCTATTTTATTTCAAAAGCCACATTCTGCCTATTAATTTTTTTCTTTGTTATTTGTAACTTCGTCTTTGAAAGGGCAAATGCATATACCTTCAGATAATGCATGCGTGCATATGCTATATGTGATATGCCCACATACATACATTTTTGCTGGTTATAATGGTACTAGAGAATGGAACAAATTCTTTTTTTGTGTGTGTGTGTGTTTTTGTTGGTTGTGGGGCTTGAACTCTGGGCCTGGCTGCTGTCCCTCAGCTCTTCAGTTCAAGGCAAGCACTCTACCAACTGGGCCACAATGCCACTTTCGGTTTTCTGGTGATTTATTGGAGATAAAAGTCTCATAAGCTTTTGTGTCTGGGCTGGCTTTGAACCAAAATCCTCAGATCTCAGCCTCCTGAGTAGGTAGGATTACAGGTGTGAGCCACTGGCGCCTGGCTTGGAACAAATTTTTATATGTTCTTCTTACTCTCCATCTCTTAATTATTCTTAAATAATGAACATTTGTAAATGTCTGATAAATTATTGGAATACATGAAGCATTGCAATTTTTTTTTGCTAGTGTTCATAAAGCAGACACAAAGAGTTACGGTTTGTTGGCCAAATGAGATTTGCTACACTCCTCATAAATCTTTTATTTAATGTGTTTTAGGAGTAAATCAATATTATATTGGTGTAAAATACAAAAAAATATAGTGCACAATACATTTTATAAGATCACCTCTACTGGAAGTACTTTTATGATGCATTTGAATATTTTACATTATTATTTGAATTACAGATTGTATTTCCATGTCCACATGAATGTGTCTTGGAATTTGTGAGCTCCATCAAAATTATTTTAATGTACAGGTGTATAGAAACAGATATGGATGTAAATAGAAATACACTTATACTTTTATGTTCAACATTTGTTGCCTCTGAATTTTTGTTTATGCAACAATTCACCACTAAAAACTATAAAGGTATCAATAAGCTACAAAAGTGATGGAACATACTTATTTAACAGAAATGTTGTCCTTGTGTAAATATTCTTTGAAGGAAATCTTAGAGACCTCATGAATTTAGATACTTTTTATATAAACCATGTAAATACACTGATTAACAATCTGCTGTATTACTTTTTAGGACATGAGATGTAGTATTTTCCAAATTACATAGACCAGTGTGGGAGGATAAGACTGCAAGAGAAGATTAAGTCATTTGTATTTATTCAGTGTTGCTTTATAGCATTAACTGAGAAACTCAGGGCTGTAATATTGAATGCTGAGGAATTTGATTACAAGAGCAGCAGAGTCAGCCAATCTTGACTTGAGACAGCAGACTCCACTAATTGTCTATCAGCAGTGATTTAGTTGTATCATTCTTTTACCAGCTTGCTATTGAAGGAAACATTTAAAATCTGATGAAAATTACAATTTAATAATCAGAATCTGGAAAACCTACCAGGTAGATGCAGTATTTCTAATTTTTTCTCTGTTCATTTGAGAGAGAGAGAGGTGAAATTTGTAAACCTACCAAATAGATTTCCTTTAAAAAATTTTTAAATCAGATTTTCAAACATGATCTCAAAGAGAAAATTATATTTCATTTCTGTTTGTTTCTTTTGCCTGTAGTTTCCATAGCACTATTAACCATATGTTTTGTATGTTACCTTTATGGCTAAAGGTGACAGGCCACTTATTATGGCAGAATCTATCTATGAATTGTACTGCCACTTCTCACTGTGTTTATGCTATGCTGTATAATGTGAATAGGAGCTAGTGCTAAGTATTGGAATAAATAGAAATATGTCTAATATATCACAAAAATGTAAGCATTTTAGGAGATTTGGTCAGCCCAAATTCTACTACATAAGACATTTTCCAAAATAATCACCAAAAACTTTTAAGAAACACAGGGGAGGGAAGAGAGTTAAGAAAGAGTCATGTAGAACAAATTTGATTATATGCATCTTGTAATTATTTTAATGAAGCCACTTTGTACAATTAATTTATGCTAATCCTTTTTTAAGAATAGAAAGGTATTTCTTACATAAGGGGAGAATCAAGGCATTCTAAAAGCATTTGTGAATGAAGCTATATGAGTGAGTTATGTGAAAAATCAGTCCCCTGGTTGGAGGAAACAGTTATTTAATAACTAGGGACATTCACATTGACTCACTACTGAAGGGAGCTTTGCAGAGGGTTTTCTTGCATAAAAGATCAGTGTGGCATTTCTGTAAGTTGACAGTTCAATGCCCAGAAGGAGTCACTTAAATGATCTTCCATTTCTCCCCGAAGCAAAATTTGAAGTGAGCATCAGTAAAAATCTGTCCTGTGTGAATATCAATTGCTGTCATTAGGTGCCTGGAGTCTCGGGTTACATTTTCCAGGCCTGAGTTTCAGCTGGAGCAGATTCATAATTACCAGTGTCAGTGTCCATAGTGTCTACTTGGAGAAAGGGAGGATACTAAAGGTTAGCTGGAAATTTCCTTCTGCAAATGGACTACCAAGAATCCCTTGCGTATAGGAATGAAGGATCACTGGAACCACAGGCAGAAAGGAGGCTGTTCAAAGATCAGGAGAGCAGATGTTATAATTTTAATCTATGTCAGGAACTAGTGAGTCACACCTATACTCCTAGCTACTCAGCCAGCCCGTGCAGCAGAGTCCTGAAATGATTATCTCCCATCCACTGTGTCTCAAATTGGTAGAGCACAGGCTTGAACAAAAGAGCTCAGAACAGTATCCACAGCCCCACAATGGACACATACCAAAAAAGAAAAGAAAAGAAAAAATTTAGTCTTGATATTCACAGGGCTAATTAGGTAAATTCTTCCCATTAATCAAGAACTCTGAGCTAACACACTCCTGAGCCCGTTGAGTTTTGTTTCTACAATTTATGCTGTCCATTGAACTGCAAGTTTTTGTACATTCTGTGCCTTGAAAAGAGCCACGATGGCATAGGTTTCCAGTGATAGGGGCTGAATTGAATTTCAATCCCTGACTTACAATTATGTAGACAGAAAATCTTAATGAAGTCACTTCCTTCAATTAAATCTCATGTCATAGTACATTTAGGCAAGGTGGCATATAAGTATAAATGTTTAGGGCTAACATGTAATTGTACTTTTTGGGGCATGCTTCTTTAGAGATTTCCCTAAGATATTTTAATTGTGTATATTTTAATTATTTATGTTAGAGATTGTATTTTGCTATGTAGCTCACATTAACCTCAAACTCAGCCTCCTAAGTTGCTGGTATTACAGAGTATGTCATAACCAGCTCATTTCATATACACTTTTTACAGTGAGTACTGATGATTAAAAGTACAGGTGCATCTTTAGTCAAGCAACTTGTTGATACATCAACAACATAAATTGAAGTTTAGGATTTTAGACAATAAATATTTTTTTAAAAAATGAATATATATTACCTCAATTGTACATCTTCAAAATGAAAAGAGAAGAACCTATCTTTATCATGTTAGGGACAATAGATATTTCAGCTGGTCTGTGACCTCAGTGGACACTTTAAAAAATATATTTAGAATCAAATGGACCTTCTTCCCTAAGATCACAACTTTTTAAAAAGTCATATTTTTCAGTTTCCTGAGATCAACTAGTTATCCCCATAGAGTGGATAACTCTTAAACTTGTAAAATAGTCATATTTAGTGTAAATCATCCACTCAATTTACAACAGGAGCATGCTGTGCATTTTTTTACAAGTTCATAATATACTATGGAAGGTAGATGAAATTAATTAGATTTTAAATTTCTTATATTTTTTGTCTAACCGCTTTCTTCCATTCCATTGCTGTAGTCAATATATATGTTGAACATGCTAATTACATATAACCAAAACATCTATCAGTGAAATTCTTCAAAAGAGAAGATAATTATATAAATTAATTATATAAATATAGAGATAATTATAATTCAACACTTAGAATTTTTCTTAGTGAATATAAGATAGCTGTAGCAGTATTCAAGAACTCTTTGATTTTTTAGGGCGATGGGTTATTTTGAGGAAATGCACTCTTCATGCCTGTTTTCCTCACTAGTTCTCCTGAGTAGATTGGACAAGTAGTCGAAGTGCTTGGCCAGTCAAACTCTAAACTGGGATTCATTCTTATTATTTGTTATAGACAACACCATAAATGAGGTATTAAAGTTGCTATACCTTAAATATCTTCAAGAGAAACATTTTGACAAATAAAATGTTAATTATGAAACTCATTCGTAACAAATGCAAGTTAATTATTATGACATGAAGAATTGGATATCAGCAGGAGCTGGGATAATTGATGTCAGGTGAATATGGAAACTCCCTAGCATGAGCTCAATCCCAGATGAAGTGATTGCAAAAACATAAAAGCTATTATGATTCATGTATTTGTCCCCTGATGAAAGCAGATTAATTCCAAAAGTTGACAGTAAGGCAGTGTGGGGAAATTTTATAAAGATCTTTTTTTTACAAAAGTTTGAATAGAAGAAAGCAATTTTCTCTTTACTGTATGAAGAATGTCATTTGTGTGGGTGAGTATTTTGTCACTAGTCATTAAAGGGTCCATTGGGTCTTACAGCATCTACCTTCCTATTTCTGTAATTGTTTCAGACCCCATGATACAAAGAGTAATTTGTTATTTTTTTTATTATCTTCCCTTCGTATGAAAGTAGAAGTACTTGTGTTTTAAATGATCTTGTTTCATTACATGCCAAACTAGCATCACATTACTAGATTGGTTGCCTTTGATATTTCATTAATTCTGGAATAACTAGCGGTTAAAAAATAGGGTATCAAATGTACATGTAAAACCATATTTGATCAATGTTTTGTCTTCAATATTTGTGCCATTAGTTGTAAAAGAAAAAAAATCTCATCTAATTGAAGTTGGAAATTATTAGAATATCATCTAATCCAATTTACAAAGTCTGTGGGCTCACAATTGATATACTTTATTATAATAGTCATGGATTCAGTAAAAAAATAAAGAGTAAATGTTATATATCTGTGCATATATATGTATGTGTGTACAAGTATTTCCAAATCTCTTCAATAATTATTTTATTTCTGATCTTCAGATTTAATGTGGATACTGTACTGTTGGGTATTTTTTTTGAGTGATAATGCTTCATGAAAATAACAAATGTAACCCAAGTCGTAGTCAGGATTGAAGAAAACGTGTATCTATTAGATACACAACAACTAAAATCAACAACTAAAATAATTCCAAGTCACTTTACATAGCCTCAATGCCATTGTTTCTCTGATGAACTTCTGATCTTGCTTTTTCTTCCCACACTTCTGCTTTTGTAGAGAACTTAGTGCCACTTCTTCAAATAGTCTGAGTTTGCTATTGTCTGAAAACCCAGCTGACTAAATCTTGTTGACTGTTCACTCTTTCTCATGGTTTTCTTGCTCAGATGTAAAATCCTATTGATATCCAGAGACTATCCAGTCTTCTTTTGGGTTGCTTATGTTTATTATCTGTTTTGGTGTGTGTGTGTGTGTGTGTGTGTGTGTGTGTGTGTGTGTGTGTGTGTGTGTGTGTGTGTGTTTATGTGTGTGTTTCTTTAATACTGTTTCTTTAATACTGTTTGATTTCAATAAATAATTAAAGGTATTTTGCTGCTTGTGCTTTGCAAAATTTTGTTATATACAGACATTACAGTAGTGGTTTGTTATAAATGAAACTGGGCTCGAGCTACTGAAGATTATTTCTCTATAATTCTGTCTTCTAAACAATAAAACATACATATTTATTCATACAGCTGTACATAACCAAATATATCTTTCTTTTTTACATGTCCCTGTCCTGTTCCAGTAAGATCCCATGATATTCTTCTATCCTTAACTCAAAACCACGTACTTTATGACCTTCCTTGCTTCACATTCACTCCTTCTTAGGAAAAACAGAAATCCTTTGTTGAAAGCTGCTGTCGTTTTAAGAGTTCCTTCCCTCCACCTAAGAACTCCTTACTAGAAAAGCCTTAAATTGGCCACAGCGTACCAATTTGTTGTCTACATAACTGTGGCTGCTTTTGGAAAGAAACTTATTTTGTTGTTGTTTATAGTGATAACTTTGTGTTCGTATTACACATAAGTTTCTAAATCTTCACTGTAGAAAATATAGTATTATGAAATAAACTGAAGAAATGGAGTATGACTTGTTTCAACATAATCAGTTATGCAATTTATTCTGTGTGATGAAGTATATGCTATGGATAAATTTTCCAGATAAATGATGATAATGTTATCATCATTAGTAAATAATTTTTTATTAAAATGCTGTTAACTAAATAGAATGTGTTCATGTCATAACAAAATATAACCACCATACTTTAACATTTTCTTAATGACATGAGGGTTTTCATTATACAAATTAATTCTTTTGTTCTGTATTATCCACAGGGCTTTTGGCTTGTGTGCCCCTGTGTTAAATGTCTAAAGAGTTGAGGTTTTATTCTTTTCAGATATTATTAGTATTATTATTATTATTACTACTACTACCATTACATTTTGTCAGTTGTCAGTTTCACTCTGTTAACAGTATTACAATTTTAAAGTGGCAAATGTTGTCTTGATCCAATTAGCACAAGACCATTCTGGAAATCAGATTATGAAAATTTTGACTGCACTACCTATTAGCTTTATTTTATTAGTTTTTTTAATTGTTCAAGGTCTTCTGTCTTTGTTCTAGTCAAGAGTATAATATAAGAAAAAGGAACTGGGGGAATTGTGCCTGCTGATGAACAATGCTGGGCAACTGTGAAAATAGCTTCTCTGAGGAGGAAGGGAAAAGATGAAGAGCTAAGGACGGGTTTGGCACTAGTAGAAATGCAGAAGTATGAAGGTGTTTTCCTGGAAACGTAATAAAATAACTCCCATTGCAGTGGTCTCTACTGATAGAATATTAAGTCCCCTGAGGACAAAGCTCTGTCTTTTCTAAATTATTGGATATTTGTGGGCTAACTTGGTGACTGGCTGACAGATGAGAAAAGTGAATGAGTAAAGTTGTACTAAGGATAAAGCAGATTGACAAACTTGCCTTTAGAATTTCTCATTCCTCATATAAGCTACTAAGAGCCCTAGAAATGGTTTGCAACAAACACACTTTCCATATTTCACTTGAGAAGTACGAACATCAGGATTACATCTTCCATTTGAAAGGAGGATGAAAAACTTGCACCTATTTGAAATATAGGCGAAGTGTCAATCAAAGCTGGTTTTTCTATCAATGCTGTGGTAATATGTGTCATCCTGCTTATTTTTTAAAGACAACTAGATCTGGTATTTGACAGCATTTTTTTCCTTTTCTTTTTCTTTTTTTCTCTTTTCTTTCTTTCTTTTTTTTTTCCTTTAACAAAGACAGAGCCTTCAAACTCTTTTCATAGCAAGGCTAGAAATCCTTCCAGGTTAAAAAAAAATGTTATTGAAAACCTCTCTCCCCTTATAGGCCCATTTTGACAGGAAATCTTTGAGAGGCAAAGGCAATGAAGTGCCCAGAGATTTCATCTGTCTTCTTTTGCTTTAGGAAATGCTGAGCACAAGGCTCCCTATTAGGCAAATAGAAGGAGTACCAAAACCCCTTAACAATCATCTTCAGTCAGCTCCTGGGTTGACAGCTCTCCTTGTCCTAGACTGTCAGACCCCAAAATTGAGGATTATATTACTGGGACCAGGGTAAAAGTTTCTGACAGTGTAAAGAATATTGTCACTGTTTTTAGATTATCTGATGCTATACATTTTTCATGAACTAATCAGAATAAAATCTACTGTACCAGGAAAGCTTTAATTTGCACATTTTGCTTTTTTTTCCCCCTCCTTGGTTTTACAAAATGTGCCTGAATGTTTTTCCCCTGACATTCTTCATGGTTCTAAGTGTTAACAATCATTGACTCTGCCATTATATCTAATAAAATGATAATGTTGAAAAAGTTGGAGGCAAATGCCAAATCTAAATTTCAAACAATTCAAAAACCAAAATACCAGCTTGTAACAGTATTATAAAATCTAAGCAGATGTACTTTAAAACTAATCAATTTAAGGTAAAATGAGTAGTGTTGATAGTAAAAGCTTAAAAACACTGTAAAGATTTTAGACTGACATATTTTTGTTAGGTTATTTTTTATTTTTTATTATTATATTAACTACAAAATTGTGAATACTTTGAAAAAATAAAAAAGATTGAATTTAGAAGTATAAATCAATTTGTGGATACTTTTAGTAAAAATTTGATGGATTATATATGTAGATCATATTCTATTTGTGAGTTGGTCATCCTATATCTCAAAATAGAGATTAAACAACTATCTCATGAATAGTTTCTGTAATATTTCCTAAAGTAAATTAGGTAATAGACTTTTTGATATGTCAGTGCTAAGAAAATCAGTAGAAAAGGGATGATTACATTTTTGACAGGTTTCATTAATCTGTGGTATCTATTCATATAGTTTGGCAATACTGAAAAGCAATAATCAGAAAAAATAGACATAGAGGCATTAATATGTACAAAATTCTCAAGTAAGCCAGGAAAATTGTGTCATAATTGGCTTCTCAAATTCTGTACCAGTCTAAGGCCAGCTGTCCCTTATTGACATTCTAAAAAGGTAAAATGTAGTAAATCTTCACTATAAAAATCTTTTAAAATTACTCTTTTCAAAATATAGTTGGTTATCGTTAAATAGTTGTACAGAGTAGCTGCTGTTGAAGCAGTGTATTGTGAGTACAGTGCATCTTAATCAAAGGAACCTCTTTCCACATTCTTACCAATACCTCCCACCATCTCTTCACTCATTTTTCTAAATTTTGTAAGATATACATTAAATTTTTATGACATTCCCCCCTTCTCTTCATTTGCGTACCCCTCTCACTTTGACCCCACCCTAAGTACCTATTTCCTGATGGTTATCTAGTTGACTTTAATTTAGCCTTTCTAAGGAATTACATTGTTTGAGTTCCTCCCTGAATAGGCATATCCCCTATATTTGGGTGAATATGTTTGCGTACACTTGCATACTATCCAAAGTATTTACTTGTTTATTTATAAACTAATTTTAGCTTCCACAACCTTTGTCTCTTTGGACTTAATTTACTTTCAGGTTTTTTCCATTTCTTTACAAATGATGTGGTATCATTTTCTATCTATCTATCTATCTATCTTTCTATCTATCTATCTATCTATCTATCTATCTATCTATCTATCTATCTATCTATCTATCTATCTATCTATCTATTTATCTCACTTTTTTTTGTTCCATTTGTCCATTGAGGGGCATTTTGGTTGATTTCATTCCTTGGCTATGATGAATGGTATTGCGTAAACATGATTGTTTGGGGGGGTTTACTGTTTCCTAGTATCCTAGTTTGTGATCTTTTGGATAAAGGCCCAAAAGTAGGGTTGCTGGATCTTAGAATGGTTCTATGCTTAGTTTCCACCCAGACTGTCCCCCAACCCCTTCCCCCCTCCCCCATCTTGAACCTCCATACAACTTTCCACAATCATACAAGTTTACCTTCTCACCAATAGTATATTAGGGTTTCCTGTTCTCACAGCCTCATCAGCATCTGTTATTGTTTGTATTCTTGATGATAGCCATTCTAATAAGGATGAGGTAGAATCTCAGTACTGTTTTGATTTACATTTCCTTTATGACCAGAGATGTTCAGCATTTCTTCATGTGTGTCTGCTGGTCATTTTTATTTGTTCTGGGAAGTATCTATTTAGCTCATTATCTCATTTGTTAATTGAGTTGTTGATTCCATGATAGTTCAATTTTTTATGCTCTCTGTATAGTCTAGATAATTTGTCCATTATCTGATGTACAACTAGAAAAAAATTCTCCTAATCTATGGACTGTTTTTAGCTTGTTAACTATATCCTTTGCTGTACAGAAACTTTTTTAGCTTGATGCAATCCCATTTACCAAGTCCTAGATTGGATCAAAAAGAAGTAACTTCCCCCATGGTATAACACCTGCTTTCACTGTATTTGATGTCGGTATAATTTGTGGAGGGGAAGGGAAAAAGCAAATCGTTTAACTAGGGATACAGGTGGATCCATTGCAACAATGAGATGTACAAGTCATTATGTTGAAAGTGAACTTTACAACTTTGGTGGTGGGGGGAAGAGGATTCAGTGGGGGGGGAGGATGGGAAGGTATAGGAAGGGGAAACAAAGGAGGAGGCTCCAATGCTTGATAAGAAATGTACTCATTATCTTGCCCATGTAATTATAACCCCTCTGTACAGTATTTCCACAATAAAAAAAAAAGTAACTTAAGGATGAAGGTCATCCTGAGGAAACAAGTCATAGCTGGAGAGAAACTCGAATTAACAAAATTAAAGGGTATTACATTAGTTACATTTCCATTACTGTATCTGAGGACAGGTTTATTTTGCCTTAAGTTTGGAGTTCTTAAGACAATATTGATTGGCCCCAAGGAATATTTTAGATGAGACAGAACGTCATGGCTAGAGTGGATAGTACAGCAAACAAGTTCTCTTATTAGCCAGACAGCAAATGAAAGAGAACAGAAACCTATTATATCCCTTTAGGGTATGCCCCTGATGACCAAGGTCCTCTAAAGATACTTCAAAGTAGCATTTGTAAAATACATGTAACATCCAAACTAGACCAACTAATTAGATAACTGTTAAAGAAAACAAACAACAACAACCATCAATGGATGGGCTAACAGATTGGTAACATAGGAAAATAATACACAATGTATGTCACTGAAGCACAAAATGAACCATATTTACTGCAGTGTCCAAAACAGAATAGCATTTAATTCAAAGAAAAATGCTGATTCACAAGTGAAAAAAGAAAGAGTAAGGTCTGCAATGAGTTCCTAGTTTTAAATTAAATGCATGAGCAAAATTCTAGAACTATGAAGTTAGCTGAGTAAAGTGTGAAATGCACTGATCTTAGAAGGGTAAAAGTACATAGATCACAACTGCAAAGAACTGAAGAGAAATTTATATATAATAGGTATAATATTGGTTATATGATATTCTCACCTGAGTTGATGAAATAAGTACAAATGAAAATGTTTATAATAAAAAATGGAAACACTGATAAAATGATCTAAATTGCATTGCAGGAATGCTCTGGGCAATATTTACGGTTTCAAAACCGAGGAACAATAACAGTAGCAAATTATGAAAATGGGAATAAGTAATAAGAAATTTGGAAGGAAAGCAAAATCAAGAAAAGATTATGGTACACCAAAATTAATTCTTGTTAACTCTAAAACCAATGCCAGGGGATCACAACTGTAATCCTAGTACTCAGGAAGATGAGATCGATCTGAGGATCCCATTTAGAAACCAACCCTAGCAAAGTCGTCTTTGGGGCTCTTATCTCCAGTTAACCACCAAAAGGCCAGAAGTGGAGCTGTAGCTCAAGAAGTTGAACAATGTTTTTGAGAAAAAAAGCTAAGGAACAGTGCCTGAGCCCTAAGTTCAAGCACACCATGCGCACGCATGTACACACACACACACACACACAAAGAAAGAAATAGAAATATTACTATATCAGGATTCTGTTGATAAGCAACAGAAATTTAGTCAGGAGGAGGAAAGAGAAAGTATTTATAGGAAGGACAGAACAGCAAACAAACCATATATTTGAAGAAAATATTATATACTGCCTAGGAAAAGTTAAGATTTACCATAGGTTGTATTAAGTACATCTCTGAAAGAGGTTTTGAACATTGCTATTAAAACCTCTTAGCTCTATGTCGCTGCCATCTCTGTGTCATCTCACTCTTTCTTTTTAAACATCTTTAAAACATTTTTACTCTTGACATCCAGAGAGGAATTTCTGAATTGACTAGTCTGAGCCATGGACTTACCCATTAGTGTAGATGAGGCAGTTCAGAAGCTAGAAATAACTTGAGTGATAGATACACCATGACTGAGTTACTGGAGATTAAAGCAAAGCCATGCAATGCAAAATTAGATTTGATTACCCCCAAATGGTGGCAATATTCCTTATCACCCAAACCAGTTGCTTTTCATTACTAACTTTAAAAGCTACTTGTTTTGTTCAATGACCTTATCTATGGCGAGGCATAGAAAAACATTGTGTGAGCTCTCAAGCCAATCAGTCAAATATTATAAAAAATATACAGAATAGGAAGGAGTGTTCAACCAGTTCTTTCTCCAAATCGTACATCCCATTCCCTTTACTTTCCTTTATTGCTGGAGTCCATCATTATACTGTATAAAATGTCACTAACATTTATGCTGGCTTAATGTCCTTGCCCTAATTCTATATGCTCCCATATTTTCAACATTATCAGAATTATTCTTTTAATATTCCACCATGGTATAACCCCTGTTGTCAATGTATTTGATTCTGGTGCCCTGCATCTGGTATATACATTTTTCTAATCTGTGGAGGGGAAGGGAAAGAATAAGGTGAAACAAGGATACAGGTTGATCCATTGTAACAATGAGACTTACAAGACACTATGTTGAAAACGAACTTTACAATTTGATTGGGAGGGAGGAGTTGGGGAGGTGGGGAGGGATGGGATGGTAGAGGAAAAAAAAAAGAGGGGGTAATAATGCTCGAGAGGAAATGTACTCATTACCTTACGTATCTGTGACCTTGCTGTACAGTATCTTTACAATAAAAATATTAAAAAAACATAGGTTTAAATTTAAAATAACAGCCTAGAAAAATAGGGGACAATTTAACTGTTACTCTATTACTGAAATACGTGTAGAAAACAAAAATAGAAGCTTCACCAAACTTTGCATTTAAGAAGATACACTAAGGAGTGGGAAAAAATGATGAAATTCATGATATTCATGAACATGCATTGTATTTTTAATCTGAATTGTTGGATGCTTTATACAATTATTTAAAGATAATAATAGATACATTTTTAAAAAAGATCAACCTGCACACTTACTTTACCATTCCACTTAGAAGTATATTCAAAGTCCAGAGTCATGCATCTATTTTCTCTTCTGCCTCTACACCCTTCTCACTTCTAGGGCAGTTTTATTTGCAGTTTGTATGCCCTAAGTACTGTTTAGAATCTTCATAGCTCGTTCCCACTCTCCTACTGAAGTACTGTCTGTCTTACTTACTAGTGTTCTTCGTCACATGAGCCTGTGTGGTTCATTCATAGATATCATCTGCCTTTATTCATTTGCTTACTGTCTCCCTAGGCTCTGGATAAGCTGTAATCTGAAAGAAGGCCAAACCTTCTCCGACACATTTGCCATTGAATCCTCCAGCACCTATAATTGTGTGTATCACAATAATGTGCATGATAATTCATTTAAAAGGTGAAGCAATTTATCTGTAAAGTTTTTGTGGCCAAGATTATCATATACATATTTTGTATACCTGAACAGGCTTGACGTCTTAGAACTTTTCCAAAATGCACTGGTCAGCAGTACTTCCATGTTAGTTTCTCAGATGGGAAACAGAGAAAGATATTTGGAAGGAAGATTTTACCCAAAAGCCATGCTATTGCTTCTCTGACAGCAGCTGAGATATGTGTGAATGTTTAACAAGTAGAATTTTGTGACATCCTGTTTCTAGGTTTAGTCTCACACCTCTATCACTGGCAATATCACAAAGCTAGGGTAGCTTTCCAACTCTCAAATGCCATTTGCAAATTGAGAATCATCATTGTCCTTGAGGGGTTCCCATTCTACAATTCTTTGTTTTAAATTTCTATTAGAGTAATTTTTAGCTCCCATAATATTCTACAATAATAAGGCAAACTTCAATATGCCCTTTATCTAGACATCTGATCTTCACACCAATAGCCACATTAATGTCTTGAATGGCAAAGGTACCACATCTGGTTGGTTTTCTTAGTCCCTTTTGCTCTGGACCAGGATATCAATCTTTCAGTTTCATAACCTTGATGTGTTTGAAGATTACAAAGAGTTTTGTAGAATGTTTCTCAATTAAATGTGTCTGATGTGTCCTATTGGTGAGACTCAAGTTATGCACTCGAGGAGGAATTGTACAAAAGTAATGCTACCAGCTTTCCATTACATCCAGCCTAGAAAATTCTGTAAAATATGAGCTCCCATTAATGCTGCTTCAAGTTCTGATCACTGGATTGAAATAGTGAATATTAACATTTTTTGCTATGAAGTATTTTCCTTTCACTTTGTAAATAATGAGTGTTTCCTGTGGAAATATTTGAGAGTAGATTAACACCTCTTTGTTCATTCTACCTTCAATAGTTGTAGCAATCATAAATAAATCTGTGTGAATTAGTGTTGAGATAATAGCAGAGTAGAGATTGTTTTCAAATTCAGCTAATCATTATTTCTACTGTACTACTAGGACGATCTTTTCCTTATTCTTAATATGGATTCATAGATTGGTGTTTCATCAATTATTATGAGATCGATTACATTTTTTTTTCGCTGTGAGAGCTCCTTTGAGCAAGTTTCTCTTGACCTTTTGATTTTCTCTCAAAATGTTTTTGTTTTGGTTTTACTTACATTGGTACATATTGTTATCACCCCACATCCAGGCTTGGAATTTACCATTACTTTAGGATCCCTGGTTCATCTTAGTGAAGAACTGTGCTCAGAAGAAACTCCTTGGTATATATGTGATACATTCAGAATGAATAGATGCGTATGAATGTGTGTACATACCTGTAAACACATATTTACACATGAACACACTTGCCTCTCTTCTCCCTCTCCTTTTCCCTTTCCCTGTCTCTCTTTCTCTCTCTTTCTCTGCCCACCAATAGATTTTCAATCTGATATCTCAGGGTCTATTTCAGATTTTTCCATATTTGTCCCCTGCTTCTCTACCGGTGACGTCTTCTCATATTGTTCTCAGTTTGTTTGCTTAATACCTTTATTATAATTGATCACTACTCCTGCCACATTGCCTTAATTGCCTTGTTCTAAAACACTCGTTCTCATCAGCTTCACTCCTAGATAGCTTCTGGGATGCCATTATCATCCTGTTTCAACATGTTATCCCTATATAAGATTTGTGTGCATTTTCACTTCAGGGCCACACCAGAATATGCAGCCCTATCTATCATCTTCATAGGTAACTAAGACCCTTTTCTAGAAGAAGAAAGAAGACAAATTCTCATGCATAACCTTAATCCTCTATACTGATTCCTTTTCTGCTTAACATACCCAGAGCTGTTTCTGTTTTCTTAAGCAAAAGGAAATCGTACTTTGGCATACAAATGTCAGTGCAAAATAAGATTCTAATGCATTACAACTTCATACACTAAGTAAGTAAATTCATACATGAAAGTCAAACTAAGGAAAAAGTATTCCTAAGTCAAAGAGGAAAAACAGTCATAACTAAATCTTTTAATCCAAAAACTGCAAATTTTTAAAATTTAAAGGTAAAATATTTAAACAATTTGATTACAAGTGGTACAACTATTATAACCTAGCAGATGCTGAAACTTTTTCTGTGGTTTAATAAATATGTATTCTTCTACCAGTACTGAATCTAAGCTTAGAATTTTGTCCTACAGATTCAAGGTCATATTTATGTAAAAATAATGTCAGACTATTTTAACTTTTAAAGATGTTATCACAAATATCAAATGCTCAGTAAATACCTGGCAGCAAATTTTAGATTATTATTTTACTGAATAGCATTTTTCTTTGAAAGAATGCTAAATTTCTTTTTATTAAAACATGGTATGGAGAATACAAGTTTCAGTGAGCAATGGAATAGGACTACATTAAAGAACATACTCATTACCTCATGTCAGAGCAGAATTTTCCTAGCTTGAGGCATAAGCTATACAGTTTGTGTGAAAGAAACTCTTTCCCTAATCCTGTACTTATAACCTTCTATCAGTTCATCATATGCCATATGACAGGTGAAAATGTAACCTGAGAAAAAATAAACTTCTACTTTGAAATATTTCTGCTAACTGCAGCTTGTTCATCTGAAATATTTGCTCCCAAGGAAAATGCCCCTGGCAATGTCTATATCTCTCTTTCATTATTTCAAAATCCTTAGGATTTTAAACTAATAAAATAAAAAGAAAATCTATGCATTGAGTTGATAGTCATTTGGAAAAATATGTCTCACTCTTTGTAAAATATAATATGAAAATGAATAAACTACCAAAAAGAAATCAATCCTCATAGGTATATAAGTCAAGTTAATAATTTAAAAATACCTGATTTATGTGTTGCGCTTATTTGCATACTTGAAAATCACTGGTAGTATTTTTGTTGCTAAATCCCACCATGGACATAAAGTAAAATTAACAGACCAAGTCAGGATCAATTTTCCATTTTCAGCTAGTATAAATCTAGGTGTTTAAATGGTGTAGAATGAAAAATGGACTGAGGAAATCTTAGTTCTTCAATTTGATTCGGTTAACATTCTACAATTCATTCTTTTACTCAAAGTATTAAAACATTTATGAAATAAATTTGAATGTAATTTGCTTTGGGGTCACAAAATGTTTTCAGTCAATTATTAACAAAGAAAAGCAGGAATTTACAAAGTAGTCACTCATATTAATATTTCTATAGAAATATTCTTGCACTAAAAATTATACTATAGATGTATATAGTATATATACATCTACCTATCTATCTAAATATATTTCTATAAAATAATCGGGTAAACAAAACAAGTCTTAAGACATTTCCAAGTTAGTGGTGATATTTTGCCAAGTCTTTCAAAATTCTTATGGTGAAGCTGGGTGTCAGTGGTTTACTCCTATAATCCTTGCTTCTCAGAAAGCTGGGATCTGAGGATTGCAGTTCAAAGCTAACCTTGGCAGGAAAGTCTGTGAGACTCTTATCTTCAATAAAAAAATCTGGAAATCTGGAACTGGAGCTGTGGCTCAAGTTGTATAACACTCTCCTTGAGCACAACAGCTCAGGGGCAGCACCAAGGTCTTGAATTCAAGCTCTAGGACTGGTGCACGTGTGTGTGTGCCTGCGTGTGCACACACACATACACACACACACACACACACACACACACACACACACACACACACACACAAAACCCCCAAAACCTTCAGGGTTTTTTTGTGGTGGTATGATGTGGTAAGGTTATACCCTCATGAATGAATTCATGCTATCATGAAAAGTTTGATAGAAACTTTGCCCTTCTTATTCTTATGCTCCTTTTCTATGTGAAGATACTACATTGATGTCTGGAAGATGGAGAAATAACTGATCATTTTGGAAAAAGGGAATTACAAAAATTTTAATGTCTTCCTGTTGGACTTTCCAACTACATAACTATTAAAATACATTTCTGTGGCTTATGAATTACTCAATGGTATTTTTAATAAGCACAAATAGACTGAGACACACATCACAGATAGTATTCAAAGTTTGAATGCAATTGTTGCTGGGAAGGAAAGGGGAAAAATGTATTATGACATCAGTGCGTTTACAGAATACTGGGTTAACTAAAATTGAACTCCCTTTCCTATAATGCTTCTTTTACATAAATAATCTTGTGAAGGGGATTATAGTATGGTGGAATACAACTTGAGGATATCTGTGCTACAGAAAACTAGCCAAAGTTGGCAAAATAATCTAAAGTCAAAATGCACTTAACTGCTTTGATTTCCAGCACTATTTTTACATGTGATGCAAATGTTGCTTGTAGCTTAGCCAGTATCAATCTCTGTTTTCTCTTTCCCCATTCAAACACTGAAAACAAATGTATCAAAATGCCTAGTATCTTTTTATCCCTTACAGATGTCCTTGCTCCCTGGTTTAAAAAAATAATCATTGGAATGTTGCCATTTTAATTAGGCTTAGCTACAAAAAAAAATCCTTAATCTGCCATTGAGATGTATATTTGCCTGTTTTATTAAAGTTTAGGGGAGGGACAAAGGTGGTTATCCATTTACAGAAATTATGGAATAATACAGACAAATTTATTCTGACTTAATTTTGCAACTTAGAGTGAGTTTACAATATATATAAGTGATTTTGCCAAAATAAAGGACTTTTTTGTTTTATGCTACTTTATAACCATATTTTTGCTATCATTTTTAAATGGGTTATTTCTTGGAATAATGTCAGATGGTATAATTTTTCATTGAAATAAAAAGCATCCAGATCATATACAGACACTTTTATTGGAATATCCATCACCAGCCTTTAATTAAGAATAAATCAAAAGTGAAGTAAGCAAGGCCCAGAGAAACATAGGTCTCATGCTTTCCCTTATTTGCAATAACTAGTATACATCTAGGATAATCTTACCAGATAAGTAGAAAAGGTCAAAAGCTATGCACATATGACCATATAAGACGGTGCTAAGTGAAATGAACCCCACCAGAGGAACACAAGAGTTCCCCCACCTGTGGTTTTAATGTACTTATAATGTACTATGATTTCTTTCTTTCTTTCTTTTCTTTCTTTCTTTTTTTTTTGTGTGTGTTCTTCCCCTATGGTTTCCCCCTTTGTTTTCACTGTATTTGATTCTGGTACCCTGCATCTTGCATACACATTTTTCTAATTTGGGGATGGGAAGGGAAATAACAAAATGTTGAAGCAAGGATACAAGTTTACCCATTGAAACAATGAGATGTACAAGACACTGTGTTGAAAACAAATTTTACAACTTGAGGGGGGTGGTAAGGAAGAGTTGGGGAAGGGGTGGTAGGGGAAAAACAAAGGAGGGGGTAACAATGCTAGAAAGGAAATGGACTCATTAGCTTACTCATGTAACTGTAACTCCTCTGTACAGTATCTTTACAATAAATGTATATATATATTAACAAAAGAATGAATCAAGGTAGAAAATAGCTTTTGTAAGTGTAATTAGTAATAGAATATTCCTGGCTTTTATGTTAAATGATTGTGAGAACTTTTAAATATTATTTATCACTTTTCCTTATACAATTTCTTAAGAATGCATGTTGAATATTTTCATTCACTCAGGATTATTTTTGGTTTACAGAACATTTCTACTGCAATACTTAGCTTTGACACAGTAAATATCTAAAAGTAAAAGAACCTGAAAAGAAGATATTTTATAGATACAACAGACATTTTTAAAAAGTAGGCCTAAGGATTATTACAAAGCATGAATATTAATATTCATTAATATTTTCCCATGTTCTTTAAATTATTGTGGATTAATCTATTTGCTAATGTCAGTTAGAAGTGATATGCCAGTAGTGTGGTAATGAGCAAAAACTATATAGCTAGACTATTGGATATTAAACTCTGGCTCTTTATTTTAGCTGTGTGTTCTTGGAAATGCTCCAAACATCTCTGTGCCAAACTGTTATTTGAAAACCCAAAATAATATTATTCACTACCTGAAAGCCTTGTTTTGAGGATTGAGTTAAAATTCAGGAAATACTTAGAAAATACATGACATAAATATATTTGCTTTGCCTTTACAAACCTGAAATTTCTCTCAATAGTAATCCTACTCATCTCCCCTTAAACGTTTCAACGTAATCCCTTTAATTGGGCTAGTTGCCTTAGGTGATTATTACTAAAAGCTTCTCTAAGAATTAGTATGATTATCAGAGATAGAAGTCTTTATAAAATTTTTAAGTTGTAACTTGAGTACTGCATGAAAACATACACCAGATATTAATGAAATATAATCACTGTGTTTTACTTCAAAATGAATTTAATGTGGTCACTGCTAATTTTCTCCTAAAATATTATGAAGAGAAACTCATTAGGGCGGAGTTGTATTCAATAAGCATAATTTTCCCCATCAGTGCTCCCATAAATAAATACTTGAATCTAAAAGCACAAAATCTATACAAGATTTCCCTGCAAACTCTTTTATTCCTCTTCTGAAAACAAGAGTTTAAGTCACTTAACATATTGTCTTTTCCATTTTAACTATTCACAATAGGTCTGTTTTCATGTATGCACTCAAAATTCTAAAATGAAATCATTTAAATTGGTGTTTCACTCTGGCCTGAAGTAAACAAATGTTTACAATATTGTCCCTGCAATCCCTGAAATATTGTTTGTCTAGAATTTGTGGAGTAAGAACAAGGTCTCCTTGGTATGTTCTCTTAATGGTGTTTGCTGTATCCTCATTCCCTGAGGCTCCATTAACTAGTCACATTGCCTATGCTTCACCTCCCCTTTGCCCTTCATTTATCTTGGGACTCCTTCTACATGTAAACTCCTTTTATATACTGGGTTATCTAAACTCTAAGTGACCACTGTCAGTCGGCCATTGACCAGAAATTGAGAGTTTCTAGCTATAGCTAAATAACAAAAAGGTGTGTCTTAGCTACAAGCTAGGCATGGTAATAAGGGATCAGAACCGAAAGGCTCAGATTGTCAATATACCTATACCTGTGTGTTTACTGTCAGAACGTGGAGAAGACACTAATTTATCAGTGGAGTGAGGAGTCCATTATACAAGTCTAAGGAAAATATGGGAACCAACATTCTGGGCAAAGTAAGGATTAAAATTGTAGGGTGTGGAAATTGGCTTCTAATTTCTAGCTACAATTTGCCAATTGTATCGGCTCTTGGCTGAGTGACCTGGGAAACACGGATAAGTATGTGTTTTTGTTGTTTTCATTTTTATTTTGCTAGAGAAAGTCAAGGAGATATTTTTTGGGGGATATGTGTGTGTGTGTGGGAACAATACCATAGTTTGAACTCAGGGCTCCAAACTCACTTAGCTTTCTTATTCATAGCTTGTGTCCCACTACTTGAGCCATGCCCACAGCCCCGCTTTTTGTCATTCATTAGAGATGGTATCTCATAGACTTCTCTGCTTAGAATGGCTTTGAACCTTGATCTTATAGCTTTCATCCTCATGAAAAGCTAGAATTATTGGCATGAGCTCCTGGAACTTGGAAACAGATTATTTTTTCTTTTAGTCCTAAAGGATGGTAACTATATGTTTTACCACAAATCATAATATACATAAATATCGCATCACAACACTAATCTTTTAACCCCAGATATTTAATATTTACAGAAAAAACACACATGAAGAGTTGTCAAGTCAAGTATTATATAGACAGCCAGAAAATGGTTTAAACGAAGTCTGAAATAGTTTATTCAAATTACATTTAAAAACATTCCATAAGAAAAACCTTTCAGTATCAAAAGTGCTACTCACACATTAGGTTATTGAAGCCTTTTATTTCATCTGGAGGACAGTTTGTATGGCAAGAATTAACAAACAAAAATTCACATCACTCAGTAAAATCTGAATTTCAAATTATATATGCTAATTTTGAGTGAATGGGCTGCACAGAATTTGAGGCCCTCTTACACCAAGAAGTAACATTATTTATTTGTAATTCATGTTATCCTGAACACTGTGTTTTTAATCTGTCAGCCCTGAGCACAATGAATTTTTTTTAAGTCTGTGTTTATTCTGGGTGTTAATACTGAAAATGGAGACATTATCCCTAGGCGGTTAAATTAGGTAAGCTGCTAAATGGTCATTTCTACCCAAATACTGTTAGTAAATTTTATATTTGTGTTAAATATAAATGTTTAAATGTTCTCTTTGTGGACTTATTCTAAATTACTTCTTGTTGGCAGAGTTGGTGACATGAGAATATTATACATTTTTACATTTAAGGAACAGTGTTTTTTGTTTTTGCTTTTTTTTCAATTTCCAGTATTAGAGCCATATAGAAGACATTCCTTTGTAGCCTAAACTCATTTTCTTGAGATGGAGCTAGGCTAGAAAAGTTGGAAGAAGATAAGTCAGAGAGGGCCAGGGATATAAATCAAAATAATATTTTTTAATTTTTAATTTTAATTTTAATTTTTTGTGAACATACTGTACAGAGGGGCTACAATTACATGGGCAAGATAATGAGTACATTTCTTATCAAGCATGGCAGCTTCTTCCTTTGTTTACCCTTCACATCCTTTCCCAGCCTCCCCCCGCCCCCCCAATTCCTCCCCCAAAGTTGTAGAGTTCGTTTTTGACATGACAACTTGTACTTCTCACAGTTGCATCTGGTCCACCTGTATCCTTAAACGACTTGTTTTTCCCCATCTCCTCCACAAATTATACTGACATCAAATATAGTGAAAGCTACAAAGAAATAATCTTATAAATGAGTTAGAAACAAATGCATGAAAGAAAAAACCATTTAAATACATATCTAAGGGTTCATTTTCCTAACATCACATTATCTGACCTTTTCTGCTTGACTCATGCATATACTAGATATTGCAAATAAGGGAAACCATGGGACCTATGTTTCTTTGGGCCTGGCTTACTTCACTTAATATAATTTTTTCCAAGCCTCCCTCAAAATAAATTTAAAAACAAAAACCAAAATAATGTTTTCTAAAGAAAAATACTTAGAGTTTTAATAGATACTACTTGCTTTGACTTTTTAAAACCAAATCATTTTTAAGTGTAAATCTAACCATTTGAAGAGAAATTGGTAATAACGACTGAAAACATAATTTAAGAATTCTCATAATACTCGATACGTCTTCAGATTTAGAAAGAAATTGGTTATACTGATAAATATTATACTTGATAACTTGATTATACTGATACCGTAGGCCCAAATGGCAGAATATTTAAAAATTCTATCCTCATTCTGTCTCCTTCTCCTTCTACAAATGAATATATTGTGTACACATAAAGTGAGAAAAATACCATTACGAGTGAGGCTTGATTTGAAAACAGCAGCCAGAAAATGAAAGTTCTCTTCTTATGGGTGGGAATTTGGCACTTGGCTTTAGAAGAAACTGCTACAGCAGGTCATTTGTATGATAAACTGGGTTTCAGGGAATATAATGTGTGTGCCTGATTCTCTGAAGTAATAGACTAAGATATAGAGGAATAGTAATCCAGTCATGATAAATGAGATCATTGTACTTTAAGAACAAAGCATATTCAACCAATGGTGCTGGACATCTTTGAACAAAATATGTTGTGTAGTTCAGCTATTTAACTGATACAATAAGACAATAATTCCTTGGCAATCAAAGAGACTGTTTTTCTAAACCGAGGTAGGTGTTCCACAGTGTAAAATCCCAGCCACATGACTTGATTCCACTTAGGTGCCTATAAAAATTCTCCTTGTTCTAGTTCTTGGAAAGATCATCTTTTTTTTTTTTTTTTTGATTAGAACAGGGAATGTGTCTTGCTGACTAAATTGCCCTTTCTGATGTCTGATGTACCCACCCACTATGGTCAGACTCTCCTGTACTAATATGTAGGTTCCTTTCAACCTGTAGGTTATACATCAAACTTTCAGTTTGAAGTTCTGGAAGATTCTCTAGGATCACAGGTTACAATCTCACCAGGTTCAACGCAACCTTTCATTCTTCCAGATGGGATAAATCAACCAGAGAAGACTTCACTGTGTTAAGTTGTTTCAGATGAGAACTTATAAACTTAGACTCTTTTGCTTTGTAATGACATTAAAGATCTCATGGGGTGTTTGTTCTTAGGTCTGGAGACTGTTCTTAAGCCTTAAGTTATTCTTGTGTATACTTAAAGCCTGCTGTACAGGATAGTCAGACATTATTCTTACATATTATTAAGGTCTGTGCATCTTATTCAATTATAAAAAAATAAATTCACTCCTATGAAGTACTATGAATTAACATTATTTGTGAATAGTGATTATAGTGTCCTTGACATGATTTGAACAACTCCATAGTTCTGTTTTCCTCTCTTATAAGGCAGTAAAAACTTTTCATACGTTTTTTAGTAACATAGCATGACAGTTGGCCCATTGTCTGTTTTTAATAAGCCAATGCCTACTGGTGTGAAACTCAGTTTTAGAGTCATGATGTGTAACACATCTAGGTCTCTTCATTTTGTCCCAAAGACTTTTTGACTTTAATAAAGTTATCTTCATTGCTCTATATCAGATGGTATCTGCCTAGATTACCCCCTGCACTGTACTATATTGTAAACATTCTTCTTTTGATTTCTATTCTTTTACATGCCCCCTTTTTTTCCTTTATTGCTTTTTGTTACTCTTTCTTGCATTTGTTTATAATGGGTTGATCTGTCATTTTAGTAAATTAATAAGGGGAAAAGTGGAGGGGCAGCTGGTGAATGTATGAATCTGGGTGAAGGAGACAAATTCTACAACTAGCATCCAGATGTTGTCCTAGAGCATCAGGGATTATGGTTTGGTGTAGACATCTCTGATAGCTACCTGTAATACTTTGTGGGACGTATTTTTTGCTTCACTTTTTCTTGTTTGATGAAAAGCCACTTAGAGTGTTCATTTTCATATCCTTCTGAAGCAAGATCCTCTGGGATCACTCTACCAGGAAAATGTGCATATTTCTACAGGGTGAGTGTCCTATTGGAAATGATCAAAGAATTATGAGAAGGTTTAGAAAATAAAACATTCATTATTTGTTTTTTTTTACAAACTATATACGTTATCTAATCCAACTCAGTTTATATGTAACAATGAACCTACTCTATCCTTAACATATCTGACAATTTTCTTCTGGACAGTTTTTTACAGACTCAAGCAGAGATGTCTCCTCCATTCATTCATTTCCCTTAATATATTTGCAGCCCTACAGAAACACCTTTCCTTTTCTCTTCACATTTCATCATAATTAATTCCATAAGCTTATCCCAGCTTGAGAATTTAATTTCTATTTTCACAGGAGTTAATAACGTTGAAATAGAACAAATGCAGGGAGTAGCTCTTCTGAATGGAGATGTCACATTTTTATGTACCCAAATGAATCTCATTCCCTTTCTGTGTTTAGTATGACCTATGTTCTCTGCTATGAGTTTTAATGCCATCTTATTCATCATTCAGCTTGCTGAGTCTCTTTTGTCTTGCTCATTTTCCCTCAAGTCATTCACTGATAGAGTATAATTATAATTCTTCTGTTTTAGGTTACATATTTTTCTTTCAAATACAGTACACTAATGTTGTCATTCCATTTGAATCTTAGGTTTGAAATAAACATGACACAGTGTAATATTTTACAGTTCCATAATCCCAATAAACATCAAATCACACACACACACATACATACACACACAAACACAAATCTTTTCTGTCTTATTCACTGTTTTGCTTCATGAGCTCACATCAGTACCAAACACATAGCATATAGTCTGCAAATATTTGTTGAATAAATGTAATTACATGTTAATCACTCCCTAAAGTACTAAGATTCCTAAAGTACTAAGTACTCCCTAAAGTACTAAGAGTATTTTTATAAGTATAAAGGACAATAACTAATTTGATAAGTTAAGGTAAATCATGATAAAATCTGAGTAAATGATCTCCCAGAAATTAGATTATTTTTATGTCTTTTTTTAGTATGTTCCAAAATTCATAATAGTTCAGAGTAAAAATTGCCCCTGCATTCAGATAAAAGGTGGGATTACTACTACTGTTTATGTATTCATTGCACAATACACTTAAAACTTTTGAGTGCATGAAGATTTTATGTATGTGTTTTCTTATTAATGCTATAATAAGTAATGGATCTAATGATAGGTAATGATCTCCGTATTTTTAAAGGAGAAATCCTAGGATCAGAAAAGTGCACTAAAATAGAACAGTTGGCATAAAATAGTGATCTTCAGAAAGAAGTCTAGTCATTCTATACTGTAACCACTTTGCTTTGTTTGCATACAAAAGCTCATGGGTTTCCCTTCATGAAGCCAGAACTCTCCATTGCAAATTGTAGTGGATGCATTTTTCAGGACTCAGATAATGTATATACTGGTATCACTATAAATTTAAGCTATTTTGTAACTTGTATTTGGAAATTTTATAGAAATTCAATATCTCATATTTTCCAAGATTCTGTCTGCAATTCTTTCAATTATACATAAGAGAAAAACTGGGAAATTATTCTTTGACCAAGCCCTATGAAATGGTTATAATTCTTTCTAAGAAGTTTGCCTAGTGTGGCTTATAATTTTGATTTTCTTTTCTTTCTTTTTCTGCTGATGAACATGGTGGCAAGCACAACAGTAGTTGGTATGCCATGTAAGGAAACTGTTACATCACAAAGTGGTGATTCATAGATGGCATAGAGTTACTTTGACAGTTTGAAAGAAAGATTAATAATTTCTTTAATCTTTTATTCTCTCAACTACTATGTACCTAAAAGTGTTATATGCACAAATGATTCAGCAATGTTCAAAATCACATATAAATACCTTCCCTGGTGCCGTTGATATATTCCTTTCAAACAATCTTTTCCAAATTACCTTTAATACCAGAAATTCACTTTTCCCACCTAAGAACTGTTGCAATAGTTTCTCAACTGACTTTTCTGTTATATTCTTCTGATGCATTCTCGATAATTTCTAAAATATGAATATGTTCAACCTTCACCTAACTATCTTTTCTTTCCTATATAATAAAGTCAAGATTCCATTGTGCAAATTCTGAAGTCCTATAAAATTGAGTTCCTGCTTCCTTGTCTGGCTAACACCTCTGCCATTCTCATTCTCATAACTCATGCTGGAGTCATGGGAATCTTTCTATCTGCAGCAGCACTCAGAAGACCATGGGCTTAGTCATTCTGATTCAGTCTTATTGTCATCCCCCCTTTTTTTCCACCTAGCAAACAACATTCTCTCAGATGATTCATTTCAAATGTGTTTCCTTTAATATTTTCCTTTAAATTCTCTCAGTTTTATTCATGGTCCTACTTGTATAGATGAAGTTATTAGTAATAGTATATAACATTTTGGAATATACCTCTGAATTTGAAAAGTGAAAATTTAGGGATATGGTCTGAAGAAGAGGAGTAGATACAAAGGAAATAGAGTATGGCCAGACAAACCAGTAATTAAACATGGTAGGGGCATCAGGTTTGAAGTAGTTTGATGGCATAAAGTCTTGAGTCTTTATATTATCCATTAAAAACAACAGCAAAATGCTAGTTTGGCCCTAGTGCCTCACACCTATATTCCTAACTACCCAGCAGGCTAAGATCTGAGGATTACAATTCAAAGCTAACCCAGGCAGAAAAGTCTGTGAGACTATTATCTACAATAAACTACTCAGAAAAAGCCAGAAGTGGTGATATGTCTCAAGTGGTAGAGAGGCTCAGGGATAGGGCTGATGCCCTAATACTGGCAATAATAATAATAATAATACACACAAGTATTTAATTGCCATTCTGTTCTATATATCCTAGGAACTTCCTCTTCCTTTATCTATCAGTCTCCATTTTGAACTGTAAGAACCTACTCCTCTGTTTTGAGAATTCCCTTTTAACTCCTTTCTGTGTGGATAAAGAGTGAATGGGATAGAAATGTTATGAAATTTATCATCACTGAGATAATACTGCCAGTCACTGCTGAGCATTCAGAAGTGCATGAATAATCCTCCTTCCAGAAGCTTCAGGTGGGAAAACTTTGAGTTATATATCCCATACTGACCAGTTGTCCAGTAAGATAAAGCTTGCCACTCTTTCTCTCCTCTGTAGATACTTCTCTACTTTCCTATTGTGTTTCTGGGTATCACTCTCTCAATCAACTTACTTCAACTTGAATCCTAACCTCAGAATCTGCTTTGAAGTGGTAAAATGAATACTACTGATAATAAGGAAAGTAGTCCTAGGAAGGAGAATCTTTTAATATGATTTGGCAGTGGGCCTTTTGATGGTCATATGGAACAAATATTGAGTGGTGCTATTTCCTGACTTGTGACTTTTCAGAATTAAGACTAACTTTTGGTGAGATGAGACATAGAAAAAAAGAAGTTACTTCTCTAGATCTCAGAGAGCTGTAGTAAAAATGATTGCATAAAAGCTGTGAAAGGATTGGGTTTTGCTAACTACCATTGGAGCTCTGAAGAAGGCTATGATGGATTTAGGATAATGAGATTAATCAGCTGATTGTATGGTATAGAATCCCAAATCAAAATCAAATGCCTGCATTTTGCAAGACTTGGATCTCTATAGTTAATGAGGACACTGTTTAAATTTAAAAAAAAAAATCATGAGCTAGGAAGGTGGCTCAGTGGTAGAGCGCTTGCCTTGCATGCCTGAGGCCCTGGGTTCGATTCCTCAGCACCACATAAGCAAAAAGAAAAAAGCCGGAAGT
>NW_012267255.1:4845987-4858287 GCF_000151885.1 Dipodomys ordii | reverse complement strand
CTGTCCCTCAGCTCTTCAGCTCAAGGCTAGCGCTCTACCACTTGAGCCACAGCGCCACTTCCGGCTTTTTTCTTTTTGCTTATGTGGTGCAGAGGAATCGAACCCAGGGCCTCGAGCATGCAAGGCAAGCACTCTAACACTGAGCCACCTTCCCAGCCCTGTGTGATTATTTTAATGCATATTTTTATTGTAAAGACTGTACAAAGTGGTTACAGTTACATGAGTAAGGTAATGAGTACATTTTCTATTGACCATTGTTTTCCCCCTACCATTCCTTCAAGATCTTCGTCTTTGAATTGTTAAAATTCCTTTCCTACACTTTGTCTGAATGGGGCCTAAACTTAAAAAAAGAAGAAAAGAAAAGAAGGGAAGAAATACAAGAAGCTTTAACCTCTTATTTAAAAATTTCATTGATTTGTGATACTTAACAGTTACTACCATCCACCTGTAAATCTGAAATTTTGTATTATTTTCCCAGGGAAGTAAAAGTGGTAGAGAAAAAGTCCTAGAAGGTATTTGCCAAAGTATATACTGACCACATTTCAAACCACTAATGTTCAGGACAAAATCTAGTTTTGTATTCAATTTAATATCAGAATATTCCTCTTTTCTTCATAACTCAGAGAAATTGCTAAATTGTCAGCAGTAGCCTGTGATGGTGTGTGTGTGTGTGTGTGTGTGTGTAAATTCTCTGTACAATTACCTTGCAATAGTGATTTGGGATAAGTATGCATTTGGGACATGATAAAAAGGATTAAAGAATTTCCACTGAGATGTCTATGCATCTTTTCCATCAATACTTGTAGCTTCCACCTTAATTTCTTTTTTTGACGGGGAGGCGGGTGTCAGTTATGGGGCTTGAACTCTGGGCCTAGGTGCTGTCTCTAAGCTCTTCAGCTGATGGCAAGCACTTTACCACTTGAGCCATAATGCCACTTCCAGTTTTCTGATGGTTAATTGGAGATAAGAGTCTCATGGACTTTCTTGCCCCATCTGGCTTTGAACAATGACCCTCAGATCTCAGCCTCCTGAGTAGCTAGGATTACAGGTGTGAGCCACCAGTCTCCAGCTCTTAATTTCTAAAATCTGATTTACCTTGTGTACATGGCTGGAAAAGCACATGGCTGGAAAAGCACCTGTTCTGGAGATCATTATCTGAGCATAAATTTTAATAAATATAAATTATGCAAATGTGAATTATAGCAATAAGAAAACCACTCATGGTGTGTAATTTAACTTGCAGTGGCTATCCATTCCTCAGGTTTGCCACAGACAAGAAGTCATATGCAAGGAAGTTTCCCTTCTGCTCTAGTTACTGGCTTAAGTGAATCTGGGCAATTCACTTAACCTCTCCATGGCCCCATTTCCTTTTGGCATCTGATGACACTGGTAGTGAATTTCTTTGCAGTAATGTGACAATTACCCGATTAATGACTATTAAAATCTCTAAAGATTGAATGAATACAAAGAAATGCTAATAGAATGGTAAATAGGGAGAAAATGGACAGTAAAGGGCCTAAAGCCACAAGTGGAAAAATTATTAAAGGTTACTGTGAGAGACAGCTCCTAACACCACCTAATTGCTTACTGCCTGATCATCTAACTCAGAGCTTGGCCTAAGCTTTTACGGATTGCAACAAGGTCTTCTGCACCTGTGTCATGGTGAGGATGCTAGCTTATCCAAGGTCCCAATGGCAGTGGAGCCTGAACTTTCCCCCCCGGGAGTTTCTTTCATTTCATAGAAATAATAACAATAATTAAAAAGATAGAATACTAAGTCATTTCCCTTTCCTCCGGAGGAAACTTCCCCTCTCATCTAAAAAGAATGGCTTTATCTCTCTAGTTGCCTGTAGTTCAAAAGCAGAAATGGAACATAATGGGATTTGGCCGAAGGGTTATCATCCTAAGAATTCCAAAACCTTTCATCCAAGCCCATTTCCAAACAGTGCTTTTATCCATTGGTAATTCCAGTAGAGAGCTATTCAGTCGGACTCAGGAGGCATCTCAGAAAGGCTTTGAAATACCCTGGTTTAACACAGCTCCTCTGCAAAGGCAGAGACAGAGGCGCTGTGTGGTGTTACTCAGAGCCTAGTTGTCTTAGCATTTACATGAAGGCAGAATAGCCTACAGCAGAACTGGGAGGACTGGAAAGTCTACATTTCCTTGGCCAAATCTCTCAGAGCTGCTGGTCCCTCTTCTCTTGATGTTTATTGTGAGTCAAGCTCAGTTGGGAAGGTATACAATACTGACTTGGGTTTATTTTCATTCAGAATGTTGGCACAACAATGGCTGGAGGAAGCCCTGCTTTGTGACCTGGGTGTCAGAAGAAAAGTGAGACCTGATGTAGAAACACACACACACACACACACACACACACACACATACACACACACACACAAACTTTCCCATCTCATCATTTCTCGTGTCAAGAGAACAATGAGAAACTTAAAACAAACTTAAAATGCATCTCCTGAGGTTCAATGTGTGCCCTATGCTCTGGTCCTTTCTTTTGCCACGAGAGCTATAACATGGCTTCTTTGCCCATTGTTAACTAGAATTAATAAAGGAGCTTTGAAAAAATTTTCCCATTACAGTAAGAAAATGCTAATATAGAAGAGTAACTTTTAGAAATATCCTGGTCGTATCTAGTGTTACATTTCCATTGCCTTAGGATGGGGTAAGGGTAATTTATTTCTATGTATTTCTAAGCCCATAGGATTGCGCAATGAAGACTCCCCAAGTACTTACAGGAAAGGGAAATAAAGTTGTCCTGAGAGAAATAATAACTTGAAAACAACACTTAGGATAATGTTTTCTAGTTCCATGGGAACATGCCGGAACATAGCTTAATTAGTGGAATTGACAAATCTATAATCAGCATGTATCATCCAAGGGGAGCAGCCATGTGGCAGGTTGGCGTCAGAGGATCCAAATGCCTCCAGAGAACGAAAGGGGAAGAGCAGGTTGTGAACATTCTACTTTCCAGACCTCACAAGCTCTGAGGGACTATTCTCAAGACTTTAACTACTCTCTGTTCTGATCTTGCAATTACTGAATACTCCCTGGATTTAATCATTCGTCTTATAAGATACATACTAAAAGAACTCAGAGGTATAGAACCATCTTAGTCACCATGACATGCAAGGAACCTGCTGGTTTCTGGAGATGCATTGGTGAACAAGATTAACCCTCACTGTGATAGAGGTTTTGCTGTGGGTGTTGTTCATTAGAAAATATAGGGATTCAGATCATAATCCCAAAAATAATTCCATTGATGAGGATTATAAGAATGTTAATTTCTGGGAGGAACACTGTTAGTATTATGCTCACCTTTGGTCCTCAGCTCCACCCACACCTGGCCCCCTACGGATCCTGAAGTTCCATCCATACAGCTGGCCCCTCCCTCTCTCCACCCAGACCCACCTGAACTCCATCTACCTCCCCTCCTATCCCTCAGACCCTCTTGCTACCTGGATGGGGACAGGTGCCATGTGTTCCCTCTTGGGGGAAATATGGCTCCTCTAATAAACCTTATAATAATATTTCTCCTGTGCCTGCCTGCCTCTGTGTGGTCCCCTGGGAAGGATATGTAAGATCCTTCCAACACAAATATAATGTTTTATTGAATATACAGAAGATTCTCCAACAGACTAGACCCTATGTTGGGAAAATAACTAAGACAAATTAACTAAACAGAAAAAAAAATGAATGACCAGAAATCAAAGTGAAAAGCAGAAATGGTATATTGTAATAATATAAACGAGACCAGAAATAGCTGAAACTGAGCACTGTGAGGTAAATTTGGAAATTTAAATAATAACCTATTTATCCTTTTAGCAAAACCTCTTAAAGGACTGCTGTAGTTTGAATATGGCTGACATTTTATTGTTACTCTACTAATATTGAGAGTTGGGACATTTTATGATATTATAAAGTCATGGGGGCTCCACCTCATAATTATGATACTTGCTGTTATGACAAGTTTAGTCCGTTGGCACTCCCTTGCTGTTCACCTTCCGTCATGAGAGGATTCAGGGGCTCTCTCTCTGGGGAAGTCAGCACTGAGGTCCCATCTTGGAAATCCAGGAACTGGGGCCCTTTCCTGTAGGACTATCACCTTTGGGCACCTTGGACTAGCCTACTTCCAGAACTAAGGAAACCCATTTCTATTTTGTCCTGTATGGTTATTTTGTGGAGAATCATAAACTAGACAATGGCAACAAGCATGGAGGCTGAAGTTGTTTTATAATTTATGTAGGGTTTAGCGAGGTAGTATGAGAGATGGGGGTCTAAAGTACATTTGAGAGAACAAGCCAAGGAAATAGCATGGGATGTCTGGTGCTGGTGGCTGTTGTCTGTAATTCTAGCTACACAGGAGGCTGATATCTGAGGATTGCAATTAAAAGCCAATCAATCAGGAAAGTCCATGAGACTCTTATCTCCAATTAGCCACCAGAAAACTGGAAGTGATGCTGTGGCTCAAAGTGGTAGAGTATTGGCCTTGAATGAAAAAACTCAGGGACAGCACCCAGGTCCTGAGTTCAAGACCCATGACCAACCAAAAAAAAATAAGTAAAGGAAGGAAGGAAGAGAGAGAGGGGAGGGGGAGAGAGGGAGAGGAAGAGAGAGAGAGAGACACAGAGAGAGAGAGAGAGAGAGAAAACAGGGATGCAGGCAGGCAGGCAGGAAGAGAGAGGAAGGGAGGAAAGCAGGAAAGCAGGAAGGAATGGAACGAAGGAAGGAGAGAGAGAAGGAGGGATGGAGGGAAGGAAAGAAGAAAGGAAGAAAGAAAGAGAGAATCATGGGAAGAACAGACAGAGAAAAATGCTAGTGCAAAGACCCCCAAACGAGAAGATAATCAAAATTCCTAAAGGCAGTCAAGTAGCCAGTATGGCATAACGGAAAACATGGTACATGTGGTGGTGATACTGTGAACATGTCGGGGTCTAGTTGTGCAGGATGGCTTAGGGCCCTGAATACTAGTTTTGAGTAGGCTAAAAAGAATTTAGTGACTTAATTCCCATTTAAAGAGTTCATTCTGACTTTGGAGTTGAAGATGATGGAGTTGGGGAGCAAAGATGCATGGTAAAGAGACCACTTAGGAGTCTATTACCTTTATCTTGAAAGTAATGAGAAATAGAGTTTTAACTTGAGGATTTACACTGTGTTAAAATACCATAACATATATTCTAATTATAAGCCTCAGTTTAGCAATTAATTAAAAATACAAACACCTTAGTAAAATTAAGTGCTTTCCTATCTGAAACTACTGTATTAATTAATTACTGCTAAACTTCACTTTGATTTTTTTTTCCTTTGTTTCCTGTAACTTGTAGCCATTAGGCCTCGGTGCATCTTCCAGCACTGTTTTGGTGGTAGAATGAACAAGACTAATTTTAGCTCTAATTATCTTACTGAGAAAACACTTACAGCATGGTTTTCTGTCCTCAGGAAATGCCTTGATTCCCTGAGGCTTCTTCTTGTATAGGTATCTTCAGCACTGAAGTACATAAAAATTCTGGTTCTTAGCACCTACTCATCAGTATTGGCAAGAATTTCAATATCATTTGCTCTGGCAATTCCTGCTCCTTTGACTGGATTGTCCAAAATTCCTAGAAGGTTTATGATTTTTGAGAGAAGAGAAATTTATTTTACAAGCCTTACAGATATATTATATTTTATTATGGAAAATGACTCAGGGATATATGCAGACTTGTAAAGTGCCAACCAAAGTAGAGACTAGAGTAGTAAATAAAACATAAAGCATTGTTAAACTCCTAAAAAAAAGAAATTTCTTTTACATGTTGCTGCTATGTGATGTAGCTGTCTCTCTTTGAGCACACCTAGGAAGTATGACTAGAAATGATCCCATGGATAGTAACCACATGGTTAGTGTCCAACTCAACTTTAAAAACCCTTCCACTTGGCAACCAATACTTGTATCGTTAGTGTTTCATGACTGTGATCTAGCTAACTGACTAGTGCTATATGGAAATGCCTTTCCAGTCGTGGACATCCTCAAAACCCAACAAACCTGTCTTCATTCCTAGAAACCCATTATTCTTTCAAGTTAGGCTAACATAGAGCCACTTTATTACGATGAATTAGATGACCCTAAACTAACCAGAGCACAAGTGCTACTATAGTTTCAGATGCTAGATATATGTAAAATACATTATATATCTCAACATATACAACTAGTGTATGCAAATAGATTGCATTCACTCACCCCTCCCATTGGCATCTAAATTGCACAGAACACTTGGCCTGAAATCTGACCATCAGTACAGCCATGCTACAGGAGGGCTTAGCCAGGTTCCAGGGCTCTGGACTTTTATTAATTGAATTTCTTTTACTGTTCAGGAAGCTATGCTAGGAAATTCTTGTTCCAGATATATTTGTGTGAATTCTTTCTTTAAGAACATTAAACTCACAATATAGTTCTGGCCTACTATTCACATCACTTCTTATCCTGAACAGTGACTCTGCTCTTTTTCATCTGTCAACATTCCAGGAGGAGTTTTCCTAATCAGGAAAAAACACAAATACATATTAATATCCTAATAATTCATCGGTGACATTAGTATAAGAATAACATGATTCTGCTCTGTGACATCTCTTCCCTTCTCCCTTTACAGCTCACCTGATAGAACAGAGTATAATTTGCCTCCCATGCATTGCTGAAGATTTTAAATTGCTTAGCATTCTATGTCTGTGAAATGCCCTCTGAGTTTTCATTTTCACTCTGGGAAGATGCTTTCCTTACCTTACTAATACTGTTATCTGTTCCAGTATCAAGTCTTCTGGTTAATGTGTCCTCATCTTTAACGTTAAACTTAATTTTGTTAATTTTTAATAATTTTAGATGTGGATTATCATACAAGCTTTCTGAAAATTTATGCTTTAATTTTCAGGAGACAGGTGTTTAACCTTTCCAATGGACATGCTTTTTTTTTTTTAAAGAAACATTCTACAAGCTCTCTGCTCTTTTCTAACTCGTTCTCCACTCTTTCCTTCTCGTTCCCAGCTCTCTTTTCTTTCCTAGCTCTCTCTTTCCCACCTTTCCCAGACATTCTCTCTCTGCTCTTTTCTAGCTCTTTCTCAGCTCTTTCCTTCTCTTTCTTTCCCAGCTCCCTTCTCTTTTCTAGCTCTCTCTCTGATCTTTTCTAGCTCTTTCTCAGCTCTTTCCTTCTCTTCTCTTTCCCAACTCTCTCTTTCCCAGCTCTCTTTCCCAGGCCTTTCCCCACCGCATGGAGGGCCAAGATGGCCTGGTGCCAGCAGGAATGATGAATAACCTACTCCTTACCTTAAAAAAAAAAGAAACATTCCACAAACTTTTCTTAGAAATATGCAAGATAGTCTTTTTAAGCTGACTCAAGAAAAGGAGCTGTGGGCTTTTCCCAAAAGAGGTTGAAAAAGAAGGTACACTGAAGAAGTAAGGAGCTTTAAGTCATGTAGATATTATATATTATATTGTAAATACGTTCAACTACTGTTGCCTATAATTGCTGTTTGAACTTGTATTAGCTTTCCATTGTTATGATAAAATATCTGAAATATATCCCTTAAAGGAAGTGGCTAACTTTGGCAAACATTTTCAGAGTCAATGATTTGTTGTTCTTGATTTTAGCCCTGTGGGGAGGTATATTGTTTAGTTCAAATAAAGGAAAAAAAGGCAAGACAAAAAGTAGATGAAGAGATGATTCAACACTAGCATGTTTAATAGAGAAAAACCGGCAAGCGAGGAACATCCAGCCACTGCTAGAGAGTCACTCCTTGCTTACAATCTTAAATATTTATAGTATTTTGATAGAATTCTATAATTGCGTAATGGTTTGAAAGCAACTAATGGAGGAACAAATGGTGGGAAATAAGATCACAGTTGGAAACAGAGTGAACCAAACCAAGCTATCTAATCAAAGTCCAAGCTGGAAATAAATTTTGGTATGGCACATGCCATATAAGTTTATCTGGTCTGTGAAATTGAGTAAGGCCGGGGTGTTCTGAGGCCTTAACATAAGGACATCTGGTCATTTCAATCTAACATGTATCATGGAGGAAAGCACTGAGTAGGCAAAGTGGTAGACTGGGAAGTGAAGGCAGATATAGGAAGAGACAACAATCATGGTTCAAGGTCATGTCATCAATTGTACTAGATACAACTTCTTAAATGTTCTGCCACATCTTGAGAACACTAAAAGCTGGTGACCAAATCCTTAGCATATGTACCTTTAAATACCATTAAGTTCCAAACAAAAGTACAATTCTTACTCAGCTTTTGTTTTCACTGAGTTCCTCACTTTGTTGAGAATTTATCAACATTTGCTTAGCTCAGCTCAGTCTTATAAGGCATAATTCATTCCTTTCATTAAAAAACAAAAACAAAAAAAACCCTAAACTACAAGTGTTTATTCCAGTTTATATTGGTTTTATAAGTATTTGGGATGGATTGGTTGAAGAATCTGAAATCATTCTTCATTGTACTTAATTTCATCCTTGGATCATTGTGTATTATAATCAAACTGCTATTATAAAACTATGCCTCAGTAGCTGGCTGCTTGGCATTAAAGAATGATCATGAGCAAATAACCATCCAGAAACTTGAGTGCTATAATGTTGAGGGCAGTGGCTTATAAAAGTTTATAAATAATCTATGAGGGTAAAACAATTTTTACCAGATTTCAAAATAAAATAAAAATTGCTGAGCTTTTGCTTATTTTTGAACAAGCTTTATCTGAAAATTTATTATGTGTTAGTAATGGTGATAGGCTGTTTTCCTAATGCTAAGTAAAAAGACATGATATTAGGGTTTTAAAAGGAAGAGACAGGGAATATATAACTTAAGAAGTTAAGGATAACTCTTAGTATTATATATCTTCATATATATAATTCTTAGTATTATATATCTTCATACACACACACACACACACACACACACACACATATATATATATATATATATATATATATATATGAAGAACAGTTTCATTATACCATTAGCTCAGAGAATAAAGGATGTGACTTATTTGTGAACTGAATGGAGAAGTAAAAGTAGTGAGAGGAAGTCACTGAGGATTTTAGGCATGCTGAAAAAAAATGTTACATGATTAATCTCTAGTCTGAAAAGAATTCAATGATGCCGTGAGAAGGGTTCATTTGTGTTTCATTAAAGAAGCTTAGACTGAAATTTTAGCCTTTTTAAAAAAATTTCTGTTACACTTCGTTGCATTGACTTAAATGATCACACTTTATCCATCTTCCCTTTTAATTATAATGAATGGAAGTAAGGTACAAATAAGTAAAGATGAAAAAAAGAATATGTCTCTACTTCTGAAAGTATTTAGGAAACATTCAGAATAAGTAACATTCAGAATAAGTTGTCACAAATTAGTTTATAGGTAAGAGAAAAATCTCTTTTAAAACACAATAGAGTTGAACCAGTCAGTCACAGTTCCATCTCTAGTCTGTTGTATGTCTTTCTGAAGATATAAAGTTCAACCATTTCTCCTACTTTCCTCTTTGGTTTCTCTTAATCTTGGATTTCTTGTTTTTCATTTTTGGTTTGTTTGTTTGTTTTTAATTTCTTGCTATTAAGCAATTACTCATCTTTAATTTTCTTCTAAAGGTTTTAGTATGACACTCAGACCTGTTTCTAAATAATCTGTAGCTATAATGGTACAGATAGAAAATGATCCCAAAAGCTCATGTTCTAATGGTCTTCTTTACAGATCATAGTGCTATTGAGAAGTGATTGTGTGGAAACTCACCTCATCAATGAGTGAATTCATAGCTAAATGGGCCATCAGGAGGTAGAGATGACTTGGAGGAAATAGAACAATTGAGGTCTATCTTTGAAGAATGTATCCCTTGCTGTCTTCACTTCCTGTCTACCATGATGTAAACAACCTCTACAGTCTTCCCATCATGGTATTTTGCATCACCACTGGCCAATTGCAATGAAGCCTCCTGAAGCTATGAACCAAAATCTTTCTTCCTTTAAGTTGGATATCACATGTACTCCATCACAGTGACAAGAAGTCCCTCCTACAATATTCTGCCTCATACTTCACATCTGTTGTAGTTAAGTCTATCTCTGGATTTCAAAGCATCAACCTATAAAATTGATAATTGTTATTATTATTTCTTCCATGCTTACCCTCTATGTCCCTTCTTTCAGTAACTGAAAAGAAAAAAAAGAACTTTTTACAGAGAAAGTTCTAACATTCTTGCATAAAATGCTGATAAACATCATCACTAGTTTATTCAGATATGGCAGGAAAATGAGCAAGTAATGGTGGCAATCATATTCAGGGATATATTTTCTCCCTACCTAGTCTTTTACTTTAAAGTATTATCACATTTTCAAAGTTCCACACACATAGGCAAGCTTTTCCGTTCATAGTGTAGCCTATTATAACCAGCATCTGATAAGGGCATCTTTGAAGAAATAAATGGAAGGAATCTGTGGAGCTGATGATGAGGTATAGTGATGTTGTCTTGGGAGTTAGAAGTGGTTAACCCTGAGGCCAGTGAAAAATCCAGATCACCAAGGAAGAGTGGATGGAGAGAATTTAGAATTTTCGGGGGCAGGGTGGGAGAGTCTTCCCCCCACCCCTTTTGGAACCAATATTAACCTTTTAAAAGATATACTTTTGTCTTGTTAACCTGGCTTTGAAGAGGAATGACCTGGGAGGGAAACGAGTATAAAGAGCCATAAACGCCTATGAGCTTTTTATTGTTGTTGTCTTTTTTGGTCATGGGGCTTGAACTCTGGGCCTGGGTGCTGTCCCTCAGCAATTAAGCTCAAGGTTAGTGCTCTACCACTTGAGCCACAGCATCACCTCCGGTTTTCTGGTGGTTTATTGGAGATAAGAGTCTCATGCACTTCCCTTCCCCGGGCTGGCTTTGAACCTCGATCCTCAGATCTCAGCCTCCTGAGTAGCTAGGATTATAGGGGTGAGCCACCGATGCCCAGCTTCTTATGAGCTTTATATTTTATTTTTTAAATTATCTTTAGTATCTAGATTGAGGTTTGAGGCTATGCTAAAGTGTTCTCACTAAGGAAAAGGCATCAAGGATAATAAAATATTTCCCCTCTGATCTTTTGGAGATCAAATTCTGTATTCACTCATTCCATAATAGTATCTTTCTGCTATCCTACCTCAAGTGGAGGACATTTTTTCTTTCGCTCCCTTCTCTTGCTTCCATGTTGCCTGCTATCTTCAATTGTTCTTTTCCTTTTATGCCAAAAATAGTAGTCTGCCACCTGACATGTTTTAAAGTACAACAGCTTAGAAGGCTGGTAGATTGTGTACAATGAGGGTGGCAGACCAGACTACAACTTGTCCTCTGTGCTCACTGGATCCACTTTTGGGAAGGCTTTTGCTTTGTCAGACTTGGTACAGGAACAAAGAGTTGCCAAGTGTGGCTCTTTGCAAGTTAGCAATAATATTTAGACAGCCTTAGTTGAGGTTTAAAAATCTTTTATTTACCTGAACACTTTCTCTAAACTAGAATTCTTCAACATGATGGGCATTTGGGCTAATCTAAGAGATAAATTTGTAGAATTGGGGCTCCTTATATTTTGACTCAAATGTTTTATCTTTTTATCCACATGTACAGATGATACATATGTAAATTAGGTTATGTACTTATTATGTGTAAAACAAAATGATATCAAGATGCATATTAGAAACAGCAACAGCGAAGGACTCATTTGGCCTCTTTGTCCCAGTAACCTTCCCAGTGTGAAACTATTGATTATAATTGGGACTTGTAATACCAAGAAAAAAGACACACACACACACACACACATATACACATACATATATTGTTTTCACCTTTCAGAGTCAAACTTCCTGTGGTCAGCATCAAGTTAGTTGTACAGCCATTGATATTTTGATATTTGCTCTAATTACTGTGTCAGTGGTTCTCTAGTGGTTCTCAAAATGTATCCTCAGCCCATCCATGACATCACTGTAGGATCTTGATAGAAATGCAAATTTCTTGAGTCCTCATCTTGATATGCTTGATCAGAAATGTGTGGAATGAAACAGAACAATCATAGAGGTTCCGGGAAGATGGCAGAGGAGAAGCTGGAATCTGAACAAGCTCTCGCATAGAAAGCAGTTTTAGAGTTCCAGTGAACAGTCCTAAGCCAGAGAATCACAACAAGTGTGCCAACACAGAACAGAGAGTTAGACAAGAGAGGGGAAGCCAAGACAAGGAGACACATCTGAGCGCTTGCCAGCAGCCGCCGCCGCCGCCGCGGCAGCAGGGTCGCAGCGGCAACCTCAGTCC